>NC_133820.1:72547533-72872306 GCF_047830755.1 Zonotrichia albicollis
GTCTCATTATTGTTGTTGCAATTAAGCCAGAAGAAAAGTATTGTGAGGCAGAGAACAGAGTCACTCTCAGAGAGCAGCAAATTCCTTTGCAATAGTTTATGCACAGTTTGCTATCACCAGTGTATTTTGCTAAAAATACGTGAACTGATGGCAGACTCTGACTGCAAAATCCATCAAAAATTTTCTGTAAGTGCTTCAACACGACTCTGCAAGCAGCAGAAAATAGTAGAAGGCTTTTGCATTTTGAAAACTTTGCTCAGAATAAGGTATATTATTTTATATCCCCACTTGAAAGAGCCACAGGACCATCACAGTGACTTTTTCAAATTATGTTCTTTCCCTTCAAAGTATTGCTCACTTAGATGTCTGAAGAAAGGTGAGACCTTTCTATTGATTTTTCAAGTGTTTTTTTGCTGGTGTGCATTCCTCAAGACTAATGTTAGCGCCCTCTCACAGCTTTGCACCATTACCTTTATTTATTACATTTACCAGAAACGTTTCCTCTTTGATTTCCAGTACCCAAAATCGTGAATAGCTGCAACAGCTGGGAAAAGATCAACACTCTAGTGCTACCAACTAAAGCCTGCGAAAGCTAACATGGAATTATTCTCTAAGTCAATGCTAAGAAATATTTATTAGTATCTATTTTTATACAATCACAGAAGAATAGTAGAAATGTAAAGTGAGTTTCATGCCCTTTTGTATTTTCAAAGGGCAAAAACCATACCACTGTGAGTCAACAAGGACTTTTGTTATTGACTCAGGTGAGGATAGGATACTTTTGCTTCATAAGGAGAGATGTAGGAAAAAGGATGAAGATGCAGACTTTCAGTTACATTTTATTTGAACTCTCTGCAGTTGTAGAATCCACAAAACTTTTCTTTACATGCAAAAGGTGAAGACTGACTCCTGACTAAAGAGGAAATTACGTACAGTCTATGAGAGAAGATGGGTAGGATAGCAAACTTTAGCAAACTGAAAATATTTTGCTTATGAAAAAATCCCCTTGTTTCCCCAGTGTTCATGAACAGAAGCCATGAGCTGTTGGGGTTTCATGTTGGAGTTCTGTAACCTCATGCTACATGAAACTCAGCTAACTTGAGAGGGATAATGGATGAATTGACCCTGCAAGTACCTGAACAATTATCTTGAAGGAATCTGAGTATTTTAATCTCTCATTTATTGCATCATTTTTCTGCCTTACAAGACTGACTATACTAAGGGTAAGTATTTACCTTTCAGCTTCTATTTGAAGGCAATTCAACAAAGTTCTTTTTTTTTTTAAATTTTATTTTAGAGGTAAATGCTAGCAACAACATAGAAATTTTACTTTCAGTATTCTATGGAGATGTACTTCTTGGCTGTACTACTCTTCCTATCAATATGGATATCCTGTTTCTGAGCTTTTTGTAGCATTTTATTGTGACAGTTTAGAGTGGAAATCTTTCCTTTATTTGTAGTTTTGAAAACAGGTATTGAAGAAAAACAATAGTTTCTCTATATATCTTTTTCCTTTCCTTCTAATTGTGAATCTGTTAGAGAAAGTTTTAAATACAGAAAAGAAAGACAACAGCTTTCACAAAAGTAAAAACTAGTTTTATTTTCTTAAATTTCTCTAACAACAGAGGAGGGAAGTACATGATTTTACAAAAAACATGGCTGTGATTTTTTTTATCTCTGAAATTTCTTCCCTTTCTTTTGGTGGCACTTCAGGTAAAATCTAATTTGCATATTTTATTTTGTGTACATGAAAAATACATACACAACCTGCAGTTGTCTCCATGCTTGTGGTGTGCTGCACTCAAGCTGCTCCTCTGAGACAAGGAGAGCCTGCCTTGTCTCCCTAACCCACTGTCAGAGAGGATATAATTATGCAGATTCCCTGGTACATTGATCTTTCTTTGGGGCACACACAGAAGTGATGCAGTTGGAGCTACAGAGCATGGAAATCCTTTTCCACTCACTTCCATACAGAAGATGAACAATGGAGAACCTTTTAATAGAGTGTCTGAAGTGAAAAGCCATCAGGGCGAATACCCAACTCAGAAAACATAATAAAGGAAACGGCAGGAGGGGGCAAGGAAAAGACACTGGCTGCTGACTCCCACTGCTTTGTCTTCACTCTCCCAACTTTGTCCACTATAATCTGGATTTCGCCTTTGTTCTTGTCATTGAATGTGCCCTTTGGAGTGACCCAGTAACAGTGACCCTTCTGGAGTTCACAAGCACAGCAGATGCCAGCTTGTGCTGCATAATGGAAGGGGATGTTCTCATTGTTGCCTTCCAAAGGTACTGTTCAAGCTGATTCAAATAAAATGAGAACCAAACATTTTCTTCACCAATGCCTCTCCCAAATGAAATAATATTGTCACTGTTTGTTTAAAGTGTAATTTTCCATAATGTATCCTGTAGTCTGATTTTTCTGGCTATCTGTACAGAGGAATTCAGGGGCATTTGTAGACATTGCAGGTAAATAAATTGTGAATTCTTCCCAAAAGCTGCTAGAGGGAGAAGACCTAACTCATGCCAAAGGATATTCTAAAATTTAGTACCATAGATGATAATGACCAGCACCCAAACATGTTATCAGACAGGCACAAAATGTCTGAAATAAACATTGTGACCAATTACCCTGCTAACCGTTCTGATCTGTGATGAGAAGTTGCTTCTCTAGAATATTTTCTTACATGCTAGTATCATTTTAAGTATGAAATTTATGATTTTTCACAGCCTAGATAGTATAGGATGAGGAACCACATCAGCAAGATCTAAGAATAGAGGAATAGCTTTTGGCTGAATTAACATTTGCCGATGAAACTCTTTATAGCTCCAAATTTTTTGCAGCAGGAATTATCTTACTCACCTTCTGACATCTATAATGTGAATATGTACATGTGAATTGCTATTTGTAAAATTATTCAGTGACAAATGAGAGAACTAGACACATTCATCAGGTGTGCTCCAGCTGTCCAATTTTAGCTGTCTGCTCCAGGCTGACTGGACACAAGCCCTAGAAGTGCATGCTTTTTTCACTGACTATAGACTATTTCAGACACAGCAGCCAGCTAAAATGCAATTTACTGATTGAACAGATAGATATAGCAAAACACATTCTGATTAACACTCTCTGCCTTCATGTTTGAACAAAAGATTTACTGAGAAGGAAGAAACTGGTGCAAGTGAAAAAATCTCCCTTTGGTCAGTTGAATTCTATGCTCAGTAAGTCTTAGTGACTTGGAATGTATAACTCCTCCTAAACACAAAGAAATAAAAAACTCTAAAGAAATTCAAATTATTTTTGTATTCTGAGTGAGTAAATTCCTTTCTACAGTGGTTTCACTGAGTTTATGCTGTGGGAATACCATGCTGATTTAGCTGTGATTGCACTTTCCACACTCACTGGAGCAGAATGAAGAAGGTTTTGTCCTTATTTAGTCCAAATTGTATTTGTTCATATAGTCTAGTCATGTTGGCCTTCTTTTCAAAAAGGTTTCATCTCCGTCTGGAAATGTTTCTCCCACTATTTTGGAACTCTCTTTAGAAATGTCTAGGGAATATTTCCAGGTCTTAGAGATCTTTTATGCTTCAGATGTTCTAATTCCTTGATCACCTGTTCTGGTTGAATTGTACCTCCTTCGATATTTTTTCTTCCTCTCCTGGGAAATTTATGTCTGCTTCTGACAGCCATCCCAAAATCTTATGTGTGAACACAGAGACAAAGAATTCATTTGATTGTGCTTTAGTTATGTCTGTCTCTTCAGTCAGTGAATTACCCAGGCTGGCTCTTAGAATTCTTTCAATGACCTCTTGTTCAATATATTCTTGAAGAGAAAAAAACCCCATTGTTATTTATCTTAACCTCTTCTGCAATTTTCTTTCCATTTCACATCTTTGCTACTCCTAGCAGATCACTGTGTTTTCTACTGTGTTAGATCATCTCTTCAATTATGCCCATTCTCTTAATACCTTTCATCAGCCTCTTTGTGGTCATTGAATAACTTTTGTACAGATTCCTTCAATTTTGTTGTAGGGGCTTTTTTTTTTTTTTTTTTCCCAGATACTAGCTAATTGTGGCAATGTCAGAGCCCACAGTTTGAATACCCTGTGCAATTCTGGGTCCCACAGTTTCAAAAGGCTGTGAAGGTCCTTGAATGTGTCCAGAGAAGTGCAACAAGGCAAGTGAAATGACTGGAAGGAGTGTTCTGTGAGGAGGAGCTGAAAACTTTGGGCTTGTCTCATTTGGGAAAAGGAGGCTGAGGGTTATCTGCTTGCTCTCTACAGCTTTCTGAGGAGGGAAAGTGGAGAGGCAGAGCTGATCCTTTCTCCCTGGTATCCAGTGATAAAATACATGGGAATGGTTCGAAGCTGCACTAAGAGAGGTTCAGATGGAACATTAGGAAGCATTTCTTTACCAAGAGGATAGTCACACACGGTTCCTAGAGAGGTGGTCAGTGCCCCAGGACAATCAAGAGTTTAAGTGACATTTGAACAACGCCTTTAATAAAGTACTTTAATTTTTGTTCAGCCCTGAATTGGTCAGTCAGACTGACCATGATGACTAGATTTGATAATGCATATTCCTTCTGACTGAAGCGTCCCATTCAGTTATATTCTATAATTTATTCATCAGCATTTTCCAATTCTGCATTGGTTCTTTATTGTTTTATTTCATTTGACTACACAAAACAAACAAGCAAAATTAAAATGTGCATAGTGGAATGTGTGTATCTGATAAGTGTAGTGAGGCTATTTCTTTCTTCACCACTGAGCTTCAGTGATCTTGGACAAAAATCCCACGGGCCAGGCATAAGCCAGACTATACATCCATAAGTGGCAAAGTGGTAAAAGTGAGAGATTGGGCTGGCAGACCTTTGTCACATAAAAAGGTAGTTCGTGGCAGTCATTGCATCTCATTCCCTCAGAGCCAAAGGATTAAGTACTATAATAATCAGCCAAGAAACATACATAGCATGTTTTATAAGACTGCCTTACTTTTCTCAAGGATGCTCTGGAGGTATTTAGGGTGAGTCACTATAATCCTGTTGACTACTACCACTGGAATCCAACTATATAAGGAATTTTTCTAATATCTTAAATAATATCTTGAAGCTGTGCTCATGTGAAAGTGAAAAGTGACTCTGAGTATGAAGTAGCACCTTCACGTGATTTATCACTTCTGTTCTTATGCAGCATAGTCAGAGATGGCCAAGAGCCTGCTAGAGCTTTATTCTGTGGAAGTGAATACATGGAGCAGAATAGAAGGTACAGTTTTAACACCAACACAGTCCACACAACAGAAGTGGAGAATGAGGGGTTGCAGATATGACTTCACAAAAAATCTACAACAAAGTCTTTGAACCTAGAGTTTTTGTTTCAAGCCAAAAGTTTTTAGTCAGGAGGTTTCGGAGTTTTAATTTTTCAGCAAGAAGCCAACATTTTCCATGGGGAAAGAAACAAAATAACATAATCTTCTGACTAATTTTGGTTGTAAGAAATGTTATGTTTTTGTAAAGTGCTTTTAGGCCATCAGATAAAGGTCGCTAGGGAAGTGGAAAATGTCATTAAGAAATTCACTGACTTGATTTTCCACAGGTTTAGGCCTCATTTGCCAGCTAAATACTACACTTCTTTGTCTACTGCAAAGTCTTACAAGACTCAAAATTAAATTAGATTGCATATTCTAGTTCTCTGTTGGTATTAAGGTCACACCAAACTACATCTATAAATTACCCAGGCACAGTCAGTTCTTAATGCAGCCCCTAAGGACACTCCAGTGCAGTGGCATGAAGAGAGGATTTCTGTGGCTTAGCATTAAGCATAATCGTTCCAGGCCACGCTTTCCCCCAAGCAGTCTTACAATACCCCCAAAACTGAGGACAATCCACCTGATGCAAACCTTCCAAACTCCTGACTGGCAACAGCTGCTACAACTTTCATCAAACCCAGCCTGTGGTCTCCCTGTGATTGTGTTCAGGCTGTTTCTACCCGCTTGATGCTCTGAAGCTGCTCTGAAAGAAGCCCTTTTACATTGGCTCTTTTCTTTTCCATATTGAACATAAATCCTCCCACTGAGAATGGGAGGTATAGATCACTAGTGCCCACTAAGAAGTGCATGAGTTGAAAAGATCTGTTACTACATAATTTCTGGAGGTCTAGAGAGTATTGTCAATCTCCAATAAATCCGAAGGGATTGGGTTGTAGGGAACATGCTCCCAGGGGCACCAGCTAAGTGAGACCTTCCAGAGAGAATTAACTCACACTAGGCTGGAGGGCACTCTGCCACTGACAAGTTAAAACATGATGTAATTTTGCTCTTGAAGTTGCCCTGAGAAGCCCTGAATAGTATAGTAAATGGACCCAGAAAGGTTGCATTTAGGAGTCAGGCACATAAATACTTCTTAAGAGCTTTTCTGAGAAACTCAGTGCCGATAATATAGGGAGTAGGAATACAAAACCCAAGCTAGTGCTGTAAATGCTGAGGTATTCTACAAACAACTGATGTCTTCTTTATGAATAGTCCTTGATGCTGCAAGTCACATGTTCTTGCTTAATGCTCTGAACTAAAATACACTATCAGTTTCACAGTGAAAAAGGCTTCCATTAGGAAATGCAAATTCATTACACTCTTCCAATGCAGGCTGGATTTTATGGTGAAAGAGAAACTCACCTTGACATTTCCAGTAATCAAAGGATCTGATTATTTTTCTACAGTGTGAGAAATAAAAGTTAAAGGCATTTTTTTTGAATTTTTTTCCATAGCCTAGTGAACACCATAGCAGAATTTTACTTGCTGTGGGGGTAGGTATCCTCTCTTCATTTATACTAACTTGTTCCTTTCTGTATGGATAATTAAATAACCATTGGAATTGAACTATAGTTTGGGCAATACAGATATTTCAGAAATTTCACTGAAAAATTCCATACGGCTTTAATAAATGGTCTTAAGTGTATTAAATTGGCAAACTCTTGTAGTTCAATATTGGCCAGGCTGAAACTTCTTCTTGGTTGGTCCTAGAAAATACTGGAGTAGATTGGAATCAGTTATTATCTTTTTATCACCTCTGGGATTTTTGTGATTACTTGATTTGTTTTACAGTACAGGAAATCTTTGTTTTTTATTATTTTTTTCTTAATTCATCACTAGAGTAATAAATAGCAAATTTCTAACACCAGTTGTCTCCCTTCATTATCTTCAAAATATTTAATTGTAGGCAGATCAGATTTAACCCAGGTCTATCTCTCTCTTATGGTCCTCTGTATCTATCTTTTTAGCAATACTTGGGGAAAATGCCAAGAGCTCTTAACTGCTGTGTTTGCTTGGAAATTGCTTCACTGGCACTTGTCTGGGAACACAGAAGAGGCATAACCTAATTGATCCATAAAGGTGAAAAGAAGAGCTGTGTAATGCAAAATATATTTTTATGGTAAAAGAAATTGGAAATGCAATGCACATTAAAAGCAGGAGAAAGATGTTTTTGCAAAGCTAAGGCTTATATTTAAAGTCTAGAAAGTGAGGGAAAAAAAGTCCAAATTATAGGTGGCAGACACTTTCCTGATGTCATTGAATCATATAATCAGAGAATGATTTGGGTTGGAAGGGGCCCTAAAGATCATTTAGTTCCAACACCCCATGCCCATTGCCATGGGTGATGATATGACCACTGGATCAGGCTACTCAAGGGCCCATCCAGGCTGGCCTTCATAAGGCCTTTTTCCTTAGGAAAAGTCTTCAACTTACCCCAGGTGATTTGAAGAGTTATAATATCTGGAGTTTAGTAAGTGAAAGAAGTAATTCTATTCTAGTGTTAATAATTAATATGCAACTTCTTTTACAAAATCCAGAAAAACTGTCCTAATCCTTACTACTCTAGTCTTCTGCTTGCATTAAAATAACAGTGCCTATTACAATCAGGAGGCAGAATTTACTTGCAAACGCCAAATTTACTCTTCTTGCTGATGAGTTGCTGATATCTGTTAGAGCACAGACCATGCAGTGGCTCTCTGGGACCCATACCCACCAGTTAACACAAGCCAGAATTACGTAGGACAGGGAGTACAATTCTGCCTAAAGCCCATTAAAGCTTGCAATAAGGAAAGGAATCCTTTTTATGAGGAATCAATGGTGTATTTGCTCTGCACAAGGGACAAAAGAAATGGCACTACTAACAAAATGGAGTGAAAAAATACGTGAAACCACGCCAAACCTCCGGACCTGTCAAATCTTTACACTGAATTCACTATTTTAATTGACAATATAGCACTAACCATCAATTTGCAACAACAAAGAAAATTCTCTCAACCAATTTTTCTATATATTTGTATTTTTTTTATTCCTTTTTTGTTTATTTTTTTCTCCCACTAGCTTATGGGTAACCGTATTTTCTGTTGGTGACAAAATTTTGGCAGCAAATGGGCTGCAGGGGTGGCCTTTGTGAAGACAGGCCGGAGTTCTCTGGTGCCAGACATGGGCAATTCCAGCCAAGACCAGCAGAGCTATCACAGGGCATGGCTAAGCCCTCCAGCCAAGAAGGTGCCACTTTGGGGGGGAGCACATTGAAGAAAGGGCAGCCCATGTCAACCCACCACCACAAAAGGACAACATACAACCTGCAATAATGTACTCTTTTTTTTTCTTTTTGCACCTTCAATGCTAAATATGTATCGCCAGAAAATTTGAAGGGTTGAGGTGACAATGTGTCCTGGGTTGACTATATGATGCTTTTATCCCCAATCGTCTCATTCTGTTTATGTTGAATAATAATAAGTTTTGTACCTTTAAGAGTGTTACAGAGAGTGAAGGGGGAGAGAGAAGAAGCGCGCAGTTTTGTTTTTCAGACACTGCACTCCTCCACATTCCTGCTCCTGACTGTGTTGTCTGCGGACAGACAGCGGGACAGAGAGCTCTTCTTTTGCTTTTTAGTTAGTGTTAGCTAGCTGAGGCAAAGAAGTTCCCTGGACTGTTTTTTCCCTTTTCTTTGGACCTCTTGGAACTGCTCTGGACTGAACACCCAGGAGAGCACCGGCAGCTGCAGCTGTGGCCCACTGGGCCGGCCCTGGCCTGTGACAATTCCAGCACTGAGAGACTGATCAGAGACTGAGTGAGCTGCTGCTTGAACCCGGGGTTTTTCTCAGTTTGTCATCTCTTTTAGAGTGGCAAGGGGTCTCATTGTTTTGATACTGTTTTGGTCTTATTGTTTAATAAACAGGGGGTTTTTTTCCACCTTTCTCCAAGGAGGTATTTTTCTTTCCTCCCGGACCAGTTGGGGGGAGGGGCCGATTGGATCTGCTTTTCCCACCGGAGCTCCTTTGGGGGGATTCTTCCCCAAATTTGCTCTAAACCTGGACAAATACATCAATTGGCGCCCAACGTGGGGCTGGAAAATGTGGAAAAAAGCCCTATTAATTGTGTGTCTGTGGTTGTTAAAGCAGTTAGTAGCTATGCTGCTTGAACCCCTGATGTCTCTGGTTGAGAACGCCTCTGTATGGCTCTGGGCTCTAGACCTTTTTGAGGTTTCAATACCTTTCTGGTCATTAGGATTATTGTCCTTAACAAGTAATTTTTACGGTAGAGGGGTACGGACTGGAATAGCTGTTGTGCTGGCCTTGGTGATAATGATTTATAAAGCGTTCAAAAAGATACTGACCTCTGTTTACAGCATGTATGGTTTATGGTTTCTTCATCCTACCCTGCATCCCAATTCCAGTGGTATGTTTTGGGAATTTATTAGTAACTACACTCAGTCTGTTAGAGGAGGAGCTAAGAATGAGACTTTCCAGCCTTCCCTTTCCCTCTTCTCCTTTGGATCGGTTATGTCACTTTTTGAGAATGTTCAGTTTCCCCTGAATGTTAAAGAGACCATCTTTCTGGTATTTAATTTGGTAAGTTTCCTCTATATGGTCTGCAGCTTCTCTAGAATGAGGGCTGAGATATCCAGAGGAGCTGGTGAGACCCCTGATCCAGAAGCAGATGCAGGCGTGAAAAATCCTGAGTGGGGTGGAGAATGGGAAAATATAGGCCAAACCCTGAAGGAATTTTCTGATCCTGTAGACTGGGATTTCCCACGGGAACAAATTCAGAACGCAGCAGAGGTGGGGAAATACCTAAAGGAGAAGTGCCATGACGATTCTAAGGAGAAAAGGCTAATTGCAATAAGCTGGGCCCTGGCCTATGCTTATCGCACTTTGTTAGATACTGTCGGGCAGCAGACAGAGGCAGGGGGGCAGGGAGATAAATCAGCTATCCCAGTCACTCAAGCTGTAGCCAACAGCCCAGGCTCAGAGCCAGCAGCTAGACCAGACAGTGAGCCTAAGCCAGCATCTAAACCCATGGCTGTTGCTACCAGTACTAGAAGTGGGAAACGCACGGAAAAAACTGATCGACCAGTGGATGATGATGATGATGATGGTGGTGATACAGGAGAAGGAACCTCAATGCCTCCTGACGTAAAATCAGGAGTCAAAGCAGCAGGTGCAAGATCAGACGCAAATATTGAGTCTTATTCCCTGAAGGACCTTCGTGGCCTAAGGAAGGACTACACTCGAAGGTCTGATGAATCCATAATTAGTTGGCTGGTCCGTCTCTGGGATGCTGCAGGCGAGGCTACAATTTTGGATGGCACTGAAGCCAGGCATTTGGGATCCCTGTCACAGGATACTGTCATAGACCAAGGAATGATGAGGGGGGCTAACTCTCAGAGCCTCTGGGAACGGGTCCTAAGAAGTGTAGCAGAAAGATACCTGTGTGCAGACGATCTCTATATGCAGCAGACTCAGTGGAAGACAATAGAGCAAGGGATCCAACGCCTGAGAGAAATGGCCGTGGTTGAGATTATCTTCTCAGATGATGTAACAACTAGGAACCCAGACTTAGTACCATGCACGTCTGTGATGTGGCGAAAACTCGTACGACTCGGGCCACAAGAATATGCCTCTGCCTTAGCCATCATGAAGAGGGATGAGAGGGGTGAGACTGTGCTTGACATGGCAAGGAAGCTCCGAGCATATGCAGATGCTGTACATGGCCCAACACATGCCAGAATCGCAGCGGTGGAAACACGTCTTCAAAAATTAGAGGACAAGATAGAGGAGGGTCACAAGAAACTGAGGGAGGAGATTAAAGAGAGCTTTCTCCAAATCTCGGCGGTACAGATCAGAGGTTCTGGTACCCAACGCAGACGTTCCCCAGACGGCGAGAGAAGGTACATCCCACGAGCTGAGCTGTGGTTCTATTTGCGTGATTGTGGAGAAGACATGAGGAGATGGCATAGACAACCTACCTCTGCTCTGGCACAACGGGTGAGACAACTGAAGATTCAGAGAGGAAGTTCCAAAAGGGAAGCAGCTCCAGTGGCCAGTAACCGAACTGTCACATATGATGATAATGACAATATTTTTGATCCCCTTGAAGGAACCTCCAAGACATATGCCCAGGGAAAGAAGGATAACCAGGCTTAGAGGGGCCCTGCCTCTAGCCAGGTAGAGGCTGGGGAAAACCGTGTTTTTTGGACTGTGTGGATTCGTTGGCCTGGCACATATGAACCACAAGAATACAAAGCTTTGGTTGACACTGGTGCACAATGCACATTAATCCCATCAAGACATGTGGGGACAGAGTCTGTTTCTATTGCTGGTGTGACAGGGGGATCACAGGATTTTACTCTGGTAGAAGCTGAGGTGAGCCTGACTGGAAATGAGTGGAAGAAACACTCTATTGTGACTGGCCCAGAGGCCCCATGTATTTTGGGCATAGACTACCTTCGAAGTGGGTATTTCAAAGACCCAAAGGGACTCAGATGGGCATTTGGAATAGCTGCTGTAGAGACAGAGGGTGTCAAGCAGTTGAACAGCTTGCCTGGACTGTCAGACAGCCCATCTGCAGTAGGTCTCCTGAAGGTGGAAGAGCAACGAGTGCCAATTGCCACCTCAACAGTGCACCGCCGACAGTACCGAACGAATCGAGATGCTGTGATCCCCATCCATAAGATGATCCGAGAGCTGGAGAGCCAAGGGGTGGTCAGCAAGACCCACTCACCCTTCAACAGCCCCATCTGGCCTGTGCGAAAATCTGAAGGAGAATGGAGATTGACTGTGGACTATCGTGCATTGAATGAAGTGACCCCACCCCTGAGCGCTGCTGTGCCGGACATGCTGGAACTCCAGTACGAGCTGGAGTCCAAGGCAGCAAGGTGGTACGCCACTATAGACATTGCCAATGCATTTTTCTCCATTCCTCTGGCAGCAGAATGCAGGCCTCAGTTTGCTTTCACCTGGAGAGGCGTGCAGTACACCTGGAACCGATTGCCCCAGGGGTGGAAGCACAGCCCCACCATCTGCCATGGACTGATCCAGGCTGCACTGGAAAAGGGTGAGGCTCCAGAACATCTGCAATATATTGATGACATCATTGTGTGGGGGAAGACAGCAGCAGAGGTGTTCAAGAAAGGGGAGAAAATTATCCAGATTCTCCTAAAAGCTGGCTTCGCCATCAAGAAGAACAAAGTCAAGGGACCTGCTCAAGAGATCCAGTTTCTGGGAGTGAAGTGGCAAGACGGACGGCGTCAGATTCCCACCGATGTCATCAACAAGATCACAGCAATGTCTCCACCCACCAATAAGAAAGAGACACAAGCTTTCCTAGGCGCCATAGGTTTTTGGAGGATGCATATTCCCGAATACAGTCAGATCGTGAGCCCTCTCTACCTGGTCACCCGTAAGAAGAACACTTTCCACTGGGGCCCAGAGCAGCAACAAGCCTTTGCACAGATCAAGCAGGAGATTGCTCATGCAGTAGCCCTTGGCCCAGTCAGGACAGGACCAGAGGTGAAGAATGTGCTCTACTCTGCAGCCGGGAACCATGGCTTGTCCTGGAGCCTTTGGCAGAAGGTGCCTGAGGAGACTCGGGGTCGACCACTGGGATTTTGGAGTCGAAGCTACAGAGGGTCTGAAGCCAACTATACTCCAACAGAGAAAGAAATCCTGGCTGCCTATGAAGGAGTCCAGGCTGCTTCGGAGGTAATAGGCACTGAAGCACAACTCCTCCTGGCACCCCGACTACCCGTGCTGGGGTGGATGTTCAAAGGCAAGGTTCCTTCCACTCACCATGCCACCAGTGCTACATGGAGCAAGTGGATTGCTCTCATCACTCAGCGCGCCCATATAGGTAAACTGAATCGCCCTGGGATTTTGGAGGTCATTACAAATTGGCCCGAAGGTGAAAACTTTGGTCTCTCTGATGAAGGGGAACAAGAAGAGACACGAGCTGAAGAAGCTCCACCATACAACCAACTGCCAGCAGAAGATACACAATACGCTCTCTTTACTGATGGGTCGTGCCGCATTGTGGGAATGAACCGGAAGTGGAAAGCAGCTGTATGGAGCCCCACACGGCAGGTGGCAGAGGCCACTGAAGGAGAAGGTGGATCAAGCCAACTTGCTGAACTCAAAGCTGTTCAACTGGCCCTGGACATTGCTGAGAGAGAGAAGTGGCCAAAGCTCTACCTTTATACTGATTCATGGATGGTAGCCAATGCTCTGTGGGGATGGCTGGAGAGGTGGAAAAAGGCTAACTGGCAACGTAGAGGAAAGCCAATTTGGGCTGCTGAAGAGTGGAAAGACATTGCTACCAGGGTAGGGAAGCTGCCTGTGAAGGTCCGCCATGTAGATGCCCATGTACCCAAGAGTAGAGCTAATGAGGAGCACCAAAACAATGATCAGGTAGACCAAGCCGCAAAGATAGGGGTGTCCAAAATAGACCTAGATTGGGAACATAAAGGAGAGTTATTCTTAGCTCGGTGGGCCCATGATGCCTCAGGCCACCAGGGCAGAGATGCCACCTATAAGTGGGCACGAGACCGAGGGGTGGATCTAACCATGGACAGTATCTCTCAGGTTACCCATGACTGTGAGACGTGTGCCGCCATCAAGCAGGCCAAGCGACTGAAGCCCCTCTGGTACGGTGGGCGGTGGTCCAAGTACAAGTATGGGGAGGCCTGGCAGATTGACTACATCACACTGCCCCAGACACGCCAGGGCAAGCGCTACGTGCTGACCATGGTGGAGGCCACCACTGGATGGCTGGAAACCTACCCTGTGCCTCATGCTACAGCCCGGAACACCATCCTGGGCCTGGAAAAGCAAGTTCTGTGGAGACATGGCACCCCTGAGAGGATTGAGTCAGACAATGGGACTCATTTCAAGAACAGCCTTGTCAACACCTGGGCTAGGGAACATGGCATTGAGTGGGTGTACCATATCCCCTACCATGCACCAGCTGCAGGCAAAGTGGAGAGGTACAATGGACTGTTAAAAACCACATTGAAAGCATTAGGTGGGGGATCTTTCAAGAACTGGGATCAGCATCTGGCAAAGGCCACCTGGTTAGTTAACACCCGAGGCTCTACTAACCGAGTCGGCCCTGCCCAATCTGAGCCTTTGCAGAGAGTAGATGGAGACAAAGTCCCAGTGGTACATGTCAGAGGTTTGTTAGGGAAGACTGTGTGGATCAATTCTGCCTCGAGTACAGACAAACCCATTCGTGGGGTTGTCTTTGCTCAGGGACCAGGTTGCACGTGGTGGATAATGCAAAAAGATGGAAGAACACGATGTGTACCTCAGGGAGACCTGATTGTTGGATAAAACCTGTATAAATATCACTGTTTCCTGAATGTTATTACCATTGTCTGTGTATAGTTGTATAATGGATGTATCATGTATGTACTTGTAGAGTTAGAATTTATATTAGTTTTAGTAGTAAGCAGACGATATGGGGATAAGGGGTGGAATGTCCTGGGTTGACTATATGATGCTTTTATCCCCAATCGTCTCATTCTGTTTATGTTGAATAATAATAAGTTTTGTACCTTTAAGAGTGTTACAGAGAGTGAAGGGGGAGAGAGAAGAAGCGCGCAGTTTTGTTTTTCAGACACTGCACTCCTCCACATTCCTGCTCCTGACTGTGTTGTCTGCGGACAGACAGCGGGACAGAGAGCTCTTCTTTTGCTTTTTAGTTAGTGTTAGCTAGCTGAGGCAAAGAAGTTCCCTGGACTGTTTTTTCCCTTTTCTTTGGACCTCTTGGAACTGCTCTGGACTGAACACCCAGGAGAGCACCGGCAGCTGCAGCTGTGGCCCACTGGGCCGGCCCTGGCCTGTGACAATTCCAGCACTGAGAGACTGATCAGAGACTGAGTGAGCTGCTGCTTGAACCCGGGGTTTTTCTCAGTTTGTCATCTCTTTTAGAGTGGCAAGGGGTCTCATTGTTTTGATACTGTTTTGGTCTTATTGTTTAATAAACAGGGGGTTTTTTTCCACCTTTCTCCAAGGAGGTATTTTTCTTTCCTCCCGGACCAGTTGGGGGGAGGGGCCGATTGGATCTGCTTTTCCCACCGGAGCTCCTTTGGGGGGATTCTTCCCCAAATTTGCTCTAAACCTGGACACAATGTGATGCTGGAATCTTCAGAGCTTCTGGAGCATGAATATACATCTTAGGATGTCACCAAATATAATACTGTTTTTAGAATTTGACTTAGTTAATGAGATTTATGCCTGCTCCCAAGTGTTCATTTTATATTTGTGCTAATCTCTGAGGTTTTGTTTGTTTGTTTGTTTTTGTTTTCTTCTGTTTTTAAACAAAGAGTACTAAAATGGTTCTAATTATATTTCAGTACCATAAAAAGTGGTACTGACATGACTGAAAGAATGGCAAATAGCAGTGAGAAAACAGGAACAAGCTGCTGGAAGTGGGGAAATCTCAAGTCTACCTTTATGACAACAGCAAATTAATGTGCAACAGGACAGAGATCTGTGTGGTAACTTCAAGTTCTCTCATCTAATTATTGCAGGTTGACTCTGTAACTGATTTCTATGTAGTTTAGGTTTAAAATGAACATAAAATCTCTCCTCATCTCTCTTCCAACCTGGAAGTTAATCTTGTGTGTGAAATAGATGCCTTCTTGCTTAAAAGCAGTGGCATCTTTCTTCATAAATTGTTTCACAAATAGACAACATGAAATGTCAAGGGGTTCTTTAGAGTAGAAGATAAATTCTTAACCAGATCCAAAGCCTGAAGGTAATGCTACACAAAATAATGGGAAAAAATTTAAAATCTAATCTTTTTGACAATTCCAACAGAGGTTTTTAAATTCTAAAGTGCCTCTTTTAGGGAGTCTATAAGAGAAAAACTTCAGTAATAGAAGCCTCTGTTATCAGCAGGAGAAGTAAGAAGATGGAGTATCTCTTGCTTTTTTGTCTGAGTGTGGGGCTCTTTGGTTTGGTTTGATGCTTTGGTTTTTGGAGTTTTTTGGTTAGTTTGGTTTTTTTTTGTTTTGTTTTTATTTAGTTTGGTTTGATTTTGGTTTTTGTTGTTGTTTTTTGTTGTTGCCTCTTTAGAGTTTTTTGGTTGGTTGGTTGTTTTTTGGATTGTTTTGGTTTTTTTGTTTTTTCAAGAAGAAAAATATTTCTTTAGCCATCAAAAAACCCAATCTGTTATAGGAAGAAAGGGTCATATAGTAAAGCAAAAATAAATTTATAAAATATTAATAGAAATTAATAGTAGTAAAAAGTATTGCTTGTGATCTATCTTGCCAATATAATTGCAAGGAAAAGCTACTCCATTGCTGATCTTTCTTGCTGGTGAGATCTTTCTCTCTTGAGGATTCAGGTTATGAGGATATTGTTCAACTACTGTGTCTGCTCAGCTATTCTCTCTATGAGAGCACCACCCAGAGATTTGTCTCCCTCTCCTAGGAAAGGAAGTGTCTGTGGACGTATGAAGAGATCTGATGTTTTATGTAGATGCTGTTGATATAGGGCCTGGTCTAGGCTCCTGGATTTTGTTGTTTTCTCTCAAGTATTCATTGTCCTAACTGCCTTCATGCTGCATTCATTCTTGATCAGGTAACAAATGTATTTTTCAACACTATTTCTTAAGTACACTCAAGAGAGGAACCATATATACGGGAGCAGAACTGAGTCCACAAAACTAAAGCTTTATGCCTTTATTTCTGAATGGAGATATATCTCATCTTTGCTTTTCCTCATCTATGGATGTTATAACGACATGGGTCACCATATTCTGAGAAAGAACACCACTCTGATATTTCAGGATGAATATTTTGACCAAAATGTCCCAAATTAGAAAGCACTGTACAACATTTAGGTAGATATAGCCTAGGACAACTTAGTTTCCCTCACTTGTCAAAAGAAGCTAATAGACTTTCCTTAGGAACACTGTCAAAAGATGCTAATAGACTTTCCTTAGGAACACCTCTGTCTTCCTGGAGTTCTCAGAGAGTTTTGAACTGCTCTTATCCCTGTAGAGAAATCTCCCAAGGCCTGTTAAGAGACTGCTTTTGAAGAGGCTCGCACAGAATAAACTCAAAAGGGAGTTCTCCGACTCCTTTTGTTCTGGGTCAAAAAACCCAATCACTTTCTGAAAAAGAGTAGACAAATGTAATTTTTGTTATGTGTACAATAATAAATATATTAAATTCTCTGTGTTACATAAGGATGAGAAGCTAAATATTCTGGAAAAAATTATTTTAATTTATGACAGTCTGTAAATTAGTCTGGAGAAGAGGAGGCTGACAGGAGACCTTATCTCTCTCTACAACTACCTTAAAGGAGGTTAAAATGAGGTGAATGTCTCTGCTTCTCACAAGTAAGAAGTGATGGGACGAGAAAAAACATACTCAACTTGTGCCAGGAGGGTTTTAGATTCGATACTAGGAAAAATTTCTTCACTGAAAGGGTTGTCAAGCATCAGAACAGGCTTCCCAGGGAAGTAGTTGAATCACCAGCCCTGCAAGTATTAAAAAGATGTGTAGACATGGTGCTTAGGGCTTGAAAGTGTTGTTAGTGTCTGGACTTGAAGACCTTAAGGGTCTTTTTCAACAAAAATATTTCTGTGCTTATCTAGTTTTAAATCACACTTTCTTCACATTCTCTCCACTTTATATAGTATTTTTTTTTGCCAGTATTATATAAAGTATTGTTTCAGTGGGAAATTACCGATGTGAATTTTCTTGTCTTGGCCACCTGTACATTAAGGGGTGTGCCTATAATGGGTCTTTAATTATCATCCCTTTCTAGGTACTGCAGGCTGTGCTCGATGGACAAGTCTGCAGAGTCACAGCTCTGCTGGATGCAATCATAATGCATATGCTAGATTTCAAACCCACCTCAGAGCCTTTTCTTCCACACAAAGCAAAGACAGCAAGAAGTAGGAATACTCTGTGACCAGCAACCACCCAACTAACAAGAGGAAAAGGGAAAGGAAAGCCCTTTAGGGTAGAAGCAAAATTAAGTATAATGCTCTAGATGTGATTAATAATGGAATTGATCACAATGACAAATACACTAGATGAAATTATTCTCTTATTTACCCATGACTGAAGAGATAAGAACAAAATTTTGTCCAATAAGGTTATTGAATATATTCTGCTGTATCATGTTGTGTCCAACTAATTCCCAGAACATGGTATCACACTGTCTTATGAATGAGTGGGAAGAGTTACAAATGAGCTGGCATGCAGTGGCTATGGAAAGGTAGTTTTCTCTGAATTAAAATTGCCAACAATTTATTTTTCCTTGTTTACTCACATAAAATTAAATTAGATAGAAAAGCATGATTTTATATAAAAATATAATAATTTAATAGAGGTTTTAATAGTCACAAATGCAACTTAATTATTAATTAAAAAGATTATGTAAATATCAATCTATACATAGTAACTAGTTTAACATACTTTAATTTTTGATCTTTATTGCCCATGAGATATACTTGATACTTCCTTTACAGTTTTTTTCTGTCTTTTTGTTCGCAGAAAGGGTGCAGCTCAGTGCTTGAGCTCACAGGGGCAGGCCCTGAGGCCTGCAGAGGCAGTGTGAAGAGGGTGCAGTGATGAAAACACATCATCTCTCTACAGGTATCACACCGTTGGGTTGGGCGTGCATCAAGAAATTCTACATCATTCCCACTGCAATTGTTTCAGTGCTCTGCCTGTTGCTTAGCATTCCTCTGCCATGCCTTTGCCAGATACCTTTTCTGCTTGGTTTAGATCTTTTTTAGCCATGATCACCCTCTGACAAATCCATAGCAAAACCACTGGGGATTTCTTCTGAAGCAGAGCTCTGTACTGTATTATGAAATCCTTTGTGCTCACCCCATTTTAATAGTCTGTCAGTCTATATGATAACCCTTTCCTTAGGACAGAAAAACTAACATGTGGTACGTCCTTCTTTCATACTTTTGCTTTCATACTGTGCGCAACCCATAGCTCCAGGGCCTGACCCATGAGCTTGTTCATGCCTTGGGCAGAACCTGTTCTGTGTGCCCAGGGACTAGCTTAGACAGCTGCTCTGACGTGGCTCCCCAGAGTACCAGTGAGGAGAGATTATTTCCTCCAAAGCAGCTGAGACAGATTCCTGCTCTGATTTGAACTCAGGGGAATCTCATTTTGAACTGTGAGAGAATCATTACTTTATATACCTTGAATTACTTAGTTATATACTTGGAGTTACCATAGTACTTACCTATAGTCTGAAGACTCAGATAAAATCACTGGCAGGAATGAAAATGCAGGCTTGATGGCTTTGTTTCCTTAATAACATAATAAATTATCTTTGAATAAACACTCAGAGAAAAAAGCTTTCTAAAGCATATTTATCCAGAGAACTGCACAGCGAGAAGGCCTCCTTTAAGCCTTTTTTCCTCCATGTATTCAGGTATTTTATTTATCAAAAGCTCTGGCACACAGACAAAATAACAGAAGGGAGAAAAAAAAGGTATTTTTATTCCATTTCTACAACTGGAGAGAAAAAAACAAAAGACACTAAGAATGACAGGGAGATAGAGATTAGATGGTGCAGATTCAGGATATAGGGAGCAAGGAAAGAGGAGGAAGTAGAGCAGACAGGAGTGAGAGATTAAATAATGAACAGAATCAGACAGTATGGCCCACTGGTTCTATAAGGATAAAACATGTATACCTCAATTGCATATGAGCTTGATTACCCTGTTTATCCCTGTAAGAAACTTGTTGTCCTAAGACTGCGATTGATCACAGATAAGAAAAGCGTCCTTTAGACAATCACTTTCTGAAAATATGGTTCATATGTTGGAAAAAGTTGAAGGCCCTTGCTGGTGATAAAATAATGCACTTGGAAACAACACTACAATGACCAAAAGGAAATATCTCTAAATAAAAAGCACAGATAGCTGTGCTGCAGATGGGGATGCCCACAAGATGAGTCTGTCACAAGGATGAGCAAGCTGTACTTTTTCTCTATCACAGTTTTCTCAACACCTCCATCCTTTCCCAATCGACAGGTTTAGTTTATGTGTCAAAAGTCATAATCTTTTTGCACTTAGCTGGTTCATTGTGAATACTCATATTTCAATGGCAAATAATTTGTTGCAGTTAGAGGACCTTTCCTTAGAGAGATAAGAAGGGAAGCATGTGTATATGCAAGATGTCTGCAAGGCTAATCTTAAGGCCAAATGCATTGACTAAAATATAAAAGTTTTCCAAAGTATTTAAAAACCAAATTAGATTGAAGAAAATAGTAAGGTTTACAGCGATTAAATTCTTATTAGAAATGCAGATTCTCTGTGACCTGCAGCTCTTACATGAAGGAAAAAAATCAGAATCAAATGGGGGATAATTGGTGAATCTCTCTTAAAGTAAGGGAACCCTTTGACATCAAAAGTAGGCTCCTGGTAACTCTTTCTAATCCATAACATTGAGAAGGAGTTCACAGTGGGACCATGGACTGCCAAGTCTACCATCAAAAACAAAGGTCAAACTACCCAACTGAATTTAACACTTCATTCCACATGATGATATTTTAGGGTTTTTATTTTACTACCGTGAAGATCTATTATTTTTATCTTTGTCAGAATCATCTATCCTTTATTTTCAAAATGCTTACTGGTGTGGCTTGATGACTGATTTCCGGTTTTTTTTTGCTAGTCAAATTACCAGCATGTAAGTGGTGCTGATGGGATGAAATCTCTTCCCAGAAATTTTTAAATGTAGAATATAAATCAAACTCTAGGCAAAGGCAGCTTTAAATGAGAAGAGGGTGTAAGTGTTAAGAAAAGCATTTTGAGTTCTGTATCTTTGTAGCTTTTTGGGAAGTGCTCATGACAATTTGCCTATTGAAGGGAAGTATATACAAGAAATTTGCAACAGACTACATTTTTCTACTGTTATATTGTGAATTCCCATTTGTAAAATAAGTATTTGCAAGTTCTAGCAGTGATCCTCTACCTAAGCCATTGTTACTGTGAATACAGTATTGACTGTCTTAAACTGTTTCTCAATCTACAAAAAGATAAGATAATGAGAAAAATATTGCAGAAGTTAGTGGTGATTATGCCAGTCTGTAAAGATAAGCATACACCCAAATCCTCAAAATTGTTTTTTGGTTGCCTAAGAGTTGGTAACCAGGTAAGAGAAAACCCAGTCAACAGGCATGAAGAGTCAGAGTTAAGAGTTTCTACAGAAACTTCTATTCTTGGTTTCCACTGTATTTAAGTTTAGGCCATCTGGTTGCAATGAGGCTGAAAAGAATAAAGACTAAAAAAATAGTAGGAAATGAAGCTGGTTTTGTCCCTTTCAGTTTGCAGGGCACTGAAGCGCAATATATGAAACAGAAAATTTGGGGTAATTTGAGGGGCAGAACTGAGAATAATAGCTTCAGACATTTCTAAAATCTAGAATGATTTGTTGTTGTGCAAATGCTTGGACATTTAACTCAAAAAATTTTTCAAGCCTCTCTGAACACAAAAAAGAATTGTCTCCTGCTCTGGTACATTTGACTCAACATGCATTCTCAATTTTGCTGCAGTTGTTATATAAACAGCTTCCATTTTGTTTTGATGTCTCTGTGGCTTTGCATAACACATTTATTTTAGCTTGAGATTTTATGGCAAGCTATTAAAAAATAAACTAACATAAAAGCAGTACAATCAAATCTAAAGAAAAACTTTGTTTCTGTCAGGGTACCATTCAGTTTTCTGACAAGCTACCACCAGTTGAAACGCAGGGATCTCAACCAATCATTAGTTCCTATTTTTATTGCATCTTCAGTTTAGCTTCATCTGCTCTTCAGCTTTTGCTACTGCATCTATATGTGATAAAGTGGTGATGGCAATACAATAGGACAGTAAAGGCAAGACAAAATGGATTTATATCACTGGCTCAAAACTCTGGCTCAGTTTAAAACATCTTTGAATGAAGTACTTCAATCTGCTAAACACTTTATTTTCTTTTCAGATAAAATATTTGTATTGTTTCATTGTAGAAAGAATTTTTTCCAGCTCCATATTTAATTTAGCACATTTCTGGTGTTACATCTGAGTTATAAGAGGCCAGGCTGGTCACTACAGATACAGCCACTCTTCTGCTTTAGGGACCCAATTTGGCATTACTGTCAGTTGCAACTCTTCACTCTGTGGACTATGGGACACTCTGAAAGCTGTTTAGGAATTATCTGCATTGCATCCAGTTGCAAATGCCAGATATTGATACAAAAATAGTGCAGTAGCACAAGGTTTTCCCTCTAAGGCAGATGTGTGAATGCTAAACAGAAATGCACTGTTTTCCCATTGCATTATGCCATCAACAGTTGGACAGTGTTGTCTGTTCAGCATCGAGGTAAAGTGTCTGTGAGATTTGGTCCTTCCAATGCCTTCGGGAGAGCTCTTTAGGCACTGCATGTGCATTATTTGTTGGGGGTTTTTTTTGTTTTCTTTTTTCTTTGAGGTTTTCTGTGTCAAGGCATTATAAAATTATCCTTTCCTTATCCCTCTCAGTGCTCAGAAAACAGCACATCTCTCTGTAGGGCTCCCATTTAAAGGTGTAAGAACAGGAGGCAGAATCCTTGCTATAAGCCATTTATTTTTGAAGCGTAGTAGCAATGATCAGTTCAAGCAGTAAGTTTTGTCTTGTTATTTCTACTCACTTTCCACTTAGTTTTTCATTTTAACTGTGATTTATACGTGTATTCATTGGAAAACCTATAGTGGTTGGCAACTGATTTCTAATACAGCCATCATCACAAAATTTGATGAATTGTACAGAAGAGTTTCTCTCACTATTATCATGGTCCAGTTTCAACTGTATATAGCCTGTGCTTCCTCCTATGCTATGATGACTTCTTTGTAGGTTTGTCTCTTAATGTGTATGATAGCTGATATGCACTTAAACTTCTGGATTATATTGAGAAATAGAAAAGAGAGAAAACCAGCGAAGTTTTATTACAAAGACATATAAGTGGAAAAAATAGCTATACAAGAAATTAATCTGATTTCCACTAAAAAATTCCAGAAAACACTATAGCTGATTTTTCACACTTTTAATACAAGAACAACTTTAATGAAACAGAAGAAATCTATTTGTGAGCAACAGCATAAGAACAGAAATGATAACTTACGCTTCTGAATTCTGATTCTTTTTTTACACCAGTGCAAATTCATTCAACCTGTATGATTATTCCTAGCTACCAAGCAGAAATTAGAGTTGTTATTTCATAACTATTTAAGTAAAAATACAGATGTAAAGATTTGCCTAATTAAGAGTCAGAACTCAGTTTATATGCTTACAATTAAGTTGAACTATGAAATTTTTAGGTATCTAGTAAAACTAGTCATTTATCTTCACCACAGTTAATGGAAGAGAGAGGTGCCTTTCTAATCTTAGATGCCTTTCATAAATGGAATTGTTCTCTACAGAAGCTGAGAGAAAACTGATTATGCAGGTTTTTTTTGTACATCTATGCATATAAATGTATATATACAGGTAAAAATACATGTATGTCTATAGAAAACGAGAGAGCTTTTTATACATGTTCACATGAATTCATGATGTAGGCTGTACAGTGACATATACATCCTAACATTTTTCCCAATCTGACAGAACTACCTTAAAAGCCAGCAATACTGGGTGACTTGCTGCAGTAGGGTATAAAAGGAAGTCTACTCTGATATCTCTCATTGGCGTGATACCTAGAATTGTGTGGACCAGACTCTCCCTCTGGGTGTCCTAGTTCTACTGATTCTTTCCCCTCAACTGTCTTTCCTCCTCTGTTACATCTACCTGTCCCTTTCCTCTAGGTGCCTTTTTCTTTTATTTTGAACTTTCTAAAGCACAACAAGACAAAAAACATTGCTACTCAGCTGGATACTGCTCACTATATCATGCACTCCCTTCTGCTTTTGAATCACATGCTGATTTTGGCTGAGAAAACTTTCTTCATAGCAGCCAGCATGGGACTATATTTCGAATTTGTGCTGGAGTCAAGGTCTTTTCTGCATCTTACCCCACCTCACCAAGTGAGTAGATTGGGGGTGTGCAAAAAGTTGGAAGGGGACTTATTTGAGGCAGCTGACCCCCACTGACAAAAGGGATGTATATTCCAGGCCATATGCCACCATGCTCAGCATATAAAGGTGGAGGAAGAAGGAGAGGGCCTTCCAAAGTGATGGCATTTGTTTTTCCAAGTTGTCTTTACACAAGATGAAGCCCTGCTTTCCTGGGGATGGCTGAACACCTGCCTGCCCATGGGGAAACATCACACTGAACATGCTTTTGCTTCCTTGCAAGAGTACGAGGATCAGAATTTTCTCTTATGGTGGGCCTTATATTCATATGCCTTTATTAAGGTTACATTCAATTTGGTACTAGAATTATATGATCTTATGTCCTCATTGCCCTCTGTAATTTGTCTGCTTAAATTTCTGTTTTCATCATCTTGTGGTGTTTCGTATTGTTACATTTTTATCTCATGGAGTGCACAAACCTTCAAACACTTACCTTCTTATGCATGTTCATAGACAAAGATTCCACCACTTTATGTAAGACTAGAATGTTTATGTTTTCCGTGTAAGAAACAAAATGTTTTACTAGCTGTTGAAACAGTGTTAGAACAGCTTTGCATGTATGCCTGCAAATATTTGTGTCTCTGACCAAAGCACTTGCTAGTATGTGAATAAAATTAGCTCAATGATTTAGCAAAATAAGATATCAGGAATTTATATAGTTTCAGTAAAACCACAGGTATCCTTTTATCTTGTTAACAATAAAAAGACAACTAGCTCATATAGAACTCAAAGCAATGATGAAAATGCCCTTTAAAATTAGAATACAAACATTATCATTCAAAATACACAGAGACTAAAATTGTTAACCCCTGAGGGAAGTGGTTGAATGGATGAAGACTTGGCACAGCAATTGGATACATGAAGCATGAAAACATGACATGGTATTAATTAGAGGGACAACACCAACTAGTTCAAAGCAAAAATGGTGTTGAATTGCTGATTTGTTATCTTGTGTCTATTACTTTTAATTAACATTTCATAATGTTCACAATTTTGTGTTGCTTTGTTTCTCGTAATTATATAGAAATGGATGTGAGACATGCTTAAAAGCATTTGCTTTACAGAATAAAAGAACTGCCTATGCTCTAGCTCTGACATTCATGCCCCAAGAAAGGCATTATTTGTTGACACGGGTTGTAAGCTACTGTATTTTTGTTGCAGACTATTTGATGTGCAATGTATTTTTCTTGGAGGTGGTGAACCAGATATCATGCAACATACATAATTTTACATACACGAAAACTGTGCAAACTGGTTGAAAAATACCAAGCACAGATGCTTTCTACTTCACATAAGGTAGAATTTTTTTTCACATATTTTATGTGTATATATATATATATATATATATATATATATATATATATATAATCTTCCCATGTATGGCAGAAAGTATCAGTGCCTTTTTAACATCTGTAGCAAGTTATGTACATAATAGTGGGAATAAAGTAAACAATCATTGGCAGTACAAATAGTTTTCATAAAATGTGACCTTTCACGGTACATCTGCTTAAAGGAACTACAAAATATATATTTGAAAAAATGTAATAATAATGAAAAATTACTGTAATTAATTATTAAAAATAAAGATTAAAATAAATGTAATAAATTGTAAAAATCTTTTGTAAAAACACCCTTATGAAGCACCATAAATGGATGGAGTGGGCACATTGATGAAAGAAATGGGGCAGAAAAAAAGCAATAAGCATTTAGGTCAGCAGTGACTGTTCTAAAATCAGTTATTAGGAAAAGAACAGAAAATATGGGGCAAATAAATCTATAGAATATTTCAATCACAAAAAGTATTGAATTGCCTTCTCAGTTGAAGTACATCAATGAAGTCATAAGAAATCATTAATAACTGCACACAGATGCCCATCTAAGTAAGGATAAAAGTAAAGAATTCAGCAGGTATGAGCCAGTGAAAAAATGTTTAAGATGCATCTTTGTTTTACAAAAGAAGATAAAATTCTGACGAATTTGCAAGACACTAAAAAAATCACAGTAATTTGGTGTTGGAAGATTGAAATACCTAAATTCTATTAAAGTTTTCTTTTTATGAAAGCAGATAAACCCATTAAGTTCATCTGCAATTGGTATGACAGGTCATGCCAGAAATGGCCAATAACCTCACTAGGTTTTGCACCAGGGAAAGAAAAACGCCACAACATTATCTTCTTGTATTGTTAAAACTCTTGTTCAGACAGTTTAGATAGCTAGTATTATCTTAAATACATTAGATATTTAAATATTTATTTTATCAAGTGAAGAACATTCTTTTTGCTATGTGTTGTTTTCTTCAGAGACAACACAAGGCCTTCAAAAGAAAAAGTTGTACCTTTATTTGTCTTTCAAATACAACCCAACTTAGAACATATTTGCTATATGTGATATCCATGTGCTTCCATGTGAAGATTTGTTCAATGTCAGTACTAAGACTTTGATGGAACCTCTGGAGATGACCAGAAAGAAAGCGGATACAGAGTTAATACATTAAATATTGCTTTTCTTCAGAATAACAGAGGAAATCTAGCAATTTGCATTGATGAGAAGAGCTGAAATGCAAAATTTTGCTAATCAGGAATAAATCACATTGACAAGCTGCACGGGGAACTTGCACAGTCCTTGTTCACATTCTGTCTGTCTTTGGCTTGTGGTGATCTTTCTACAGAGAGCAAGACTTTATCTAGCATTTCATTGAAATGCCAATGCCTGCTCTTGGAGGAGCGAGCTAAAATCCTAGAAGGCATCAGTCTGCAAGGTTCCTGCAACTTCTGATTCACAGTTGCTGATTTATAGGATCAGTTTCTAATTTTTCCCACTCACTGCAAAGAAAGAGTGCACAGAATATTGTGTAGCAGACCACTTTTTCTCTGAGCAGGGCTTCTGGCCACTAGCATCCTTCCCTCAAGGTGAGAAATCAGTGATTACAAAAGTTTTAGTTGCTTGACTTCTATCTTTTCCTCTCCTTGCTAAACTGCAATGACCTGCAGGAATTGTTAATTTAGCTTCCAACCATTTGCTGGATGACCTGCAAGAATACTTGGAAAAATGGCAATTAAGTTATAAATTGTGGTTTTTATACCTGCATGTCATGCTCGTATTTTATTACAGGATGGAACAAGTAGTATGCTAGAATTTCCTGAAAGTTTGGGAATAGCTTCAGGGGTTTCAGTCATTTGTTGAGACTTCAGTTTTATCATTGCTGATTCTCTGGAGAATTTTTTATTTATAATTGAGAAAACCTTACTTTTCCAGTAATAAACTTTACTTTCCTTCTAATAACAACAACAACAACAACAATAACAAAACACGTAATTTAATGAAACAAAGCATGTGATATTTATTTCTCAGTGTTTAAATAAGATTCAAACTTATGAGCTTAAGCTATAGGCCTGTATTGATTTGCTGAAATAATTTATATGTGCCATTCAGAAAATTAATTGCTCTTTTTGGGCCTCAGTTTCCTCATCTATAAAGTAGGAATAACAAAACAATTTACTTCATAGAAACCTTATTTAAGGTTTAAAGTAAATTTTAATGGCCCTTAGGTGCATAGGATGGTAAATGCTATGTAATTCACAAAACATTATTGTTCCCATTTGTCTTCTCTGTCATGGGAATTCCTCTGCTTTCAAAATCATACAAATATGAATTATCCTTAATAGCAACCAGGCCTTTACATTGAATGCAGTCTGAAGAAATATACTGCAACAGTTGTTTCCAAGCGCTGTAATATATGTTGTCACTGGACAGATTTAGATCTAGAAATCTGAACTAAACCCAACTGTTTTCCTTATAAGAGAATAAAAATAGTGAATACCCTATTTTATTTGTGCCAGCGTGAGAAACTGGATGAAAAAATTTAGCGTTCTGTGGCATATCCATAAATTCATAGAAATAGAAAAATTTGTGGTATTCAGCTCAAGATAAAGTATCATCTAGATATGTCATTGAGGTAATTTTTACCAAATTGTTTTATGTTAAATATTCTGAAGGCCAAAGCCATTAAGTCTGCAATCTTTATTATCTTGTCCAGAGCTGGTGTAGATATCTTCTAAAATCATTACTATGTTTATAATGCCTTACTGAACATTTTCTCTCTTTTTTCATGAATGAATCACCTTTAAAATTATTCGTTTTTGTTCATTGAAAGACACATTAAATGTGCATATGGGTGCAGTCAATTTTCTCTGTAATATCAGAAAAATCTAGTAATCCCAGCAAATCATTTTCATGTGCTGCAGGTGCTGCCTATTAGAAGAAAAAATGTCTTTTAAAGTTCCTTAATTAAAGATTAAATTTCTTTAGTTATTATTCTGAAAATAGCCGAATTATAAATTCTGCTACTGAGTGTTCTGAGTGTTTAGAATATATTGATGGCCACTAACTTAGTGGTACCAATATTTGTACATGTACATATGTGATAAATGAGTACAGTATGCTGAGTTGTTAGTCAAACCTCACAGTTTACAAGGTTCAAAGCTTCCTCCTCACCACAGAATATCTTCTTTAAGTAATCCTTCTTTTTCTTTTTAATCTTCTTTCTTTCCCTTGTTAAGTCTGACTTGCTTTCTGCATTATGAGCTATTCAATAGACTGAAATGACCTCAGTGAGAATAAGCTTAAATTGGATAAACACTTCCACAGACTGAAACACACTCAATTTTGTGTCCATCTTCTGAAGAATTAAATTGGTATTATTACATCACCTTCTTCATGGATAATACAGGGACTTAAAATTTCAGTGCCAATTATAAGCAAGGGGAACACCTTCCTGGCAAGAATGCAAATGTAGAAGTATTATAGAACAGTATTATATCGTTATAAATTCATATTGACAAAAGAAAACTAGGAGTAAATGACTTATAATAATTCATGGTTAGCATGAAACCTATTTTTACATTTCAGACTTTATAAAACCTATGTCTTGGAACATTAGTGTAGTTCCCACATTGGTTTCTAAGGCAGACACCCAGAATAACTCATACTGGTAGGGATCCATAAGGAACAGTGATTTCAACTTCCTGTTCCTCACAGGACTAAAAACTAAATCATACAGCTAAGAGCATCATCCAAGCACTCCATAAATTCTTCCAGGCTTGGGACCATGACCACTTCGATGGGGACCCTCTTTCAGTAACTGACCACCCTCTCAGTGAAGAACCTTTTCCTAATGTCCAAGCTGAACTTTCACTGGTGCAGGTTCCTTCCATTTCCTCAAATCCTATCGCTGGTCACCAGAGCTCCCCTTCTACAGCCCACCTTGAGGACATTTTGACTTTGATGATGCCACCCTTTCTCATCTTTGAGCTGAATAGATCTCATGTCCAGAAAAATTCTATGAGGGACAGAATCAAAAGCTTTGCTAAAATAAAACATTTTAACTGGCTTCCCTTGATCAGCTGGGTGGGTCCCCTTGTCATGAAAGGAAATTACATTTCTTGAGCAGGACTTTCCCTTCATTAACCTTGCTATAACCAAAGATTTTGTTGTCTTTCAAGAGTTTTTCAGTAAATGTCGGTAACTGCATAATTTTACCACTGAAGGGAGCTTGACAGGCCTGTAATTATCAGGGTCTTCCTTCTTACCCTTCTTCAAGATTGTAACGACATTTGCCAACCTGCATTCCAGGGAGAAATGCAGACTCTGAAGACGATTGAGCAATAACAGAGAGAGGCCCTGCAGTAACATCACCAGTCTCTTTTAGTACCTTAGGATGGCTCCCATGAGGCCCCATGTGCATCCAGATGGAACAGCAAGTCTCAAACAAGTTCAGATTCATCTGGGAGTTCATTGTCCTAGTTATAGTCTTTCAAAACAAGGTTCCAGGCGGCCCAGTGTCCATCATCAGTGTTAGACACTTACTTGTGAGGCACCTGACCTCATCAAGTAACAGATTTATCTCTAAACCTCTTTGTGCTTTTAATATATTTAAAAATTCTTGAATGAATTATTGAAAGAAAATAAGAAATAGGATTGCATTCCATTATTGCTTCAACAAATAGTAGCTCCATCTATGTACATTAATTAGTCTGAATTCAATGTAGGGATTTATTCTCATGATAGATTTAAGGTGCAAAAAATGTCTTTTCGGGCTCTTGCTCAGCAACAGGTCTAGCAGCAACTGTAAAAAGTTTCTACCAGTTCAACTGAGGTTAAAAAGGAAGTGGTTAAAAAGGAAGTGGTCAGGGTAGGTGGAATCCCTGAGGGAGTCTGAGCATGGAGAGTAAAACCTGCAAGTGACCCCAAGACCCTGGCTCTCTCTGTTGCCAAATTGATGGAAACTCTCAGGAATAATTTTGGCCACTTGACAGTATTCCCTTTTATTTCACGAGGCTGGGGAATTTGAGCCATCAAGGATAGCAGGTTTTTTGCATGTTTAAAGAAACACTGTTGTTGTATGGATAATAGCACAAAAACTAGGGCTGTCCCACACCAGTCACCTCAGTGGTGGAAAGCAGACACAGAGACATTTAACTTATCCATATGGATAGAGCAGAGATGTGTTAGGGCACATAAAATGGTGGTGGCTATGCTCTGCACAGGCAATGGTGCTTGTTCAGGTGTTGAAAGCAGCTCAGTTGAAATATTGTGGAGCCAGCTAACACTGAACATGGATTTATCAGACTAAGGGCCTTTATCTCTCTCCTTCCCTTCCCTCGGAAACCATCCAGTGCAGAGTAAATACTTGTGATTTTGTGGGGTTTTAGCTGTTCCACAACAGTGCTCCTTTCTCCACAACTGGACTGGATTGACCCTGGAGTCAAGCCTACCATTAAGAAGTACTGCTCTGTTGACAGTGTGGAGGAGATTCATCTTATGAGTATGTCGGGATCCAGAGAAGGCACCTCCAACTTTACTTGTAGTTACTAGAAGGTCTTGGATGAAAATTCGTCTCATAGTAAAGCAATTAGGAAAAATAAGCCAGGAGCATAGTCCTCATTAAATTCTTTTTTTCCTCTTGATATATATAAAAGACCTAGATATGACTAGTTCAGCAGACAAACAATACATCTATCAAAACATTGGTTAAATGACTTTCACAGCTTTTTTTTTCTGGTGGCTAATCTTAAGTCTTCGTTTTAAAAGTAATTCATATTACCTGATGAGTTCCAAATCAGCTCTGCAGTGTTGTAATAAATATAATTATTATGATAATTATTTGCAATCTCCACTAAAGTTAAAATGCTGTAAGATAATGCAGAGAGAGAGGAGGTCACCAGCTGTTTACGCTTCTGAAAACAGGAAGAATTCACTCACTTCCATGCAAAAGAATCTTCAGAAGTGTTATGAAAATGGAGCTGAAATATATTCTGGGTTGTTTCTCTGCACCAGGAGACCATTATCATGGTAATTTAACACCTGTATCACTGATTTTTTGGTAGTGCAACCTGTAATCATAGTCTGAAGTGATCCCTGAAGCAGTTATAATTTAGATTACAGTTTAAAATAAAACAGTGTTGGTTCTGAGCTGTTGGATCACAGAATGTGGAACACCTCACCCAGAGATGATTGTGATAAGCAGGATTTGCCATGAAGGAGGGCAATATCATAATTCTACGTTCTTGAAATGTAGTCAGACTTGACAAAGCTTGTTTCTTGAGCAGGATGGCCCATTTTTGGCAGGGTGTTACCACACAGAATGCTTTCATGAGGCATCTTTCTGGTAGTTTTGTTTAAAATAGGCCCAGTAGACACTGCTGATTTACCTCCAGGCTGTGATTTTGAAGGGCAGTCAATACAACTCAGGAAATGGAGGAGTGCCGCGAAAAGAAAGTTATATCAATGCGACATCGCAGGTATTACATGTGGGGAAAAATAACGCAGCCAAGCAGAGCTGTCAGCACTCTTCTGTGTACCTTCCACCTCTGCTGTCTCACCAACACTGACAAAGTCTGGGGGACAGTAGGAATGGCTTAGAAACCCATGAAGCTTTCTGTCACAAGAGATAAAAAGGAAGAAGGTGCCTAAGATGTTCTTATTCTTTTGGAGCTGTTCAGGGAAGGAAAATTAAATCATGCCTCCCAAAATGATTATTTGTTGCTGTACTGGCAGTGTTATCAGCAATGTAAGTTTTGGTGCTGCTAGAATCTGATCTGTGCTCCTATTTTAAACAAAATGCTGTTTGCTTCCTCGGTTTTTGTTTTTCCTTTCCTTCTTCTTGAAATTGCTGCCTAAGCAAATTTTGCGGGTCTGCAAAGCCCTGGGACTGGCTAGAGGGACTGGCAGCTGAGCTATGAGCAAGGCTTAGGTAAAAAAAGTCTTTACCATTGTACTTATTCATTGTGATATGCTCCAGGCAAACCATCATGCAGCATCTCGACCTCAAGATGATACAAGAGGAAAAATAAACAGATTTTGTTGTTTTTAAACAATAGGTGATAAGAAGTATGCATCACCATAGTCATGCATTTTATTTATTAATAAAACTTTATGTATTTAATTTATTAAATACTAATAGTCTGAACTAAATCCCTTGAAGTCCTACAGTTTGTGGATCTGGCAGTTTATGTGCCAAAATTCCCATAAATTTTTGTGCTAGCTAATTTTGTGTGATTTCAAAGGAGAAGAAAGAAAAGACAAAGTTATTTCATAAAGATTTTGCTATTTGTACATGATAAGATATTAATGCTGTTGGAAAAGAAATTAAATTTAGCAAAATGTTTTATTATAGTTTAGTTATGAGTTTTGTGTGAATTGGTTTGTAAAAATAATTTTGTAGCCGTTGATATTATGTGATTGAGTTTTGTGTAACCCTGGCAAGTAGCTTTAGAAACCTAATAAACATTAAGCCAGGGTAGGAGAGTAAGAAGACTAACCGGTTTGGAGATAGCATACAATAGGACAGGTAGAAGATTTATGATTTTGCTCGTGAACTAGGGAATGTATTACAAGGGTCCGTAGTTTGGCGAAGGGCCACTGTTTCTTGGAGACTTTGTTATGAATTGCTTGTGTATAAAAGGAAAACACCCATGTGTGAATTTTGGGGTTCTGTTTTTGGGGACACTAGTCCGCAGGCCCCCGGGCCCTTCAATAAAGCGCCGCACAAAACTTATCCGAGTTTTGTGTCCTTTATCATTCGGGCAACAGTTTTCTGGCGACCGCGGCAGGACTCCGAGGGTTGCTGAGGCGGTTCGCGTCTCGATCCACTCCAAGCCAGCGCCGAGCACTTCTCAGAGGAGTCATCGGGTCGTGCCCGACCCCCCGCGCCTGTCGGACGACTGCAGAAGGTAAGCCCGAAGGCGCTTTATATTAGAAAAAGGTGATAATTGGATTTGGTTTGGTAGTTAATGGAAAAAGCCTAGGCTCCAGCCATAAGACGTCTAGGGTACGCAGGTCCGGAATTCGCCTCCTATTGTTTTTTTTTTCTTGGAGAAGGACGGCGAAAAGGTATATTGGTTTATTGGGATTAAAGGTGGAATAGAAAAAAAAAAAAAAAAAAAAAAAAAAAAGAAAGAAAAATTAAAGGCTGTAATATGATGTCTTTTAAAACTTTTAAAACTTTGGTGCAGGCCAATGGAAAAATACCTGGAAATACGCCATTAAGTTGTATATTGAAAAGGTAGAAAGGCGAAGGCTTTTCTCAAGAGTTAGATAAGAGCAAAATGATAGATTATTGTAACCGTTGGTGGCCTGAATATGAGATTGGGGAAGTGGGATGGCCAGTGAATGGTACACTGGAATTAGGGATAATGGAATCTTTGATGCACTTTTTAAGGAAGAATGAGAAATGGGATGAAATAGCATATTTAGATTTGTTTTTCGTTTTATATCAGAAAGAAGAATGGCAAAAGGAGTGTGGTGTTTTGGTTTTACAGATGAATGATGAGAGCGGGTGTGTTGGATGTAGAGAAAGAAAGGAGCGTGATTTGTATCCCCCGATTGAAGAAGATTTGTCCTATTGTGTAGCACCTCCGAGGGGTCCGGTTGTTCCTAATGTACCTTTTGCTCCTCCTGCTGACATAACTATAAAAAGGGCATCTAGTGAGAGTGACAGTGATACTGAAAAGAGTGAAAGTATTAAAAGGACTCCGTTAGCAGAGCGGACTCGCCAAGGAAGGAAGGGGCAGAAGGGGCCACAGTTAATTGCGCCGTTAAGGGAAGCTGTGGGACCACAGGGAGAAAGGATACTTATAAAGGTGCCTTTCTCTCCAGGGGACTTAGTAATATGGAAACAATCGGCTAGAAGTTACCGGGAAGATCCCGAAAGGGTAGCAAGAGTAGTTAAAATGGTGATAAAAACTCAGAATCCGGACTGGAATGATTTACAGGTATTATTGGATACTATAATGGATTCTACAGAAAAGGAGATAGTTATTAAAGCTATGAGAGAAAAAGCTCATGAAGAGATTAGGTTGCGACAACTAAATGAAACAGTTGATGAATTGGTGCCAAGTGAGGAACCCAGGTGAGATCCAAACTCTACGGGAGGAATAAGGGCTGTAAAACGATATCAGGAATTGTTGGTGGAAGGAATTAGAACAGGAATACCTAAGACTATGAATTGGTCTAAGCTGTATTCAGTCAAGCAGGACAAGAATGAGTCTCCGTCTGCCTTTTTGGAACGGTTAAAAGACACGGCTCAGAAGTTTACTAATTTAGATGTAGAAGATCAATCAGAGAAACTTCAATTAGCATTATTGTTTTTAGGGCAATCACAAGAAGATATTAGGAAAAAGTTACAAAAGCTGGAAGGGGAAGATACTCGGAATTTGGATAAAATGTTAGAGGTAGCATAGAAGGTATACAACAACAGGGAAAAAGAAACTGCAAAAAGACAACAAGCTAGTATTTTGGCTGTAATGCAACAGACAGGGGCAGGAAGAAAATTCATTAGGGGACGAGGTCGGGGAGGAGCTAATCGTGGACAGAGGGAGATGATGAGAGGTCGGGGAGGATTTGGGTTTGCACCTAACACGGGGAGGTTGGATCCAAACCAGTGTGCATTTTGCCGACAATTGGGGCACTAGAAAAATGAATGCCCGGTTAGAGGGGGGAATATGGGGTTAGTTGGGAATACTCATGTGAGAGGATTTACGGGAAGACCAACAGAGGCAGCTCAAGCACTAGTTTTGGGAAATTATCAGAATCAAAGCTGACTAGACAAAGACCTGAGGGTAGTTTTAGAGATAGATGGGAAGAGTCAGGAATTTATGGTAGACACTAGAGCTACATATTCTGTACTTAATAGATTATTAGGACCTTTGAGTGACACAACTGTACAGGTGGTGGGGGCAACAGGGAAGCTAGAGGAACAACCATTTTTACAACCTTTAAATCTTAGGTTCGGAGAGAAGGAATTGGATCATCAATTTTTGTATATGCCAAATTGCCCCACACCCCTTCTTGGCAGAGACCTATTGTCCCGACTTAATGTGAAAATAATATTTGAAGGGGGAAGGGTGAAATTGGAGATACCTGAAGAACAAGTAGCAGGCATTTTTGTGATTAAAGAAGTAGATGCCTCTCCTATTCCAGAAGAAATTGAGCAGGCTGTAGTACCCTGGGTGTGGGAGTCGGGGGTCCCTGGGAAATCTAAAGCTGCCCAGCCAGTAAAAGTAGAACTTAAAGAAGGGGCCCAACCAGTGAGGGTAAAGCAATACCCCTTGAAGCTTGAGGCAAGGAGGGGAGTAGCCCCGTTAATTAAACAATTTTTGGTTCAAAGAATATTACAGGAATGTGAATCGGAGTATAATACTCCAATTTTTCCAGTGAAAAAGCCTAATGGTAAATATCGTTTGGTACAGGACTTGAGAGCGATTAATGAAATAGTAAAGGACATACATCCAGTTGTTGCTAATCCTTATACATTGTTAACATCTGTATCGGAAGAGTTTAAATGGTTCTCTGTGATTGATCTTAAAGATGCTTTCTTCTGCATCCCACTGGCAGTAGAGAGTAAGAAATATTTTGCCTTCGAGTGGGAGAGTCCTGATTCTGGGAGAAAGAGGCAGCTTACGTAGACCAGACTGCCACAAGGGTTTAAGCTCAGCCCCACTATTTTTAGAAATCAACTGGCCAAGGAGCTGGAGGAATGGAAGATAACCCAGGTAACAATATCTCCATCCTTGTATGTAGTCCTGCAGTACGTGGACGACATTTTTCTGGCCACTAAGGAAAGAGACATGTGTGTAGAATTAACAATTAAATTACTTAATATGCTTGGCCAAGCAGAGTATAAGGTCTCTAAAGAAAAAGCTCAATTGATCAAAAATAGTGTTATTTATCTCGGTTGTGAGATCACACAAGGGCAGAGACGTTTGGGAGTTAACCGAATAGAGGCAATATGTGCTATTCCTTTGCCTCGTAACCATCAGGAATTGAGATCTTTTCTAGGAATGGTAGGATGGTGTCGACTGTAGATCATGAACTTTGGTCTCCTAGCCAAGCCACTGTATGAGGCCTTGAAGCAGCATCGGTTGAAATGGACGACACAACAAAAGAAGGCATTCCAGGAATTGAAGCAGGCACTAAAGGAGGCCCCAGCCCTAGGACTCCCTGACCTGACCAAGGAATTCCAGTTATATGTAAATGAGAGGCAAAAACTGGCATTGGGGGTCCTCACCCAGAAGGTGGGATCATGGAAGAGGCCAGTAAGATACTTCTCTAAACAACTAGATTTGGTAAGTTCCGGGTGGCCCTCGTGTTTACGAGCCGTGGCAGTAACAATAATCCTTATTCAGGAGGCCCGGAAATTGACTTTGGGGGCAAAAATGAAAGTGTTTGTTCCCCATATGGTCATGGCTGTTTTGGAGCAAAAGGGGGGTCACTGGCTATCATCAAGTCGAATGTTGCAATACCAGGCTATCCTGAGAGAACAGGATGATATTGAAATAAAGACTACTAACCATGTTAATCCAGCAGAGTTTTTACGCAGTGACCAGGAGGCTGGGAGACTGGTGCACGATTGCGTGGAGGTAATTGAACAAGTGTATGCCAGCAGACCCGACCTAAAGGATGAACCATTGGAAGACCCTGAATGAGAACTATACACTGATGAATCTAGTTTTGTTGAGAATGAGACTCGCTATGCTGGGTATGCAGTGGTAACATCGGATCAAGTAATAGAAGCAAAGGCTTTGTTACCTGGAACTTCAGCCCAGAAGGCAGAGGTGATTGGACTCACCAGAGCTCTGTACTTGAGCAAGGACAAAAGGGTTAATATCTGGACAGATTCTAAATATGCCTTTGGTGTGGTTCATGTGCATGGGGCGTTATGGAAAGAAAGGGGGCTTTTGAATTCACAGAGAACCAATATCAAGCACCGGGAAGAAGTGCTACAGCTACTGGATGCGGTACATAGTCCCAAAGCAGTTGCAGTAATGCACGTTAGAAGACATCAGAATGCAGAAGGAGAAGTTTACAGAAGAAATCGATTTGCTGATGTTACAGCACGGCAAGTGGCACGGGAAGTATGGACTCAAATGGCATTGGTACCGGTAAGAACAAATCCGGCTACCCCATACCTGAATCAGGAGCCCAAATATTCAATAGAAGATGGAAAACTAATAAACTTGCTAGGGGCACAGAAGAATCAGCTCGGGTGGTATGTTACGCCGATGGGACAAATAGTGGTACCGACTCGCATAATGAAATTTATTTTGGAATCAGAACATAATAAATGCCATTGGAGGGCAGAAGCATTGGTAAAATTTTTAAAGAATGAGATAATCTCTAATCAGATGTTAAGAATGGCAAAAAGAGTTAATGCAATGTGCCCGGTATGTTTGAAAAATAATCCAGTAGTTAAGAGACAAATACAAATGGGAAAGTTGCAAATTGAGCCACAACCAGGAGATTATTGGCAAGTTGATTTTTCTGAATTGCCTAGGGCACAGGGATATAGATACTTGTTAGTGTACGTATGTACGTTTTCAGGGTGGCCAGAAGCTTTTCCGTGTAGAATTAATCAGGCTAAGGAGGTAGTAAAAACCTTGTTAAAAGAAATAATACCGGTAACCAAAATGCCTGAATCATTCAAGAATGTTTCATAGTCCTGCCAGTCAGTTCCTAAACAAGTAGAGGTATAGAGAGATTTGTGCATGACCATTCGGGCTATGACTAAAGAAGAATGTGAAATGAAACCAAATCATTTTAGTTAGATTCAAAATACCAAGAAGTGTTTGATTGCAACCCCAGTAGATGAGCCATGCAATACAGTACGAATAAGAACAAAATCCCAACGAAATGAGATGAGTTGTCAGAATATCACACAGAATTTTGATACCTAGAAAAGTTGGAAGACATTGTGGAGACCCAGTGTCTTGGAACACTATAGTTACCTTGGAGAAGTACAATGGTGCATCCAATGGTCAGGGGTAAAGAATCAGTCACATTATAGGGCCATCATCACGTCTACATCTTCCCGAGAGTTCAGACCGCAGAAAGAGGATTGGAATTGTACTGAGGTTTTTACATGTGATACACCGGAAGACCGAATTAGATTGGTACCGGTGAAAATGGCATTAAAATGGAGATGTGAGTGTAGGGGGTATAATCACACGGTTAGCAGAGACTCCATGGATGGACCTATAGATTGCAGATATACTACAGTGCACAGTCCTGGAAATCTAGTCTGGGTGTTGAGACACGGACAGTGGACCACACATTTATCTTTAGATGGATCAGTAACACAAATTACCCTAGGGGTTCCCGCATTGTGTCCATACTGGAAGCAGAATAGATTGATTCAAAGGAAAGGACTCAAAAAGAGAGAAGAATCCCTAGAGGAGCAGTGGCATGAACCTGGCACAGGAGTACAATTTGGGTGGATATTAGAGTCATTATTCCCTCCGATAGCAACATATCGAAATAAGAAAATGCTCAACAACTTGTTAGGACAGACAGAAAGATTGGCAGCAGCTACTAAGAAGAGATTTAAAGATCTAAATTTGCAATTGCAAGCTACATCAAGAATGACCTTACAAAACAGAATGGCATTAGATTTGCTACTGTTAAAAGAACATGGAGTTTGTGGTTACCTGAGTAGAAGAGTAGATCATTGCTGTGTACACATTCCAAATGTTACACTTGAAGTGGAGAAAGATATTTCCCAATTGGCAGAAGTGGAAACAAAAACCAAGGAAATTGAAAGGGAAGCACAGCATAATTGGATAGGAGCAGTATTTGATTCTTTGGGGCTTCACCTGTCTGGCTAGATTACTTCCGTTATACAGTATGTACTAATGCTTTTGGTATTTTTGGTGACTATATGGATTGTATATAGATGTCTTTTAGGTGTGATTGAAAAGGAAAAGAAGCGACCTATCCGGTTGCTGAAGGTGATGACCCGTGGGCGGCAGAACGAAGAACATCCCCCACCTTGCTATGAAGATGTTACTGTCAATACCGTTGGTTGAGCATCCTTGCAGCAAGACTGAAGGATGCTCAAAAGGGGGGAAATGTTGGAAAAGAAATGAAATTTAGCAAAATGTTTTATTATAGTTTAGTTATGAGTTTTGTGTGAATTGGTTTGTAAAAATAATTTTGTAGCCGTTGATATTATGTGATTGAGTTTTGTGTAACCCTGGCAAGTAGCTTTAGAAACCTAATAAACATTAAGCCAGGGTAGGAGAGTAAGAAGACTAACCGGTTTGGGGATAGCATACAATAGGACAGGTAGAAGATTTATGATTTTGCTCGTGAACTAGGGAATGTATTACAAGGGTCCGTAGTTTGGCGAAGGGCCACTGTTTCTTGGAGACTTTGTTATGAATTGCTTGTGTATAAAAGGAAAACACCCATGTGTGAATTTTGGGGTTCTGTTTTTGGGGACACTAGTCCGCAGGCCCCCGGGCCCTTCAATAAAGCGCCGCACAAAACTTATCCGAGTTTTGTGTCCTTTATCATTCGGGCAACAATGCCTTGCCCAATTAGGGAAAGCACTCATTTTGGAAATTCTACTAAAACGCAGCTCAAGCTTATCTCTTCTGAATTCAGGAAAGGGCTGTTTCATGTATCATATGATCAGCAAAGTACTGGCAAGTAGCCCAATTTCATTTTATTTTTCAGACTTTTTTTTCAAATCAATTCCAAAATAAATATTTTGAAGCTTGAAATTACTTCAGCAAAGCTTGACACGGCAATAATAGCTCACACTTGTGCTAGTTGTTCCCTAACCGGGCCCTAAGCCGTATTATTTGCATTTTGTCTTTGCTCTCAACTATCCTTCTCATGTTCTTGTCAAAGCTATTACACTTGCTCTTGCAAAGAAAGGAGGCTATCTGTATTCCCAACATTCTGGGACTGAACAAAGGAGCAAACATTCCTGCACAAAGCTTCTTTGAGTTATTCAATTTACTTTCTAACAAAAGGAAAGTTGACATTGAACACTCAACAAAGAACAAAAATTATTTCTTAAAACTTGAAATACAAATGATAATTCAATCATTAGGAGAAATTTTAGCACATTCAGAAAAATTTCATTATGCTTTCTTCACCACAGATTGTGAACTAATGACTGATGTAGTGGGGTACAAGTGTTACATTTGATTTTGGTATTGGTTTTCATTTTCAGGATGACAAAAAGTCTACTTAAAAATGTAGATGGTAACCTCTCTTATTCCTTCCATTTTATTAATAATAATTAGAGAAATCCCTTGTCTCAGGAACAAATGTCAAGTTGTCAGTGAGAATAAAACAGAAAAATCTTCTACTCCTTCTCTACCAAACACTTGTATCCTTCCTTTTTATATGCATATTTTAATAATCCATAACTTTCTTTTAATAAAGATGATATCATATTGAAAGAGAGCAAGTTAAAACCATGAGTGACAACTAACAAAAGCCATTAGGGTCTGGCTTTTGATATCCTTCAGATACAAATTTTTATAAGAGTGTTTAAACTTGGTGTCATTTAATGCAGAAAATAATGTAGCTGCAGCATTTAGTCAGCTGGATGTCTGAGGATGGGCAGTTTGTTTTTACAAGAGAAATAAAGGGACCAAATATATCAAACAATGGCAAATTGCAATGGAAAAGCTTGGATGAGGCTTCCACTTTTGTAGTTATGTGCAAATGAATAATAGAACCATAATGTAAAATGTTGAAATATTCTACTAACATTTTATGTTGATCACACAAAGGTTCAAAGCAATCTTTGGAGAGTCTCTCTTACCACATCACTTAACAGAATTAATAGGAAGGAACCTCAATGTCTGCATTAAAAAAATTACCTCTCCACATAATTTCAACTTCAGTGGACAGAAATTACACAGATTACATTTCACGCACATAGACTGAATTATCCAAAAATATTTCTCTCTTGACAGATACTACTACATGAAACAGGTGACTCATGACCTTCACTGGTTTAATTCGAGTCTGTCCTTTCACAGAAACATGAGGGAAGGAAAATCTGGAGAGTGGAAAATTGTATTATGTTATATTTCAACATCTGCAATCTAATTTGAGGCACATGATATGGTTTCAAAACACTTTTATACACTTAAATTCTTGTTTGGTGGAGAGAGTTTGTCAATAAAAATAAAACAGGTCCCACCTGTTGCAGAATGAATTAACAGAGGATTGCCCGTGCTAGCATTTCTTTTTTATTAGGTAGAATTAGAGACAGACTTCCTTGCAATAGACAATTGCCTATAACATCTAAATGTACATTGATGTGTCCTTATATTGAATTGCAGGAAACAGAACAAGTAGAAGTGATCAATCCTCACTCATACAACCAGTGTGTCTTTCATGTACTTCTGATTGTGGCACTAATGCACCATAGCACACTTCTACTGTAAAATGTCTAAGAATGCTTCTGATCTTTCAGTCCAAAATTATTCAGTCTCACATTTTTTGAGGTGTGACTACTATAGAACAGCAAAAGCATTTTTCTGACAAGTGTCCCAAACTTTGCCATATTTGTGGAAACTGCTCACCTTCCATAGAATTTATTTAATTAATGTATGCTGTGAGTCAGCAGCAAACATAGTTAATAGAATTTTCTTTACCAGGAGGATTTGGAGGTTGAGGTGCAGGTGAGGTGTAGCTGACTCTGTGGGCCTAAAGCAAGAGAAGGCATCAGTTTGTGAATGTGGCTGGAAAATTGGGTATCAAGGCAAATGAAGTGCACGAGGGAATGGCACTTGCAAGCTTCATCATCCTCTGTGTTTCAGCACTTCAGAGCCTCTATATCTTGAGAAATATGCCCATCTTTCTGCTCTTCCATGCAAACAGATAACCAGGGGGATTTTTGAATTCTCCTTGTCCCCCCTAGAATGAGTTGTTGGCATTTCTGACAGTAATATGATTTTAATTTTTGCATCTGTGAATCCTAAAGGTGAAACACTTGATGACCTGAAATATATATAGTAATTTTAAACTAAATTATTGTAAAATCATATGTAGAAATCTTATAAATATTTCACTTGTTTTAAATATGAGGGCCAGGGCAGTGATATCAAATGCAGTAGCATGTTACTGTAAACTTAGCAGTTTCTCCAGTGATATAGTAAGTTACACATTTTAAATAAGAGTGCACTTCATGCTTATGGTTAGTACTAATCCAAAAAGCACAGAATAAGTGTTTTAAATAATCTCCCTACTGAAAATCAATAATTTGTTCAGTTATTATGAGCACAGTATGTGACATAAAAATAGAATAACATTTGCATTAATTTTTCTACAAGGATTCTTTAGGGAGTCACAAAAAGCACAGAACTGTTTTCTCCCCTACATCTTTGGTGAGCAACATGAAATCCATAAGTATTTCAAAACCAAGTCCATTTGCCAGTTGTATATATTTTATATTTATTTTTATTTTATGATGGGTTAGGAAACAGTGGTGTTTTAGGCAATAAGTGCACGATGTGGAAATAAGTAAGTAGAATAGAAGCTCTGTAACAGGGATGATTAAACTGTAATTGCTACTTTCTTTTTCAATTTTTAGAATAATATTTTGATCCTATTTTATGTTCTGCAAAAGGTGTTACATAGGATTATTGTCATTCTTTGAAAGTTCATTTAGGGCCTATATTTAAGAATTAGAGGAGATGCCATCCCTGAAAAAACAACTTTGTTTTTATTTTAGTTTTTGGATTTTATTTAACCCTTCAAATGCTGGATGATATTTTGAATAGAACCATAAATTATATATCGCTTGATTTTTCTCAGAATTAACTAATTTAAAAGATTTGATTAATTTTAGTTCAGATTTTTTGTTATCAAAACAGATGTTAATACACAACAAATGATTTCTTTTATCAAATTACAGAGGTAGCTTCAATTATTTTTTAACAACTTCTGAAAGAGTATGTGTTTTTGAAAGACCATATCACAAAAACGCTTCTGGTCCTTCACTGCATCCTTTCTACACTCCGCTGTTAAAGAGAGCCTGAACTTCTACAAGCCTGGCTATAGGGAGCTCTCAACTTCCGACTGAAAAAACATATCACTGTATTCCCAAGGCACTGTCTTGCAGTTAACAAACAGAGGCTTTCAGCAGTGGTTTCCATACAGAAACCTTTTGTTGCATCAAAAAAAATTGTTTCAATTTGGGGAATAGATTTATTCCCAGATTAACTTGAGTAACATGAATGCAGAAGTGAATTTTGCAAAATACGTTGTGCACACTTAGCTGCTTCATAGCTTTTTCCCATTATCTAATGTATAATTAATAATTTTAAAAAGTTAGTGAATTGTTATTTTTTAAAATGTATTTTCACTCTGATTATCCACTGTCTCAGACTTTGGTTAGTCATGCACAGACTGCTCACAAATTTTAACCAACCAAGCGATAAAATTATTTTTCACCCACTTTGCAGATATGTAAATGAATTTAGAGTGGAAGTAAAGCTAGATCTCACTGTGAAATATGCTTTCTATTGAGAAGGAAAAAAAAAAACAACAAAAAAAGGGCAAGTTTTCTATGCATAAAACTCTGAACAGAACCAACCTGGGCAACATAAAAAAAAATTATAAAAACAAAAGCAAAAAAAGATGAATAATTTTACCTCAGTATTTGACATAAAGGGTTATATGAGTAGAATAAAAATATCAATTAGTGTTTATTGGTTGGGTTGTTTTCCATTCTCTGAAAGGAACTGTTCACTTTGAAAACATCACAGGTGTTTCTTCCAATATGGCCAGAATTTTTTTATGTGCTATTTCTGTGTACTTGAGGAACTTCATGTAACAGCCTGACATTTCAATCTCACTGCAGAATTTGTCCTTTAGAGCAGTCTTCCCTAAGAGCTTTTATAAAGAATAACATCTCTAATGGCTCTTGCTCTGGCTATGAGGAAGAACCATATAACCTTTGTTCACTTTTCCCTACAGCAGTACAGATGTGAGAAAGCTTCAGAAGTGACTAGTGATTTGGGAAACCTAATTTCATTTTAGGAACTCCACATAAGGTATTTGTGGAGACAAAGACCACTGAGTCTTATTCATCTAAGAACAGAAGGAGTTTGAAAGAGTTTTTATTGGAAAGTTATGCTAGGTTTACACTTTGCTAATTAGCAACTCCTTCATGAAAACTGCACAATCCTCCACCTTCTTATGAAGAGGGTAAAAAGGAGAGGCTTATGAATGGGTCTTCCAGAGTCAGCTCAGTATTTTACCAGCCAGTCTGCCCAGAACTGAAGAAAATCAAATACAACCTCCAGAAATGTAGGATGTATTATAGTAGGAGTAAGAAGTCTTAGTTCTTTATTTCCTGGCTTTTGTTGGATTATTTTTACACAGCTTTTCTGTTTAGGGAGGATTATGGCACACAGGGTCAATAAGATCACACAGCCTTTTTAGACCCCTATAATACTTCAAGATACAATGTAATTAGTTAAATATGGAGAGAAAAATCAATCTTTCTTATGGTTTATGGAGTTTTAAATAAAAGCTTGTTGTACATTTAAATGTACCTTTTTAGCATTTACTGAAAAAATTCTATAATGGAAAACATCATACTCAAAGATCAGGTCTGCCACAGTAACAATTGTTCTCAATTTCCTCCATGGTGATCACAGGAGACACTTTAGAGCTATTATGATTTTGGTTGAAGTGCATGGGACAGTGCTATTTAATTTCCATGAGATCCTAATATAACTGATTCCTCCATCAAATACATTATCACACATTCTACGGTTGTCATGCTGTATTGCACCAATAAATACTACCAAGGAAGTTCTTCATGCACAGTTCATTGACATAATAGGCTATAATGGGTTTTTTTTAGTGCTGCTATCGTCTACTGTATCAATGCCTGCTGAGGGAGACTTTAAAGCACTCATCCAAGCACACAGGGTAACTATACATAATAAAAATCTTTATGAAGTTTTTGGAAATAAGCAATTATTCTGCACTGCATTGTTCATTTTATTTATAAGTGTCAAAATCATTAGCATACACAAGGGACAGATGTGATATTCAAATTTTCCCTTAAAGATTGAATTAACTTCACTTTCACAGGCTCCAAGAACCTTCAAGAAAGTTGAGGGGTTTTATGCAGTCGTTCATTTTTCCTAATGTCAAATTGCAAAAACACAAAGGAAAAACTTTACTGTCACTCAATGGTCTCATGCTTCTTTATCTTCATCTCAATATCTTTCCTATATTCTGTAAGAAAAGTTACCTTGCCTTATCTTCCTGTCTGAAAGCTACACCTGTAATTTGAAACTCTTGTCTAAATATTCTCTCTATGAAATGAATAGAGAGTAGTACCTCCAAAAAACAATCTGAATGATCATTCATGAATTAGGGACATAAATGAGGGTGAGGAATGACTCACTGAAGAATTTAGCCTAGCTTCCTAGCAAATACCTGCCACAGGAAATATATTTCACTCCTTATGGAGAAAATGCAGACAGAGTATTTTCAGAATTTCAGCTATCTAGATAAAAAGAGGTTAGATTAGGAAAACAAAAAGGACATTTCATACTAAATAGGATGTAGTACTGAGTAACTTCTACTTTCTTACATGAATACCAAGATACTCAACAGGAAGTTTGAGAAACTATGCAGCTATGATTAATATATTAACTTTTCTTGAGGTCTGTGAGAAAATTTAAACTCTGGAGATGTACTATAGTACATTCTAGATAATCAGAAAACTTTTTTCCTTTTTTTTTTTTTTTTTTTTTTTTTTTTTTTTTTTTTTTAGTGTTGTGGTGGTTTTACCGTGGCTGGTATCCAGATGCCATCAAATCATTCTATCACTCCCCCTGCAATGTGACAGAAGAGGACATTATGATGAAGAGCTCATGGGTTTAGATAAGAACACAAAGATCATTTAGTATTTACTGTCATGGCACAAACAGAAGCAACTTGGGGAAATGAATTCAATTTGCTTCCAAATAATCAAAGGAGAATAATAAGAAACAATAATGAGTTTAAAAAAAATTTTCCATATCTCTCTTCTTTCCCAGGCTCATCTTCAGTCATGACTCTTCTACCTTCTCACTCTGGAAAATGCAGAATGAGGAATGGAGTTTGTGGTCAGTCCATGTCTTTGCTTCTGCTTCCTCATGCTCTTCCCCTGCTCCAGCTTGGGGGTCTCTCCCACAGGACACATGAACATCTTTTCCTTCTGTGCTAAGGTTGCCAATCAAGTGGATGAAGGGAAGGCAGTGGATGGAGTTTTACTGGATTTTAGTAAAGCCTTTAAAACTTTCCCTCACAGCCTTCTTCCACACAAGTTGTACAGCTGTGGGATAAGCAGGTTCATGATGTGCTGGGTGAAGAGCCGACTGAAGGCCAGGGCCCAAAGGGTTGTAGAGTCTGGGGCTCCAACTGTCTGGAGACTCATCATCAGTGGTGTTCCTCAGGGCTGAATTCTAGGGCCTGTCCTGGTCCATAGATTGACCAACAGTCTGGATGCAGAAGTTGAGTGCATCACTGGCAGGTTTTGCTGATGGTACCAAATGGGAGCTGCTCTTGATCCTCCCAGAGAGCAACATCTTGCAGAGGGTTCTAGGTGGATTGGAGCAGTGGCCTAAAAACAAAGGGATTAGATTTAACAAGATGAAGTGCCAGATTCTGCACCCAGGATGGAGTAATGCTAGGCACAAGTTCAAGGGAGAGGAGCGGCATGAAAGCAGCCTACCGAAAAGTGTCCAGAGGTGCTGGTCAACAGGACACTCAGTATGAGTCAGCCCTGTCTGCTAAGATGGAAAACCAGATGGAGCATCACCAGACTGCCAAAAGAGTTGATTTTCTTGCTGTGCTCAGCATTGGTGCAACCTCAGCAGAAATACTGTGTACAAGTCTAGCACACACAATTAAAAAAGGATGTTAAGGTCCCTGAATAAAACTTCAGTCACTCAGTAAAGTCTTCTTCTTTCTTCTATTCTTTAGGGAAACATGAATTTCAACTGCTTCAGTGTTTGGTCCAGTTAGAAACCAAGTCAAAGCTGTATGGGTGTTTTAAAGCAAGTAAATATACTGCATGTTGGTGCAACAATATCCATAGGAAAAAAACATAATGTAGACAAGCCTTTTGACAATAATATTTTCATAAATGTTTACCCATAATGACAGCATTCTAAACAAGACTGTGGCTCAATAACTAGACCAGCAGGGAGTAGTGGTTGTTGTGCACTTAAGTCAATATTCCACCTTCTGTGAAAGATTATCTTCACACAAAGTGACAATTATTGTTATTATCTTAGATCCAGCAGTCAGCATATTTCACAGCATAATTCAGAGTCTAGAATAAAGTTGTAGAAAGTCAAACTAAATATTCTATTTCTAATAGAAATACAGTTTGGAGCAACACCTTTTACTGTCAAATGAATATAGATGGAAGTAATAATTTTTAAATATGCAATATGAAACAGGATAGTTATATGCTATAAATCATGACATAATTATAGCTTATGCTTGCTATATTGTTTGCTGTAATGTGATTATAACATTTAAAAACAAAAAAATAAAACATTTAAAAAATAAAATTTTTAATTAATAAAATAATTTACTATAATTAATATATAAATCTCTGCCTATATAAGATAAAATTTCATTGGAAATCTCAAATGATAGCATAAGCAGTATTTTTGTTTAAGAGGTGTATAAACATTAGTCACTGATGAAATTGCCATTCTAAATATCAATAATAAATATTAAGTGAAACATTCCCTCTATTTACCCATAGTAATCTTCCCCCATAAACAAAGAACTCTTCAGTAAATTAAACCAAAGAATCAAACAAAAAGACCAAGCAAAAGACTAATGACACAAATCCTGTGTACAGCACACTGAGGTGAAACAGATGTTGTTCAGAGTTTATCAGCCAAGCTCTGCAAAGTGAAATGCAAAGGCATCATTGGGAAACTCCTGTAACAGAGAAGTTGGATTATTTTGCTGAGCCTGAGATCTATGCTGATATGTTTATCTGCTACAGCTTCCAAATTATTTTAAAAATATTTTTGGATATGTTGACAGATTAACACACTAACAGTAGCATAAATTATCCAGAGAGCTTCTTCCTTTTTGTCTTTTTCTGTCTGAAAATCATTTCAGTCTCTTTTAAATCCTTTTACATAGATCTGTTATATGTCTGACTTGCTTGAGTCAGAAGTAAACTGAACTGCACATAGTAGGTGATGGGGAGACAATGCAAAAGTTTACACATCACTATTTGCATGTGTTTATTCTTTGTGCTGAGGAAACAGGCAGCTAGCTATTCATATTGAATTTTTCAGCCTCCTCACGTAGGCTGAGGAGGAGCAGCTGCTACATCTCAGACTCTTAAAATGAGAACCATTATGAACCTTATCTCCTATCTGAAAATTCAAATCTGTCAGGAGTAGCAGCAAGACCTCTATAGCAAATGATCTAAAGCTGAACACACACTATTCAATGATATGTGTGCCAACACACCTTCAAACAAGATGTTTCTTACCTCAGCAAGTGTTTTCTCAGTAAATCACATTTAGTTTGCTTTCACTCAGATCATGCTCTGATTCCTATATCACAGATGCATTGAAGCTCTGGAATCTATCTTGAATGAAAACCTAAACGTAGACCCTGAAAAAACCTCAAGGCTGATATGTAATGTCCAATCTTCTACAATTTGCTCAAAGTTGCTCATTGAGAGAGACAGTTGTTATTTACTTGACAGCCTTTTCTGTTCTTTTGCCCAGCAATATTCATTAGTCTAACTAAGATTGCATTAGGAGAGCACTTCATGCGAAAAAAAAAGATTAAACAGGAGAAGTTGAGTCATGAGTACTCATTATTTCTAGCTGAAAATTATTTGGAGGGGTACTTTCTGGTCTTTCTTTCAAAATCAAGTAAAATACACTGTTTTTATTAATCTAATTTTTAGGTTCTGAACTAGGGGAGCATGCCAGAAAGAATCTGGAAAAGATGAATTTTATAAACCTTATATTTTACTGCTTGAATGGGCTGTGAAAGACACAGAAGACACTTATGCTTATCTGGTTTAACTTCTCTCCTCTGTTTCCCTCCCCAGCATCTAAACACAGAGCTGGTTGCAAGTGTGTCTTGGATATATTGCTCTCTACTTCAGAAAAAAGGTCCCTTTGGTAGACTGCTTAAAAGTCTAAATTTAGTTTCAGCATGGAATTAAACTTCTGTTAGGAGACCTTAAACTTAAAAAAGAAAAATAAACAATTAACATTTCTATTCATGTCGCTAAACGTGAAAAAATAGATTGAAATGTCCTGCAACATATGTGTAAGAGGTTATTAGCAGAATCACTGGTTATGAAACAGAATTCCCATTTCTTTGTCAGGACTTATCACACAGGGAAATATGATATAAAGGAACAGAATTTCTTCTGGTGTCATGTTAGATATTTCCTTATGCTCGAAGTGGACTCTGAAACAATAACTGACAAAGAGAGAGATGAACCAGTTCGATCATCTCACCAAGCTCAAAGGAAAAAAATGTATCAATGGGCTACAATATGTGCTCCTATTATTAACTTAGGAACCTAATTTTAATTTCTTTCCTGCTTCCAGATGAAGACAGATGACCAGTATTCAGAAGAAGTTCCCATCACATCAGCGTCTTCTATTGTCTAAAAATCTCAGAATCTTAGTTCCTGGGAAACAACTGCCTGACAGTTCTGTTTGTTTACATTTACATGAAATTACTATCTTGCACAAATCTAAATATCATTTTAGAGCAACAGATTCTAAAGAACTACAGACATATTGCATTCAGTTACTTGCATGCTTGGGCATACATAAGTACCCTCATGTAGAAACAATGTAGAAACACACTTTTTCTACTGCTTCCATAGTGATAAGACTTTTTTTTTACATGCTTAAAAATAAATTATGTGATAGGTATATTATAAATCTAGAAAAATGCAGATGCCCCCTCCTTGCTTCCTCTTACTCGCACTCTGTTTTTTACATGACAACACAACTGAACTCATTAATGTTGGTATTTTTAATAACTATTTCTAAAAGCAAAGATGGGATTAATTTAAGTGTGAATCTTTCAAATCTAAGTTCTTACAAAGAGACCACCAATAGTCAATACTATTAGGTGCAGTCACACCAAACTCATGAAAGTTTATTTCAAGGAAAACATCAACAGACACTGTAAAGATGATATATTATCCATTTGTAGTGTACAAATAGATTGATATAAGTGAAATTTATGGAGTTTACATGCAACTAAATGTGACTAAATTTCTAAGACTTAAGATGCTCAGCTGTGCTAGAAGCATTGATTAACAACATTACAATTGTCTGCTGCTTCTGAGTCTATCAAGGTAACAAGATAAATTTTACAACACAAAGATTTATAAAGAAGTTTTTAATGTAGTAAGGGGGTCAAAACCACCAAAACCATGTTTATTTGTACTAAAGACAGACATAACCCTTGATATTTCCTAAAAACAATACACATAATGCTGGATCCAAGTCTAGCCCAAATACTAAATTTAGCATCGGCATAAAGCTCTCCTTTCCACTAATTTAAAAACTTTGTTGTAGTTATTAATTCTTATTTTTTTCTTAATTTTTATTGCCTCTGTAAATATTTAGTCAATCAAATAAATAACACAGAAAATGGTTCTTATTATCAAAGATTGTCTTCATGACAATTAAACTTTTAACTATTAAACCCATGGATAATTTAAATAGTGCAATGGCACTTTCAACAAAAGGGTGGCTCAAGTATAAAACAATGCTTACTCAGTAACTTGAGAAAAGAAGTAGGAATAGGTGGATATTATACATATTATTAAAACAAATAATGATTTAACTTCTGCAAAACCTCTTGTAAGGTGAAAAATGCTTGTAGCCCATATTTAGAGATGGGGAAAATGGTGCACCATAATTTTGCATCTCCATCTTCATGTATCAAAGATGAAAAATTTTGCTTTCATCTTAGAGTTGATGAGCTCCTCCAGTTCTTATCATGAAACATAGAGTAGCATTTTTAACCACTAAGAACACACTTTTTCCCCAATCTGGATTGAAAGGGTGATTCTTCATCCCTTTTTCTGTTTTGAATATTAGATCTTTGCTTTTGTAGTGAAAGATGCTTTTTTGTCATATTATGTTTGATATCTTATAGTTTCCACTATACTGCATGGAAGGGACATTCAGCCTGAAATTCTTTATTTAGTCTTTTGGCAGTCTCTCAATAGCAATCTGCATTTTATGTTTTCCTTTCTATTGTGATTAATAGTTTACATTTGTATTTAGAATGCTTCAAGCTACAGTCATTGTCATCACAATCCCTTTCAAAATTCCCTTCTATGTCTTCTGGCATTACACGAATATTTGTGTTTGATCATTACTTTTTATAGGTATGTAGTGAAGATGGGTAGGTGCAGTTTCTCAGTATGTTTTACAGTAAATTTTTGCTTCCTTTAGTGCAATGAAAGCATAGTACACTTTGCTGTACACAAGGATTGGAAATCACTCAAAAAAACTCAGAAAACCAAAGGCATTTATTTTTTCTCAGGTCTCCTTTAGTAATAGATCTATCACATAGGTGCTATAACTGATCTAATCTAATTGGGGCACCTATTGGACCAGTCCACTCTTTGACACCAAAACAAAATAATTTTTTTAGCAGTAGTTTCTTTTTCAAAGCTAAGACTTCTTACTGTAAAATAAGAGTTCTGAGGAACTGAGGTACCGCATTGAAGACAAAATTGTCCTCTATAATCATATGTTACATGAGCACAACTCACTTATGCTCCTCTTTCACAGTTTTCTGGTGTAGCTTGCTGATATTGAAATGTTAGTGGTTAGTACATATAAATTTTTTCTTGTCTCAGTGAAGAAATTTTAAAATATGAGCAAAACTTGGAAAAAAAAATTGTAGAGCAAGCATAACTTTAGAGACTGTTAAAATTATAAACAGTAGCTTAGAAAAGTCAGTAGTTGTACCAAATAACACACAGAACAGTATCAGTGACTGAGCTTTACAGCACCTCTTAAAAGTAATGCATTCTGAGAACATCCTTAATGGAACTTGTGATTCCCCTCTGGACTTCCATATAGAAGTCTCAGAATAGTACAAATTCCCCTTTATTCTGCGTGCTGATATCTCTATTTCTAAGAATACACCTGTGACCAAGGTTTTTTTAAAAGCATTTAGAGATTTAAACACCTTAAATACCTTTTCCTAGTCAAAAGGAAGAAAGTCCTTTGATGAGATTTCTGAAGAGCAATAGAGACAGCCTTAGAAAGTGGCTGACTGAGGATTTACTGAGAACCAGGAAATGGATTTGAGTTAGTACAATGCTAGGTGTTAGTTAAAGTGTCTAATATGGTCCTTTCCTAAAATTACTGAGGAACACATAGAGGACTTTTTCATATGAGATTTCAGAATTTGTAATAGATAATGTGAAAAACAAATCTTGGTTCTCCTAGGATCAGGAACTATGGCTATGTTTATCATTATAAATGGAAAAAAATCATTGGATAAAGAAAGTAAATTCTATGCAAAACTAAGTTCTATGCAAAATATCCTCTGAGAGTTCTCAGAGGATGTATCTCACCTAAGCTATTTGCACCAGCTCTGTTTGTAACAGACAAGCTAGTTACAAACAGATGAATAATTCATTTTGTTATAATGGTAATTTAAAAATTTCCTGTACAGATAATTTCAGGACAAGCTGTGTTCTAAACTCTCCTAGTGAGTCTTGTCTGTTGCTTGTCTCTAAGACTAGCAATAAATGTCAGTATCTGGGAATATGAGTGAAGCTTACTGTAAGCTATTGTGGTGGGTTACCTTTGGCCAGAAACACCACCCATCCACTCACTTCCTCCTCTTCCTCACAGGACAGGGGGATATAATAGGAATTACAGAATTTATGTGTCAAGACAGAATAGGGAAATCATTCACCAATTACTGTCATGGGCAGAACAGACTAATTTCTCTCATAAATTAGCAACAAATAATAAGATGAGGTATAATAAAACAAATAATATAAACAAATGAGGTATATAATATAAAACAAATGAGGTATATAAAACAAATAATAATAAGAGGTTTTCACCCATGTGTTTTGCCAATGCCTGATGTATAGCTGGACATTAATGACACAACTTTCTTTCACTGAACAAGAGTTGTGTTGTTATTTATAGAAGTTTTGTGATTTTGAGTAATAAGATAGCATTTGTTGTGAGTAATGGGAAGACTTGAGTTTTGGCAACACTATTATTTTCTTCCTCTGAAGGTATGTCAGCAAAGCTAAGAATAATGGAACTATATTGCATATATATAGAAATTCCTATTTTGGGAAAAATAGAGTACTGATGCAGAGTGTTAACATGCTCAAAAGCTTGCCATTTCTCTACCACTTAGTCTTATAAAAATATTATCTCCTTCTTATAAATACATCTGATTTCTGTTTTTAGAACTCTGTGATGGTGTACATGACATACTAATTCATTCTGCTTTATTTCTCTACTCTATTTCTGTATAGACATGTTTGATTGACCTTGGCTGGACATCAGGTGCCCCCCAAGCTGCTCTATCACTTGCCTCCTCAGCTGAATAGGGGAGAGAAAATTAGATGGAAAACAATGCATAGGTTGAGATAACATAGTTTACTAAAACAAAAGTGAAACTTTATGTGCACACAAGCAAAGAGGAAAAAAAATACAGTTTCTCTACTCCCCATCAGTAAGCAATGTCTCACCACTTCCAGAGAAGCTGAACTGCAGCACATGTCGTGGTTGCTCCAGAAGGCAAACACTGTAAATAAAGAATTCCACCCCCTCCTGTTAGCTTTTATATCTAGGCAGACATCTTATGATATGGGATATCCCTTTGGTTAGTATGGGTCAGCTGTTCTAGATATATTCCATCCCAGGGTCTTGCCCAGCCCCAGCCTAATGCTGAGGGAATGTTGGTGAAACAGCACTGATGCTGTATCAGCCCTGCTCAGCAGGACCCAAAATATTGGTGTGTTATCAGCACCCTTCTGGCTCCCAATGCAGAGCACAGCACTGCGAGGGCTGTTGTGGGAAAATGAACTCAGCCAGACCCAATACAACAGGATATGTGTTAAATAAACCTCTTGCTGGACTCCCCCTCTCAGCATGACCCTGAAGTTGATGATGAACTAACTGTAGCTACCCTGTGATGCCCAATGCAAGCACAACTCACTGGTGAGCATCCAGCTCTGGCACAGATCTGCTGTCAGAGCTTGTTAAAGCATTCTCACAATCCACTGTATGGTAATTTTCACATAACAATAGAAAACAGATGTTTTAAATAGATAATGAAATTTCAATTCTGGAGTAAATAAGTGCAACATTTTCAACTTCATTTAAGTGAGATGCTGTGAATGCTTTTATCTCATTTAATATATATATATCTAAAAGTTGGAAAAAAATCCTTATTTGCTGACATTATTACCTGAAAGCATTCCTGTTCCCTACACACCCATATTTTTTCTTCTGCCGCAATCTCTCCTTCACTCTTTAACCCTGTGGTTTACAGACACATCAAAGCAGTTGTGTGGAAAAACTGTCTAAGTCAACAAATTGCCAAGTACATACTTCAGAAATCACAGATTGTGTAATTTCAACTCATTGTTTTAGTTCCCACTTTTTAGTCAAAAAAGAAAATAGGCATTCCTGTAAGGTGATTTATCTCATCTTGAGCTATCTAATTTGCCTCAGCGGTGTAAAGGGATGCAGCTTTAACTAAGACAAGTAACTTTTAGACAACTGAATCTGGATGTGATGAACTACATGATGGATGAATGTAGCTTTAAGAATTGAAAATTAACCAGAACTTTACTATAGAATTGATATACTGCTTACTCATCCTTAATTCATTCTGAAATTGACTTCTAAGATCTATTAAAAATCCCACAATAATTGAAACATTTGAGTGTTGGAAAACCATATTTGCATGGGTCATAAATTACTGTAAGTTCCTAAGCCTTCTATGGCTGTCAGTTTCTTAGTTTCTATTTGGATGTGGAAGGTTTTTTCTGCCATTATCTGATACAAGTATATAGGCTGAGCATGAATCAGAGGATATCTGGTCTCTGACTTTCTTTTATTACTCTTGCCCTGAGTGCTGAACCCTCCAGTTCAGCTGTTTTTATGATGCTCTATTTCTTACAAGGCCAGCATCCTGTAAAGAAAGGAGGAGATAGTTCTGTTCTCTTGGAAATTTGCATGTGAACACTAGCTACAAGACAAGTAAATGCACATTCACCATGAGCACAGTTCATGGAGTGATGAGGACACAGCCTCAGAGGGAATGATTGTTTCACAACAAGGAGCTCATGCATTTAAAATCGCTCAGCACCTGGGCTTGAAATGAGTCCATGTTCCTGTTGCTTAATGCTGTCGCACAGTAGTTTTGGCACCAAGACTGACAGCTTGAAGGGTTATTCACAAAATCATATAGCATGTTGAATACTGGTAATGTATTTTTTCCCCTTCTCTGGCAAGATTGCAAGAAAAAAATTGGCAGTATCTTTATAAATGTGCATCTGGCTAAAGGGCAAAGCCTGGCTATCAGTTTTATCACTATTAGCCTATAGTTTGGGGATTTGCACTTTACTTAGTCAACATTAAACTTTGAATCACATTTTTGCCTTAAGAAAATTATTTCTTTCCCACCTAAGTGATGAGTGCATGTGCACATGATTTTCAGACATTGTCTTAATTAAGTTTTGACTGCTTTGGTGCTATTGAGAATCTAACACTTTTACAAATATGAAAGCTGATAGCTGCCTGCAAATACACATGGTCTCTAATGAGTGAACATAGAAGATCAGACTGAGTGTCTCAACACTACTGAGACAAGTACCTCTTTGCTGTAAATGGTTTGTGGTGGATATATAGGCAAAGTATAATTAACTGGGACCTCCTACTCTGTTCTGCTTTTGAGGCCTTCATTGACCATTTGATACTGCAAAAGAACAGGGAAAAGTTTTAGGGTGGTAGGGAGAATCTGATAGGTGATAACAAAAAGAGAATCCTGGCATAAAGTCTGATTATGAAGTCTTTCTTGGAGCTGCCCTACTACTACAATTGCCATGTTCTTCCACTTCTGTGTAGGCAGCCACCATTGATTCCAGTCAGAAACATGATACTGGAAAAAGTAGACAACTTGTCTGAATATTAAGGAACTTTTAAAGACATAGTAGCATCACAGAATCACAGAACATTGTGGGCTACTTGGTACTTCAGTTCAACATCAAACCTGCTTTAGCTGTGAGGTCAGACCAGGTTATTAACCAGGTCTTTATCCAGCTGCATCTTGAAAACTCCAAGGTTAAAAACTGCAGTCTCTTTAGGAAACTGTCCCACCCCTTGAAGACCTTTATTGTCTTCATTTTAAAAAGTTTTTTCCATAGAATGAGTATGTCATATTCAACTTATATCTTCTACTCAATTTATGTGAATTGTCTTTTGTCGTCCTAAACTGCACTCCCATGAAGAACCTGGCTCTACCTTTTTGCTGAAGAAGCTGAACTCGTCCTTGACAGGGCTAAGGGGAAATTACAGCAACAAGCTGGCCTCAGTATCCTACATATGGTCTAATAGGTAATACATAGAGGGGATCAATAATATATCTTGAACTACTGGCGATTTTCCAAGAAAAAATTTGGCCCACACTGAGCACATGGTCCACTGAGGTCCCCATGTTCTTTTCACAAGAGCTACTCCCCAGCTGGTTAGTCTCTTATGTGCAATCAGTTCTTCCTTTTAGGGCCAGGAGTTTGCAGTCTTGTTGATTTTCATAAGGTTGGTCCATTCCTGTAACCTGTGCCCATTGCCCCTCTACAGCACCACTACCTCAAGCATGTCACAATTTGATGATATCTGCAAACTCTGTGAGAACTCACTCTGTCATCTCCTGAAAGCTACAGATAAAGATGTTGGCAGGACAGATTGGAGCATAGACTCACACAGAACTCTTCTTGTTACCAGTCTCCTGGTAGAAAATAACAGACACAGTGAAAAGAGACTGCACCATAGACCAAAGATGCCAATTCTACAGGTTTGACATGACTTGATGATCAAACATTCGAGAAACTTTCAAAAGTGAAAATAGGGTGAGACTGTATATTTGTTTGGTGGCATCATACTGAAATGCATACAAAACACTTGCAGTTACTTTTGCTGCAAGTAAGAAAAAAAAAGGCAGCAAATTAGAGCACCTTTCACAACTTCTATAATGCATTTATTCTTTTCTGTCCATAAAAAAATGTGGAATATTTATTTCACTTAGAGGTATATACAGTATCTATTCTTTTTCCTTTTTGGGGGGGTGTTTGAAAACAATAGAAAATATGGAAAAATGTTAAAAAAATAAATATTGCTCTTTATTCAAAAGGCACTTTCTAAGCATCTGGAATGTCCAGTATACAAGAAGCTGGATTTTATTTGGCTAAGCATAGAACTGTATGTAGCATTGTAGTGCTGGGTATGAGTATATGTGATTTTTTATTTTTTAATCTGGATTGTTACATTAGTGAAAGAAATACTAAAAGCTATACATTCAATAAAGACAAATATATATGCCTAAAAATCACAAAAATAGAAGCTACTGTTGAACTACTTTATTGTTATTATTAATAATTTATTTATTATTAACTTCTTGCAGGCCAGAAAAGTGTCTCAACATTTTTCAGTATTTTGCATTTAATTACTAAAATATTTTCATTCAAGAAACGACAGATTTAAAAAATACTGTGTTTTGTGAAATTACAGATTGCTTTAACAGACAGTAAGCTGAACATATTGCAATATTCTTACCTCAAATTATTATTAGAAGGCAAGAAAAATAATATTGCTGTGACAGAAGTCCTTGATATCTCACTTTGGTGTTATTTAGGAGGGGGAGTCCTGGTTTTTGGAGGGCCTGTACAGGATGAGCAGTGCTTCACCAGATTCTTCATTGTTATCTAGGCTTTGGTCTCTCAGTTTTAAGGTTACAGCATTAACACATTTGCATTATAAAAAGAAAGAAAACTTGTTTGGAATCCCAATATATATTTCATCTGGTTTAAAGCTTTAATCCTGGATTCTGAGTGCTGTGTGGTTTTAAGAGTATTAGTACAGATTTGTACAAAATGGTTTGATACTGCATATGTAAGCACTTTCCACCAACAACAGAAAGTTAAATAAAAAAAGAAATAAACCTCAATCAGGGTTAACAGGGTCTAACAGCTGAAGTCCTGAGAAGACCAGATGGCTGTGTGAAATAACTATATTGCTTTCTTGCTATTGTTCTGGATACAGCTTTTCAATCAAAGATCTTTTATCTCTATTTTTAATAAAAAGAATACATAAAGAATCCATGTCAAAGTCTAGTTTGAAAGCTTTTTAGAGGTTTTTTGCTTTTTTTTTTTGCTTTGTTGCATATTGTTGTGTTTATTTTTGCTTTGCCTTGGGTTTTTTTTTGGGGGGGGGAGGGCAGTGGGTCGCAGGTTTGTTTGCTGTTTATTTGCTTTGCTTTTTAACATTCTGTAATGGTTGATTCATCCTGGACACCAGACAATCTTTTACTTTTGTCCTCAATGCCTATTTCAGTTACATGCCTGTTTCAGGGAAGATGGGAATGGTTGGAACAGCACCTGGCCAAAATTCAGATACTCTATTTTGTGTAATAAAACCTACATAATGGTATTTCTATATTTGGTTTTGAACCAAATCATGCAGAAATAATTTTTTTTTTTTAATTCTGCATGAACAGAAACACTGAAGAAGAACAAAAGGCATTTTCCCCTTCTTCCGTCTGTCCCCATCAAGTAAAATAAATGAGCTTGGACCTGCACCTGCTAAGCAAATATTAAATTCTTGGGGGGATCCAAAGGCTGGGGAATGAGTTGGCTCAGGAGCCTGGACATCTTAGAATCTTTGGCCACAGCCAATCTTGCCCAGTGGGGCTTCCTATGGTCACATGCCATTGATCTCCAGCAGCTGCTACACTGGAATTAACATTCTTGTCAGGTCCACTGCTGCTGTTAGCCATGTGAAATTGTCACAATCATCCAGTTCAACATCTCCATGCCAAAAACCCTGGAAAGCTCAAGAGCCTTGAGTATAAACCTCTTAACACTGCTAAGCTCTGACCAAAGAGCCAAATGATGACACTTGTTTAGAGGTGGAGCTCAGCAACTGGAACCAGTGTCTGAAAAGTTTCCCAAAGCAAACTGTCCTAACACCATGGATAATTAGAGTTCATAAACAAGGGGAAAACACATCATATCTAAAATACTATTTAGAGCCTTGAAGTGTCAGTTCCTAACAGCAGATGAGAATTCTGTCAGATTTTTGTCAGAATCCTGTATTTGGTCTCAATAAAATTCCTTTATTTCAATACCTTTAGAGAGAACTATTTATATGCAATGAAGAGTTATCTTATGGTAAAGTTTAGTTTTACTGGAAAAATTTCTGAGTAGATTAAATTTGTTCTTTATTAAAGTTATATGTTATAGAAAACAAGTGGCTTTCTGCATCAGTATACTTGTTTACATCCAATGTCCTTCAGTTTTCATATTTCACCTCACTTCATAGGGTATTTGATGCTCCCAAATTTGAGTTGTTCTCAAAACAAGCAATTTGGGTTTTCTAAATCTTAGGAAAATACTGAGCAGAAGATAATTGTGGTCCCCCAGGATGCTGGGATTATGAGCCATTACAAGACCTCATTGCTCAATGTTGTTAAAAATTAAAATAAAACAACAAGAAAAAATTACCTGTTAGGAAATATTGAAACTGGAATCAGGAATTAAAATGGCAACATAATTATGTTACTATTTCAACCTGTCATTGACACCTTAAGCACTCTGTGGGGTTTTTTTTTGTGTTTCAGTCCCGGGAGAATTTTAGAAGACACTGAAAATTTCAGATAGAAGCAAAAATTTTTAGATATATGTGGTGGGGACAGGGAAACCTCTTTAATTTGCAAAATACAAGAGAGAGAGGTGTAATAAGCATATACATAATCCTGGGTTTTATAGAAAAGATAAAAACTTTTGAAGTGCTCGTTTCCTCACCAGTATAAGAATAAAGGGGTAAAAAAAACCAAGCCCTAGTTGAAGCTGCATCGAAACCCGACATTTGAGTCAGAACTTGCATCTAGAGGTTGCTGTGAGTACTCAAAGTTGATGTGGCAGCAAACGAAACTTTTGAAAGCAAATTCTGTGGCAGGTTTTGAGACTAGAGAGCAGTGTGACTGCCAGGGTGCCGTAGCTGTGGGGATTGAAACGGGATCCGGCCATCCAGCCACGAGCAGGGCAGCTGGGGGCACTGGAGCAGCACGAGGCATCAGGCTCTGCCATGGGGATGGGCACAGGCCAACACCAGGAGCCCATGGGCAGCCAGAGTAGGGATGTTGGGAGCTAGAGACAAGTCCTATTGGGGTATTGCTGGAGCAGGGCATCTGGAAGATAGGAAATAAATGTTCTGGAAACATTTTAAGGTGTGGATCCCTGAGACACGCCCTCTAGATCCCCAATCTGAAAGGTAGGTGCCTGCACCCAGTGCTCAACATTTGTTGCACATCCACTGTGCAGTCATTTGGCCATTGTGTGACAGAAATAAATCTTGAGCTGGATCAGGTGAGACAATGCCCATGAGGATATACCAGTCTATCAAATACAGGCCTCCTGCATGCCTTAATTTCTGAACTAAAAGGGATAAGAATCCACAACATTGTGTTTCTTGAACAAATGTTGACAAGGTCAAATCCCTCCTGAAAAGAGATTAAGAGTGAGATTTGGGATTATTTTTGCTACTATTTTTCATTTAAGAAACGCATTTGAAAAAGCAGATCTTTCTCTGTTCTGTCTGCTACCTCGGAGGAAAAAGGAATTGTACCCATCAAATTAATTTATTTTCATTGTGCAAAAGACAATGGTATCTGGAACAAAATGAAGATTTAAAAATAAACCTCCTTATTTACTTTTTGGAACAGGCACCAAAATTTTACATGAACTACATAAACAGAGCCATAGTGCCATGATAATCCAAGCACCATGAAATAAGATTTATCTTTGTGAAATCCTCTAGTACGCTGACCTAAACACTCATAATGCAAGAATAATTCTTTATTTTGGGTCTAGTCTCTATTTAGCTTAGGAGGCAAGGCAGAATTTAACAGATCTTTTATCACTCAGTAAGAGCACATAAAAGTTTCACAAGTTCTCCTCCTCAGTAGCAAGGGTTGATACTGAAAAAAACAATGTAATTTTCAGACATAAAATCTGATAACATTAAAATTCTTTCATAGTTCCCTTAAGAACAAACTGTTAAAACCACTATGTGTGTATATGTTACAGTTTCTGACTTTTTGTATTGTTTTTGTCTGTGGACTGCATCATCTATTCAGTCTTACAGTCATCCATTTTCCCACATCTTTAGTTTTTAAAAGCACGTCTTTCATTAATACTTTCAATAGAAGCTCCCAGATAATCTGTCTCAGGAGTTAACTTTTATTTTATGAATGGTGAACAAGATCAACATATAGGTCATAAACAATGGTGCTTTTCCTTTTGAAGAAATATGGGATTTTAATTACATTGTAAAAAAGAAACTTTATATTTCCTGTCATCTGGTCCAGATATTTAATTCTATTGTTCTTCTGAAAGGTCGCATCTAGAATGTCACATCTGCAAGGAGACCCGTGACCCCTATTGCCATACAAGTTCTGCAAGATAGAAGCAGGAAGACTGAAAAATACTTCCCTGAGTATCAAAAATAGATTACTAAAACTTATTCCAACAGCTGAGTTCCCCAAGGCATCAATGTTATGTATACATATGCACAAAAGATTTAGCATTTAAAAATATCAGGAAGCATTTCCAAATCAGTCCCAAATGACTCTTACGAACTTCTTTCCTTTGTTCATGGCTGGTTTGTTGGATTTTATGGTTTGGAGTTGGGAAGGTTGCCTTTAATTATTAATACTTTTACTGTTTATAATTCATCAGAAGAAAAGAAAGATTATTTCTCTGAATGCCAGTAGCCCTGGGAACTTTCTTTGACGAAAGGAACTCTATTTTATGCATATCTCATCTTTACATCCCCCCTTGTTTGTGAATACTAATACTAATGGCATTCCTTAACTCTGGAGTTTATTGATGAAAAAAAATCCAACAGGGGGATATCTTTAGGGAATACTAATATTTAACTACTTCCTTTTTCTTAAAAAAGTTTCAAAACAAATAACGAATGAAATAAGAGAACTTTTCACCAAATAAATAAATAAATAAATGGGAGCCTGGAAGCAACATTGCCTTTTCTTTCATGCTCACTAGTCTTTGAAAGATGTACTTTAAATTCCTCAAACCAATCTTTCCTCTGTGAGTCCTGCTGCTGGTCAGACTGTATTTTCTCATGTATCATAAGCATTCAATTCCCTGCAATGCAATTAAAACCCCATCTTTCTTCAAACTGATTAAATCTTGCAACATCTGTGAAGGAAGAAAAGAAGGTATAAACATTCTCTTTTTCTTTACACAGATGGGAGGCACAGACAAACAGAATGCAAAATACTCAAGTGGATGCTAAATATTAAGTCCTACTCTAATAAAAAAAAAAATGTGGGTTTGTGTTTTGCTGCTCTGAGTTCTAAGGGATTAGATTAAGATCACTGATCAAGTCACTGTTAAAAGACAGAAAAAAACCCCAGTTTTTGGACTTCTAAGACCAAAGTGGAGCATTCCACATACATTTAAAAAGATACAAGATGAGAGAGATGAGCTGCAGTGAAGGTGGCCAGATATTTTCTGGGCAAGAGAAAAGGAGTTTCTCATCACTTATGAAAAAGGTTTTCATAATCATCTGAGCTGCAAATTAAGAATGCCAGATTTACATTTCAGGCAAAATTAAAGATCAGTTATGAAAGAAGATATAGAAATAGATTTAAAAATATTTTCCCCCTTTGTGCTAGTATGAATCACAGACCGAAAATTGTGTTAATTTCAGCAGTCACAACAAGATACTCAGATGCTTTTTCATAAAGGTTTTATATAAAATAGAAAAAATATATACTTTTGTAGGTGTGCCTTCCTTTCAAATGATGGAAATATCAGTTAAAAATCACTTGTGTTTTGCCACAGAGATATGAAAATTTTACATCAGGCTTTCCAAGTTCCTCACAAATGAGGCTTTGCTCTTCTAGATTAAAGATTCTGTCTAAGAGAGCCTTGTTACATACTGTTTAGACTCCAAACTTGCCTGGGAAAACAGTTTTAAAAATCTTCATGGTTCTTTTGTTAATTTCTAAAATGATTATGTATGTTTTTTCCTTTTTTTACCCATGCTAAGAAAGTTTTACTTTCTGAATATACTGAAAGATGAAAGCAAACCTCATTATCTCTTGCAGATTGAAATGTATCTTGAATTTAATAAGTAATTACTGTGACTGGACATTACATTTTTCAGTCTGTGAGATTCTTTAAGCCTTTTTTGTTAAGAAAAAAAGAACAACTTGCCTCCATGGAACTTACAGAAATAATGTGCTACAAATATTTATTTTTTTCTTACCCTTAATTGCCTGTGCTTGTTCATTGATACACATTTCATATTATTCTTTGGATTAAGAAAATGTATAGGGTTCTTGAAATGCCTATAGATGTTGGTAATTAAATCCTTGGTGCTTTTTTGAGATCCATGCTCCTGATGCCGTTGAAATGTGTAGGAGACAATCACTGCTGTCTACAAAAGTTGTAAGTGCATATATTTTAGTAACATTCTTTCTTGTTAAAAAAGAGAGAATTGCTGTGGTGACACACCTCCATGTCTGTAGAATAGCTAAAATTATATGATTTGATGTAAGGTTTTGTGCTGTGGTGTGTTCTTAAGTTTGTTAGTTTGCTCTCCCCATTTTCTGTATTACTTCCTGCTGCTACTCTGTCAGTTAGGTTGCTATGAAAATGAAACTGCTCCTCCCCTGGTTTCTCTTATAAAATGAAAGTTGTTTCCTCCTTAGGCTCAGTCAATCACTCCTTTTCTCCTCCTAGGTTTCGAGAATTTTCTTTTCTCTGGGAGTTATGGTTTGCTGTAGCCCTGGAGCCCCTCCTATAATTTATAACAGTTGGTTACTTTAGTATATCAGTTATGTTTCGTACCTCCAAATATGTATTTCTATTGGATAGCCAAGTTTCCCTGCCTTCTTCTCCCCTTTTCCCTTAAAACCCTCTCCTGCCCCTTGTTCGGGGCCATTTGCTGGGTGTTTCCCCTCTTTGTTGGTTCTTCTGTAATAAACTGACAGTTTAACTCCAGCAAGTGGTCGCCTCCTAATTCGTCTCTCACCGCGCTGCTCCGAGCTATCACCCAGCTCAGCCCAAGGCCAAGACGCCGAGGGGGGCTGTTTTCTGATGCGCAGGGGCCCTGGCCTTCGCCCCTCACCAGATAGCCAGATTCCAGGGCCGTTCACGCCCCCACGCAGAGTGGCGCCCAACGTGGGGGCCTGAAATAGTGGCTAACCACGAAAACAGACCCCTCGGAAGTGGAATTTTTAGTTTCCAGTGGGCGCTACACTACCTCGGGGGGGGGCAGGCTCCGTTGTAGGAGCGGCACTCCCTGTAAGATCGGAATCGGGAACCCTCGCACCCAGAGAGGACGGTTCCGGAGACGAAAATACCCCTCCTGATTCATCGTTTGCTGCTGCCACCGGATTGGGTAAGGTCGGGCCCTGCTTTGGGGACCTTTCCGACTTTCCCCCTTGCCCTTTTAAAATTTCCCTGGGGGTGCATGCCCTGCCTTGGGGACCCACCCTCCCACCATCTTTCCTTGAATTTTTTTTTCCTTTTACTGAAGCCCCAGACTTGGGGACAGTAAAAGGGGGGGGGCAGGGGCTGGTGGAAAGTGGCTTTCTGTTGTTTTCAGGCGGGGGGTTGTACCATCAGAGGAATTTTCCCCCCTTTATAGTATTGGCAGTTCCTTTACTATAAAGGCAACTATGGGTGCTAGTTTGGGAAAATCCCAGAAGGAGGTTTATTATATTATTAAGGGTTTACTGCTTGGAGGTGGCCAGAAGGCCCCCAAGCAAGAATTAAAATTCTTAACTAAGTGGATCTTTTCTAAGTTCCCTGAAATTTCCCCAGAACTTGCAACACAGCCACAGGAGTTGATAGCAGAACTGATTCTCAAAGCAAGATCGAAGATCAGAGAGCTTGCAAGCTGTGATTTCTCATGCATACAGATCCCAATTAAATTGGAATAGAGCCGATTTAAACTAAAAATCTTTGAAGAACTGCTGCAAACTAATGAATACCTTCAGTTTGCACTCGACAGCTACACTGAGCACATCACAGTAAATCGGCCGTCCCACAAATTATTCAATTCGAAGTTCAAATTCTCGTTGAAAAAAGTTCAGAGCAAGAAGCCACTGTATGCGGTGACAGTTTTTACTGACGCGTCTGGAGCATCCCACAAGTCAGTGATGACTTGGAAGGATCCTCAGACTCAGCAGTGAGAGTCCGATGTTGCTGTTGTAGAGGGCTCTCCACAAGTTGCTGAGTTAGACGCAGTCGTCAGGGCATTTCAGAAATTCCCTGGACCTTTCAATTTGGTCACAGATTCTGAGTATGTCGCAGGTGTAGTGTCTTGAGCTGAGTCAGCTGTTCTTCAAGAGATCACTAATAAGAGATTATTTGAATTGCTGAATAGGCTCGTCGAGTTAGTCTCTAACTGCGAGCATCCATTCTATGTCATGCATGTGAGATCACACACAGATCTACCTGAGTTCATTGCGGAGGGAAACCGTTGCGCCGATTCTTTAGCGGCGGCTGCTGTTTCGCAGGCCCCCCTCCCAGATGTGTTCAGTCAGGCTAAAATCAGCCACCAACTGTTCCATCAAAATGCCCCTGGCCTAGTTCGTCAGTTCAATCTGACGCAGGAGCAGGCCAAGGCAATAGTGGCCACATGTCCCCAATGCCAGCAAGATCAAATGCCTACCATAGCCTCAGGGGCTAATCCCCGAAGTTTGGCAAGCTGCGAGCTGTGGCAGATGGATGTAACGCACATTCCATTTTTTCGCCGATTGTGTTACGTCCACGTCTCAGTGGATACTTTCTCCGAAGCGATCTATGCTTCTGCCCACACAGGTGAAAAGGCAGCGGATGTTCAGAGGCATCTGCTCCAGGCATTCGCTGTCTTGGGCATCCCTAAGACCTTAAAAACAGACAACGGCCCTGCGTATGTTTCCAAGGAGCTGCAAAGCTTTCTGCAGCAATGGGAAATAGTGCATAAAACCGGCATCCCCTATTCCCCGACAAGCCAAGCCATGGTGGAAAGAGCTCACCAGAGCCTTAAGAAAGTCCTATCCCGGCAACTACCGACGATGAAGGCAGAGACCCCCCAAGTCCGGCTATCAAGGGCATTGTATACACTCAACTTCCTGAATTGCTCTTTTGACAGCCAAAACCCTCCGATAGTCCAACATTTCGGCAGTCACCAGCAGCTGCAGCCTAAAACCAGGCCACCGGTTCTTGTAAAAGATCCGGAGACCTAGCAGACAGAGGGCCCCTTTGACCTGGTAACTTGGGGGAGGAGATATGCCTGCGTGTCCACTCCCTCGAGTCCCAAGTGGGTACCATCTAAGTAGGTCAGGCCCTTCGTCCCGAAGCAGGAGATCAAGAAGGAGGCAGTACCACAGGTCCGGCAAGCATATTGGCGTCAGCAGAAGAAACTATCCCATCAATCCTCCTCATTCTCTCCAGATCTCACTCCAGTTACTGAAGAACCCTCTCCCCCAGCTTCTCCTCCACCCCTTGACCTTTTATACCACCTTTCCACCTTTTTCCCCCCAGCTCCAACCATTACCCCTCGTGAGTTTTACTTAAATTAGTTGTTTGGAGAAGAACCATATCTGTGAATCCTGCATACTTTTACAGCTCTCCTTTCATTTCAGCTTTATCTCCCCAAATGGTCTTCGAATTGACTACGCTGGCTCTCAATCCTTGTTTGTTGTTGACCGTACTGATGACCTGCGGATTCCTTCTGCCACCTGCGGAGCCGTGAGTCATCCCCCAGCCAAAAATCAACGTCTGGCGTGCTTTGGCCCAATCATTAAGACAGGACAGTATATGCCTCGACACCGGCGCAGCAGAGGACCCGATGTCGTCCTGCCTTGTGGAGATCCCTTTCTCCCCAGGCGAGTTCCCCCTTGCCTTCCAGTCTGCCCTTTCCCCCATTTTGGCCCAGAGCCTAACTTTCCTCCCCGGTTTTGAACTCAGTAATGCCTGGAGAAGCGGAGTAGCTAGGCTCAGTCCTGCGCCCTCCGAGCCCACAGAGCTGCACCTACTCGGTTCCGCCAACTCCTCAATTTGCTTTCAGTTCGAATATATTTATGCCCCCATATATAAAGGCAGTGAGGTGGTCCAGCAGACAAAGAAGCAATATCAAGCGAGCCAGTGGTGCCACGCTGTTCTAAAAATCATAGGCCCCACCTCTACCAAGCGGACCCCTTACGCCCTTCCCAGGGGAGTGTTCTTGATTTGTGGCGATCGAGCGTAGGCAGGCATCCCCTCTGGTCTGATCGGAGGGCCGTGCACATTTGGCCGGCTGACGCTGTTTACCCCCAACATCACCCAAATTATCAATTGGAAAAGGAATAACATCACATCCGAATTGACCAGATCTAAAAGAGATCTTAAAGATCTCACTGAGGATTGTGATGATAAAGTTACCCATTGGTCTCATTCTAAATCCGTCGCCTTTACCATTTTATTGCCATAGTTATCGGTGGTGAAATCTCTGGGTGAATTAGGCCGCCTGGAGTGTTAGGTGGTTAAACAAGCCAATTATACTTCAGCCGCGTTATACGACCTCCTTAAGGACGAGGAAATTACAAAGAAGGCAACGCTCCAAAACAGAGCAGCAATAAATTTTCTACTACTGCTCCATCACCATCACTGTGAGGAGTTTGAGGGCCTCTGCTGTCTGAACCTGTCCTCTCGGGCCGAAGACGCCAGACACTCCATCAAAAAACTCCAAGACCTCGTCCATCAAGTCAAGCAAGAGACATCAGACTGGCTGAGGGACATATTCAAGGGTTGGGGCCTTAGCGGGTGGGCCAGTTCAGTGTTAGAATCAGTTTGTAAAGTAGTTTTGAGCTTGATTATATTTTGCATTTTGATCGTACTGATCCGTAGTTTGATCAAAAGACTAATAGCTAAAGCCACCTCAACGACTGTCAATCATGCCGCACTTCCTCTAGAGGAATATTTCGAACTAAAAGACCTCTCCTCAGAAACCAGAGGAGATTCAGATGAAGAAAGATCCACAGAGCTGCCTCAAGAACATAAGTAGGCTAGCGAACTCCAGCTCGAAAAAAGCGAAGATTGACAAGACAAGCCGCAGACACCTTCCTTTTGAGTTGCATAGACTGTCTAAAATTTTAATTTTATTTGATAAGAAACGGGGAGATGCTGTGGTGTGTTCTTAAGTTTGTTAGTTTTCTCCCCCCATTTTCTGTATTACTTCCTGCTGCTACCCTGTCAGTTAGGTTGCGATGAAAATGAAACTGCTCCTCCCCTGGTTTCTCTTATAAAGTGAAAGTTGTTTCCTCCTTAGGCTCAGTCAATCACTCCTTTTCTCCTCCCAGGTTTCGAGAATTTTCTTTTCTCTGGGAGTTATGGTTGGCTGTAGCCCCAGAGCCCCTCCTATAATTTATAACAGTTGGTTACTTTAGTATATCAGTTATGTTTCGTACCTCCAAATATGTATTTCTATTGGATAGCCAAGTTTCCCTGCCTTCTTCTCCCCTTTTCCCTTAAAACCCTCTCCTGCCCCTTGTTCGGGGCCATTTGCTGGGTGTTTCCCCTCCTTGTTGGTTCTTCTGTAATAAACCGACAGTTTAACCCTAGCAAGTGGTTGCCTCCTAATTCGTCTCTCACCGCGCTGCTCCGAGCTATCACCCAGCTCAGCCCAAGGCCAAGACGCCGAGGGGGGCTGTTTTCTGATGCGCAGGGGCCCTGGCCTTCGCCCCTCACCAGATAGCCAGATTCCAGGGCCGTTCACGCCCCCGCGCAGTTTTGTGAATAGTCTTTATTTCAGGTAGAAGCAGCTGGACAAATAACTTCATCACATTAGATCCTTAAAGGAGCAAAGTTTTCTTTCATCCAGCTCTCCTAATTTCAGGGCACAAATAAAAGTTTCCCACTAAAATACATTTTTTGCTCTCAGTGTGGTCTTGATGCAAACTATATGTCAGACTTTTCTTGGAGATTACAAGCTTTTAGATTTTCTTCACATATTTCTGTGTCCAGAGGCTAAAAATCTCTCTGCTTTTTCGTGCATATGACTGTTCATTGTGACAACAAAATGAAACACATACAGCTCATTTAAACAACAATATTGTAGTTTTAATTTAACTCTAGATAAAACAGAAGAGATTCACCATCTGTATCTCTGCCACAGAAAAACCCTCTTCTACAGAGTGCATGTGCCTCACTTAAGAATTTGCTAGGATTCTGTTGCATTATATTTTTCCACATAAGTGATGGTTTCATTTGTCAGCGAGATGTAGAGCAAAAGAGGAGTTGGTATGTGTGTAAATGAAATTTGCTTACACTCATAGAAAAACAAAATATTCCTCTAAAGTAAAGAGGATATTTTTTTCTTTAGAAATGTCAGTATTAAAGGGAGAAACTGCTACACGGACAGTTCCTTCCCATTCAGGATAATAAGACCCACATTTCTTCCTATTTAGTTTGATGAAAGAGACTCCTGATCAATGTTTCAATGTTAAATAAATTTTGCATGAGACATTATTCTACTTTTAATATCTTTTGCTTATATAAAAAGATTGAGATCAGACAATAGTCAGAATTATGTGCTAGACATATCTGGTCTCTTGATTTTCCTGCAGAGATGTCATTTAAACTTCCTTTTGAAGAGAAAAAAAAAATAGCTCCTTCTAAAATAAAACCTGGAAGTGGTTTTGGGAATAGCTTGTTTGACTGATAGCTTCCAAAAGGCTAAAGAGTTAAACCATAGGCTTGTTGCCATGTTCTCTACACAACACTTTGTCCATGTGCGCTTGATCCATAAATCCTTGAATATACCATGATGCCAGGACATGTGACACTTTGGGCTATAAGAATTCAGCTCTGACAGCTCTGCAATCAAGCCCTCACACCACCAGTTATGTTTTCAACGGGAAAAAACCTTAAGCCCAAGGAAACAGGCAATATGTCTTTTGCTCAAAGGATTACCATGTGGGAATGAAAGGCAAGTCTGTGTCAAGTTCTGCTTGTTGTGGATGCAGGTAGTTTGTTCTAGATCAGCCTTGAGGAACACGGGTGTGAATTACCCTCTAAAAGTGATCTGGAGAGAAAAGGTAACTGAATGGCATAAAATGGTTAACCAGGCAAAGTATGCAGCCAGAGCCACAGGTACCAGTACAGTAACAGGGAAGTCCCCTGGGAACCCAATCTCAATCCATTTCTGTGTCTATGCTAATGATGTAAAAATACTTATTGGCAAGTTTTTGCAGAAGACAGTCTTGGGTGGGATAATAAATGATAAAAAGGAGAGGAGACTTCTGTGCATTTGACATAATCTAGGTGTATGACCAGAGTGGGGATCATTCATCAGGGTGCCTACAGTCTAGGGTGGTTAATCTCTGCTGTGGCTTAACCCCAAATGGCAACTAAGCATAGCTTGCTCACTCACCCTTGGCAAGACATGGGAGAGATCTGGAAAGGCAAAAGTGGGAAGAGAAGTTCATGTATGCCCAGCCTTGCTGGAGGGATGGGCTGAGAGGCAGAGAAGGCCTTGTCACTGTGTAAACTCTGCTCCACAACAAAGAAAACATTGCTGCATTACACTGTTTTCAGCACAAACCCAAAACAGCCCCATTCCAGCTACTGTTAGGAAATTAACTCTGTCCCAGCCAACACCAGCACAACCTCCCCCCTGGGATTAATTAGTCTCCTGCTCTGAACCATTCTCTAGAGGGTACTATCACACCAGCTTCCTCTACTGACTCTAAGGGACCCTAGGGAAATTAGCCTTTATAGACAGAAATTAGCCCTTGGAAATACATTCCTCTTCCCTGGTCTGACAAATATCTACATATCTAGTATGTGAATAATGCATATGCTTCTAGAGTGTCCTGCAAAATACCACTGGGGAGAAAGAAAAGGACTCTGTTTACTGCCACTGCACACAAAATATGCCTGTTTTGGATTAAGTGAGAAGTACAGGTACTCTTCAGTCTAAGGCATAACTTTGAAACCCTGTAAAACAGGAAATCAGCAGGGTGAATAAGAGGCAAAGAAAAATTATCATCCCTCCAAAGGAGAGAAAAAAAAAAAGAAAAAGCCAAAAAAAAGGAAAATAATATGTTTTCTCTGTTTGTGAGGTCCTAAATTTGAAGATGAAATTAGTGTTGCTTTGGTTTTTCTTGCCTGCCAAATAAGCAAAGTATGTAGTGTAATATTACGTATTCACAACCAGTGTGAAAATTTTCACTATAAAACCTGTTTTTGGAGACCCTGGCTCTTTAACAAAATAAACAAGCATTGGTTTTCCAGAAAAAGGAAGAGACATCATATTTTGGATCTGTGGCTAGTAGATGCAGCATTTCAAGATTATTACACAGAGCAAACTAGAGAGGTTTTTTTCTTTCAGGTGGAGCATCCCAAAGCCATTACAGAATTTACTTTTTACCTAACAAATCTAAGATCATTAAACTGTAAGTGTTTTTGAAACAAGCCAATGTAGATTCTGAGACACTTTCCTACCAAAGACTGATTCTTTGTGTTTAGAGTGTGAAGGATGTTGTATCATAAATTTTAAAACCTTTGACCATAGGAAATTAACAACCAAAAATCACTAAACACTACATAGACTGACATCAATGTCAAAATATGAGGAAACTAAGTCCTTTTTACTCACTGATATATTTGTATAAATTGTAGCTTTTCCAAAACTGAACAGGTAGGCCCTGAACCAAGAAAAATGAAAAAAAATGTAGTCCTCTAGTGCACAGACTAACAAAACAAGCCACTTGCAAATAAAGTCATTTTTTTAAGCTCATTACTCCAAGGTATCTCTCTTGAAATCAGATCGGTCTGGAGTTTTTTAGATACAGACACCATTAATTTATCTGCTTCACATCTGCAGAGATTTCCCAAGATAAATAAGAAAAGGACAACATCTATACAAACACACAAAAATTCTTTTTTTATTATTTTATTGTTTATAAAAAAGAATTCTGTAACTATCCTAAATATATTTCAAGATAAAATTTCAAAGTTTATTTGAAATATTTAGTAAAAATGGGACATATTTTGTCCTTTCCTAATAGAAATGACACATATGAATTTATTTAGTAGGAGGAGTGCATTTGTGCTCTACATCATAATACAATCCAGACATATGGATTGTGCCTTTGTGATCTCCAAGCGTCTGTTTCTTCACAAACTGTCCTCTCCAAATTACACAGGCATTTCTGAAAAGTTTAAAAAAGAACAGATTCCATCTACTTATCATTCTGAACATAAGTAATAATGTAGTTTTATATTATTTAACCATAATACCCAAAGAAGAAGAGCATGTCTGCAGATGGATAACAATAATTATAAAAGCAGAGAAAGACTTTTAGAGTAATAAGTGTGTTTTGGTTTTATGATCATCTTGTCTAGATTCTAAATTGCCTAAATATGAGTTCTTTGATGCACAGTAAGCCTAAAAGCCAAATATGAATTTAAATACCTAAGCTTGGGCTTTTGACTTCTGAAATGTTGATCCTAGATATCTGAATAAAACTTCCTGATATGATGTTATAAGGTATTGACTAAAAGATTTGAATAATATTGTCTAGTAGTTTTCAAACATGTTAATAATTGTATTTTCTTCCTATAGATTTTCTCCCATTGAATCAGGGTACATAATTTAGACACTCAATATTACAGATTTGATACCTGTGCTAAATTGGTCTAATCATGCAGCCCTTGATTTCACCAGCATACAAAAATGCAGAGCAAGAAAACAGAGTCAGATTCTCTCTTCTAATCTTCACCCTACAGCTGGAGGTTTCACATGGTTCTAAACAGTGTAGTCAGAAGAGCTGACAGATAATGCCTTATGTGGAAACCTCATGACTTTCTCCAATCTTTTATTTTTCATTTACAATCCTGACATAGGAAAGCTCTTGTTTTTCTTGAAAGTCAGATGTCCTTACAGGCATCTAACTTAAAACTTCACTTTTTACAGGTCAAATTGTAACATTTTAGTAGCCTATATTCCAGTGAACTTAATTAGAGGTAGAACAAGAGAAGTTCAGCCTGTGTAAGGATGATTTTTTGGTGTTAGAGGAGATGATAACAGGATGCTGGGCACTATATAATATGGAATAAATGCAAATTAAATTCAGTTTTCTGGTAGTTGTATGTTTTGTATTGCTATGGAGAGTCATTCCTGTCCATCTGAATGTCCAGTCCTGTACAAAATTATTCACTTTAAATCATTGCATCATAGAATCATAGAATATGCTGGGTTAGAAGATCACAGAGTGGATTTCCTGGAACCATGAATCACACCATGTACCTGAGAGCCTTGTCCAAACTCTTGAGCTCCCTCAGCACAGGCTGGTGCTCGGACCTCTTCTCTGGGGAGCCTGTTCCAATGTCCAACATTCACTCTGGGAGAAAAATCTTTTCCTGATATCCAACCTAAACCTCTCCTGACTCAGCTTCAGGCCATTTAGTCAAGGACATTCATCAGCTCATGTGTTGCTGTAAACCATCTCTACCTCCTTTGTTTCCGTGGTTCCTTTGCTACCTTCTGTGTCAGTCAATCAAAGGAAAATTTAATTCTGAAGAGGAAAACCAAAATCTATGAATCAGAAAACAAAATGGCTACTGATCATAATTTTCAGCATACAAAACAGATTCATGTAACTTGCAATCAGTGTAGGGCCAGGGCTTAATGTACCATTAAAAAAATAATTCACATCCAACAAAAATCACCTCTGTACAACTGTGCCTTCGATTTTATAAAACAAGCCAGAGACACAGCATGAGGTTAAACATATCTAAATATCAGTAAATTACACACATAATTAAACACAGATTTGACTTCAATTACTCCTATTTTTTAAGATGAACAATACTCAAGAGAAAGTAATATTCATAAATAGGAAAACAGGCCCTACAATCAAAAGAGCAGGTTTTCCAAGTTCAAGACCTTCCCCTTCAGGTACAAACATGTAGGAAATTTTGAGCCAGGCTGCATCAATCAGTCTTTTTGTGGCATTGTCTATTTAAAGAGCCTCATGCTCATAACACAATCTAAGTGAACCATATAAGAAACAGTCTTTAACATACAGTGGTGTTTGCTCTCTATAACCGTCCAATACTTCAAATGGTTACAGTATCTTCTTGATTTACTAAAACATATTGAGATCGCTATGAAAAGCTGAGGAAAAAAGGATATATCAGTCATTAGGAGCTGATTGAGTTGCCTTAAGGTTGGGTTTTATTCTGTGCAAAAATTGAAAAGGACTGAATTGGGGATGCAAAACATTTTTTGAGAATATTGAGCCACTATTAGCCAAACTACTCTTACTTTCTATGCACACAGTCACGGTGTATTTCTACTTTGCAATGTGCTATTCTGTCAGTGTTTTCATTCTGATACACACAGCTGCTTTGAAATAGAAGCTCCTTGTTTATTGTTCCTTGCAGAGACAAAGAGATTAACTTCTTTCAGGGCTGAGATTTCAAGACATTTACTACTCAGATCTGTACATTGATGTCATCCAAATTTTCTTCCATTTCTACTTTTCTGTATACATTTTCTGTATATAGCCATCTGTTTTGGCTGTCTTTTCAAGATCATGAAGCTATATTATCCCCTTAAGAAGCCTGGTTATGACAGTATAATTAAAACTAAAGATTTCATTGCAAATGCAATGAGTTTGATTTTAATTGGGACTACTTACAGAGTAGAACCATTTCCTAAGTTGTGTGGTGTGCTAAACCATACATTGTTGGACTGAAGTTGATGAAGTTATGAAGGTAAAAATGAACAACTTTTGAATAGAGGTAATCATATTTTTGATTGCCATTAAGGAAACCTGGCGTCTGACAAATATTCTTACTCTGTCAAAGTACTGGCAAAGGGAGGCTCAAAAAGGCTCAAAGGAAGGCTTTGAAGTGCAGTATTATTCTATCCACGTGTCTTAACTTATTTTTGAAATCCCTGATTTGTTTTTTATGCTGAAGTAAGAATTATCTGCACCATCTGGCAGGACAAAGATGATGCTTGGACTGTAACTTCCAGAATTTGTCATTGCAGCAAACAATTTAAGAAAATGCATAAGAAGTACACACAGAACAGTGGTGGCATCTTTCCACTCTGTAATTACTTCATACTTTCTGCAAAAAGTCTTAACCTTCCAGAGGATGCTTCCTCTTCCATAAATATTGCTGGCACAGCAGAAAACAGTTGGGATTTTCTGTAAATATAAAACTCAGACAATTAACTCATGTACAACACACACGTCATCATATTCATTTGCCATTTTCATGGTGGCTTGTCCTTTCTACATTTTATTATTCATTTATGATAGCTATTATATGCCTTTCAGAGTCTATCTGGCTCTCCTGAGGAATATTTATGACTATTATAGGGCTCTTATGAGAAGACCCAACGACAGTTATTGCAGAAACTCTGTGAAATGCTACATTAGTGCAGAGATATGCTGGTAGTAAAATACCTGAACTTGTTTCAAAGTATCCCTTGATGGAAATTAGAAGACGGGCTTCTACTGGTGGGGTTTTTTATCTCCTCTAACCCCATCACCTCAGACAAGTGAGCAGTTCTGATTGGAAGTTTAGTATTCAGTAATTGCATCTGGTGCCTGAAACAAGAGGCTTTTGGAAAAGCTTTCAGTGGCAAGAAATGAGAAAACACACTCTTTTTATAGATATTGGCTGCAGCTATAATACAGAAAAATGAAAATGGAAAGAACTTAGGTGGAATTAGAAGTCCTAAAGGTGCCTCTTCTAACATTCAGGGCCATCTCTGTTTGCCCTTTATCCCTCTACTTCCTTCTAGTTTTAAGAAGGAAGGGTGGTGTCCTGAAGTGATCTGAATACTGCAGTTCTGCATCTTCTGCGAGGGAAAGAATCTGGAAGGAAGAATAACAAACTGAGGAGGAGGAAGAAGGGCATAGCTTTCACTAGATTTGTTTTTCTTCTCTTAATTTGTGTCTAATTTCATTCCTGTATCAATAAATTACTACGAAGAAAACTTCTGAATCATGTTTGTTCTACCATGTCCATTAAAAATGTTACTATTTTTCTAACTTTTCCCCCCTCTATATAAAAAAGCAGTCATTTGAGTTTAGAGCTAGGAGATTTTCTGGTGTGTTAGTGGTTGTTGTGGGAGCAAATATCCTGTACTGCCAGGGAAAAAAAATTTGAAAAACATCTTGGTTGGAAAATAACAAAAGGTAATTTACCAGGATGAAAAATTTAAAAAAAGAAAAAGAGAAGATCAAAATACTGAGAAAAGCAAAAGAAATGTAAAAGCAAAGGCTTGATAATACATGGATACAATATAAATATAATGAATTTCAGTTTGGGTGTAAATATTAACTTAATCTTACATAGAACTCTTTTAGTGGTATGTCTGCTAAAAGTTACACAACCTTTTCAGAACTTAGGTTTTGCGCAGTGTTTGAAAATTGATATTTATTTTTGTTGGCTGGGCTTTAAGCAGTTTATGGAAGAAAGCTGTGCATTGTCTTGGAATGTAGTTTAATTCCATTTTGGACCTCTCCAGCATTTATCTTTGCAAATAGCTTTCTTTAGCTTCCCTCAAATAGCCAAAGACTAATCTTACACCAGAAAAATGAGTCTCCACAAGTATCTTCTTTAATCAAAGGAGGGAAGTAGGTTCCACAAAGGAAATGTTTCATAAGAAGAGGTTCTGCATCATCACTGAAGGTGTCCTCCTGCACTGAGGATATGCAAGATGATCCTTCACAGGTTTAAGTCTCTCTTTCTGACTTTTCTTTCTGACTATTCAAAGCCTTTCTTTTGAGTGCCATATTTTCCTCCGCCCAGTTTTTTCTACTCCTAGTTGCTGGTCATTGATTTTGTTCAAATTATTAGAAAAAGTTCTTTTTATACTAGGATGAACATCCCACCAAAGGACCAGAATATTATATCCCCTCTTTCCTGAACTTCTGACCATAAGCTTCCTGGAACAGAAATTAATTTTTGCTTCAGACTCTTAGGCAAAACTCATCAGATTGCCTATATTTAAAAAAAATCAAAGAAAAAGCTCAAATAAAACTAAAATCCACTCCAAAATACAAACCAGAAAGTGTAATGTCTTAGTAACTTAATTGAAGTCAATATTATTCGTTTCCTCTAGCTGAGGAGCTGACCCTGAGCATTGGTTAAGGGTGAGATTAAGTGTAAATAAATCATATTGCAGTACTGGAGTGTATGGTAATTGAGTTATTTTGTTTTCTGAGTTCCCCATCTTTTTCTCTTCTGGTTTACTTAAATTAACAACCAGCATGAAGCTTTTTAAACCTGTCCTTGATGGAGGAAGAGCAAATGCCAAACTTTAACTATAATTAATTACAAATAGTGAGATACCTTATAGGAGGTAGCAGAAAATATAATCATTCACATTTAAATTAAGTGTTTCAAATAATGATTTAATTGAGAATTAATAAGCCAGTTATTGCAGGTTAATTAAATGCCACTTGATGATTAAAAACATATTATTTATTCAGATTAACAACTATTAGGCAGTAGTGTAGACCCACACCCTGCTGTGTACTTATTATTTTAAAATCTCTGCCAATGTATTTCTCATTTTCAGGCTTGTTTTGCTTTTTTTTAAATTTTGTTGCAGTTTATAACACCTTGAAAACAAGACAAAATACCCCAAAATTTTAGCACTAGATTGTTTTTTGCAACACTGAATATTTCTTGGGGTTTTTCATGTGAATGTTTTTGTAATTTCATTTGTGGTAAATGAAAGAAGAAGACACTGAAATGTGACAAGTGTTACATATATACAAGTTCATATAAAACAAGGAGGAATTTAGCAAAGAGTGTATACAACACTCAGAAATTAAGGAAGTCAATTGTCAAATCTGTAAACTCCAAATAAATCCTGTGCTTTAACTCAGGGGCCATTCCCAGTTAATTTTCAGTAGAGCTGTACAGCTATATATCCTACCCACATTTGCATGCAGTGTGTGAATATTGTCTTTTGGTGGTCAGGAGTGGGTGCTGGAAAAATCCACATATTCTTTTATTAAAGAATATTTTATTATTCTTTTTAACCATGCATTGATGCTTTTGTTGTGTTTATGGTGATTGTTTATTTAGAATTCCATGTAGATGAAAGATAGCCATAATAGAGAAAACTTTTTATCCATATTAATGCACAGCATAAGCACCATCTTTTCTGATCATAAATCCAAAATAAATTTAAATCAAAGCAACTGTGCAACACACACAGCAGGACATCAGTGGTCTCTCACCTTAGTTTGGACTGGCAGGTAGCCTGTTACAATCATTTCCCTTTGGAAATGCTGCATAACTACCAGGAGAAGAGGGGAGTGGCAGTGCCATGTATCTGCATATGCTGATTCTTGGCCACTTTTGCTGATTCTCATCCTCCTCAATGAGCTTCAGCTGCACTAAAATATTTTATACTACAGAACACAGACATGGAGTTTTCTACTGTCTGCTCACAAACTCACAGTGCTGTTGCAACAACACTTTTTGGTTGCACAAAGAGGTTTGCTTCTCTTTCTCTGTTTGGACAATACCCTCAAACACCTAGTGTGATTCTTGAATTGAACTGTGCAGATCTGACAGCTGGAATTAATGATTGGTCCCTTTCAATTGGTCCCTTTCAACTCAGCATATTCCATGATTCTACCATAAGTGGCCTAGAGAAACACCAGGAAGCCTCTGTTATAGTCAGGTATTCGAACAGACAATTTGTTTTATCCTGTTTTGACGTGGACCATGGTTGATTAGACCAGCTTGAGTAAAAAAGATAATGAAGACAGGAAAGAATCAAAAGAATAATTTACTCTGGTTCTTCATGCAAACTGAGGCAGAAAAAAGATTCTATGCACTGGTTTACAACTATTGCTTAAAGTCCCATATCAAAAGCATGAAGCAGTTTCTTTTCACTGCTATGAACTGCATCTCCTTTTTACATAATCAGAGATGGTAGAATTGGAGTCACGGTGACTGGAGAACATTTTACACCAGTATGCACAATTGTTATGGCTTCTGAGAGGCCAAAGTCCCCTTCCAATCATCCTCTCTAGATTAATGGATGGATTGCTGACAAGCATCTTCCTGGCACCAGTAGGTTTATAAACAGTTGTCTTGATAGCATAGTAGTTGAGCTTAAAATTATTTTACAAAAAAAAAAAAAAATCTTCCTAACCTATCTTAGGCATTAAGGGAAAGACAAACTTTCAAGGGAAAGGGTCTTGAGAAAAGAATCAATTACACTAGATTCTGCTCCCTGAATCTCACTGACTTTTAAGCTGGAAGAGGAGACAGTTAAAAGATTTGTTTTCTCTTCAGTTGGGTGTATGAGTGTTTTCTCCAGAGGTCAGGAAGGCCAGTCTTTCCTAAGCATAATAGGCAATGGAGAAAACTGAGCTACCATGCTGAACAAGACAGGGAATATTTTTTGATGAAAAAGTCAGCAAGAATAGAGAATGCAGTGTCACTTATTTTGTATTTCCTTCAGACTGCTTTATCAGACAGCTTCAGCAACTTCTCACTTCTCTGGAGTATTCATGAAAGTGATGTATGACTGTGAGACGATGCAAATGCTGTGTCAATAGGTGTCAGGATCTTCATATTCTTTGAGTTAAACAGCTAAAGATATTTTAATATGAGGCTATTTAAGCATTTAAGCTACGTCCATTTTGAGATATTAATTGATACTCTTATAGTCTCATATGGTGTAGCTGTATGGGCCATATGGCTGCTGTGGATGCGGTTCCCATGTTCTTCTTCAACTTTACAAGACTCACTGTAAATTATAAATTGCAATGAGTTTTCAGCAGCATGGTATACCTCAGTCAACCTCTGCAAACATCAGCTTATCCTAAAGCTAGCACAACAGACATTAAAATGAGGGAGCAATTGTCACACAGATCAATTGTAAAATGCATTGCCTCAGCTTTATTGAAATGTCAGTGGATAAGGATGAGGATGGTGGTGGAAACAAAGGACTCAAGTATTCAAATAATTCAAAATGCATAATAATATACTTTTATCTATAGCTTTTTGGATGCATACAATTAATGATTGAAATCAATTCTATTTGAAAGTTGTGATGTGGTATAAAGACAAAAATAGATTTCAACTTAAAGAAGAACATTTTAAAATACACTGATGCAGCCGTATCTTTTGTTACTATTTAATCAAGATAAGTAGTTGAAATTTGCACATGTTATTTACCTTATTTAGGTTGCCTCACCATTTAAGGGGATGTTTAGTACCAAAGACAATTAGCAATGAGTCACTTAGAATATAATCATTCCTGTCTTCTTGTTTACAATTTTTCAGACTTTTGTAATTTCAAAAGTGCTCCATGAAAATTTATTTGCAGGGCCTTTGCCTTCCTGAGAAATACTCAGATGAAAAGAACAGGGTGAAAATAAGAGAGAATTCCATGAGATGTAAAACTGGATAATTATGATCCCTGATGAGATGCTTGGCTACTTTTCTTCTTTAATGATCTCAATGTGTTTTGTGACTGGATGCCATACGTAGTGGGACATCAGGTCTTGCATTATACCACCTAGTTTGCTCCTGTACCTTTTCTTGCCTTGGTATTTCAGGTCATATTATAAAGGAAGATTTTCATCATACCTCATACTAGGAACATCAGCACATCCTATGGAGAAGGTAAATCTGGCGATGTGAAAGAAACAAAGGCATGACAAAGTGTTGCAATTTTTTTGTTTGTTTTATTTGATTTCTTATGAATAGAAAGCCCTTTAAAGGGCACTCTTTCTTCAGACATCACATCCTCTCCAGTAAGAGGCAAATCACAGGTGACCCACTCACATGTCATACCAGGATTGTGGAGGAGGCAGGAAATGGAATCAACACTGCAGGGCTGCACCTGTGTGAAATGCCCTCCTTCTGCACACTACTAAGTGGGCTTGGAGGCTTCACTCTGCCCTGGATGCACCCAAAATTCTCCAATTTGAAAACTGCAGAGATCAGAGGCAGATGGTCGGGAGATGAGTATCTTGCCTGATCATAGGAACAATGACAGGAACAAAATATCCAGAAACACGGGGAGGTTAACACAGAGGAAGTAAATGGGCTTTAGGATATGCAGAAGAAATGAATGACAGGAAATCTCTAACCACAGTGTATGGAGGGAATCAGGAACCTGCAAACAGATCTGCTTTGCTTCCTTCAAAGACAAACAAAGTAGCAGAGTGTGGAAATGTAGTTCAGGAGACAGGAGAAGCACTTAGCTTCAAGGTAGGTAAGATTCAGGGGAAATATAATAGCTTTAGAGCTCATGGAAATCCTGTATGTAGGAAGGAAAGGACTTCTCAGAGCATGTACGGTTCCCTTTTTCTTTTACTGCAACCATCGTCCTACAATGATTTTGGCAGAGGTTGAAGAAACTGCATGAGAAACTAAGAAAATCCTGAGAGGCAAAGTTGTGAATGTTTTAGTCACAGTCTTTGCATCTTATTTTTGTACAACTTTGGAGCCATTCAAGGTGTTTGTGAAACACAGTTGAAACTCCACAGGCTGCAGTGCTGTTGCGATTGCATTTGCAAAAGAGACACAATCACATGCCGTGACCACTCATGCCTTGCCTGTTAAGAAACCAAGACAGGGAAGAAAAGATAAACTTCTATCCCTCAAAGTAAATGTCATTTATTACTATTATTATTATTATTATATAACTGTTATTACTGTTATTGTTATAATTGCTATTATATTTATCAGTAAGAAATGTTATGAGAACTACATTAAAGTAAAAATGTTAAGTGGAAAAATAAACTAAAACTTATACTTTCAAACAAAATGAATTTTCTTTTTCAAATTATTTCATCAAAATTTGTTACATATTCTAATATTTTATAGAAAGAAATATTTATTTGAAGACACTTTATTCATGGAGAATTCTACCATTCAAGAAATTTCTATCATGTCCAGCAGAAATATTTTTGTTAATATTTTACTTGACAGTTTTTGTAATCAATTTTCATGTAGAAAATATTTATGTTTTAAATTATTTTAGTATTGTTTTTTGGAACTGATTTTTTAGGGAGACTTGGATTCTTCACTAAGAGCTCTATAACTGCCTATAAGTATTAAATCCCTAGTTCCATGTTTTTCAAACTAAGGATTTTAAAATATTCCTATCTTCCCATAATCATTAGGAAAGATTGATAAAATGTCCAGTAGATCTGTCTATCTGCAGTACAGCTTACATGGAGGTTTCATAGCCAAATAAAAATGTTCAAAGGAGATGACAATTTAAAAACTAATGTTCAAAATGTTACTGTATTCCTATAAAATAATCTGCTACCAGCAAAATACTTTGACCCAGAGCAACAGACATTTTGCATATGTAAGCAAGAATACTTTTTCTGTATGAAGCAAATCCTGTGACCTGACTGACATCTTCCAGTGTAAATCTGTCTTCTCATTTTCCTACTGACACAGTTTTGTTCTCAAACTAAATTGAATCTCACATCTGCAGCCTTGGCGGATCTTCTGCTCTTTCAGACATTTTTCTCCTGTCTCTAATTTTTTGTCTGCATACATTTTCTCTCAACTCTCGGCACTTTCGATTTTCCTGTGACTAACACTTTTCTCTCTGTAATTCCACTTCCTCTCCATCAGGGAAAGTTCCTTAGCTGCTGTTCTGGAGTGCAGAAGAACAGGGTGGTGACCCCCTCTCATCCTAGCAACACTAGACCATGCTCATCTTTCTGGCAGTAATGTTTTCATTCACAGAAGAACAGTTACAAAATCACTAACTTATTTTATTGTATTTCAATGAACTCTCACAAAGGGAAAAAAAAAACAAAAACCAACAAAACAGCTGTACAATAAATCTTATGCTTCAGTGCTTTTGAGTTGTAACATTTTCATCTTTAAAAGCCTTCTTCTTCAAAGATTTCCTTTGAGTTATTTTCCAATGTACAAACTCAAAATAAATTAAGATTCTAAATTTTTAATTCCTTATTTTAAGCAAATAATAAGGCTTAACTTATTATTTTTTACTGTACTTTAAAATAGTCACAGCTAACAGCTGTGGTTTATAAACAAAAGTTGAGTTCTCATTTCCTTCGTCACAAACAGAGAAACATGAACACTCCTATGATGTATTTATGAGGGAAAGAAGAGAGGACATTTATAGCAGCTTGTTTGCCAGTCTTTTTCTGTAGCTGAGAAAAGCATCATTTGCCAATGCAGTTTCTGCTGTACTCTCACTAATCCCAGCTGCCAGACTGAAGCTGACCAAAAGGATCTGTGGAGCTGTGCTATGAACTTCATTAGCCCCAATGCTAGGTTAGGGTCTGAGAAATTAATTAAAAAAAACCCCTTCCAGCTATAAGGTTGTAGGATCGAGGAGAGTCCTAACTTATATGGGCAAAGAGATAAGGGGGTTGGAGTAGAAAAGGATGTGTTGCATTGACGTAGGTCAGCCACTGAAAGACATTTGCCTCCTTCTTGGGCATCCATCGATATCTTCGTGCCAAAAGTAAAGCTACATTTTAGAGATCCTTTTGATTTAAGGTCTTGTTCATAACTTTTTGCATGCATCTTCTTGGCTAAGTCTGTTTTTTAGAGTCACAATAACTTTTTATCATGGCAGAATCCTTTCCTTTACCCCCAACAGCTGCAATCTTTCCCTGCTTTATACCATAACATTTTCAGACATTTTTGTGTCTTGGTCTTTTGTACATGAAACTAAGACCTCTCATTTTCTTCCCCTTTTCTGCCATATTTTTAATATATTTTTTTTTTAATCTAGACTTTGTTTTTAATGATTTTTACATGTTATTTTCAGTCTGGCTTTCAAATGGGTACCTTGAAATTTCTTTCCCATAATTGCATGTTTTCTCTTAATATCTACAAAACTTAATAGTTATTCCTACAGTTCTCCTTTATAGCTCTTCTTCATTATACTGTTGATGAATTTGGCAACAATCAAACAACTCTGAATAGTGTTCTAGTCTGATGATTGTCATGTGTTTCCTGTATTTCTTTAAAATTATCGCATTTTAGTCTTGCCATTGGATTTTGAGCTTTCAGGGAAACCATTCCTCTAGTCTAACTAAACATTACCCAGAAGCAAATAACTCCTCACAAGGGCTCCAAGTTTCTGAACTAAGAATGCTAACACAACAACAGCTTCAAGTTGGAATGAATAAATCTAGCAAGAGAAAGATTCTCCAAGGTACCCAATATTGCTACTGCTTTTTAACTAGTATTTCATAAAGCATATGACTTACTGGGCTAAATACTTCTGTATAACATCTTTGGCCTAAAGTGTCATCAAGTTCTTATTTACGTTCCTTTCTAAGCAAGGATGAAGTTTTCCTCATGTCCAACATTTTTAACAATGTAGTTCAAATAATTGATCATTTGTCCTATCCCAAACTTCCTTGATGTATGTATCTAACTTCTATTAGGATCTCAAAAGCTTTTATTCAAATTCAACTTGAAGGAATAGGGTGCAAAATTTTTTAATGCCACCATATAAATACATATACTGCTGGCACATCATAACAGTAAGAAATGCACTGTGTGTTTATAGCTCCTATCAGTGGCAGTCAAGCAATAACCCTGAGCAGTATAAATATTCAATTAGAGACTCCCTTTACTTACACAGGCCTGCTAAATATCATTAAGGATTGGTAGATTACAAAAATGCCTAGTTACAACATAGCCGTAGTATCCTGCATCAAGTGGAAGACACCATCCTGTTTATGAGATGCTTGTCTATATTTTTTTCCTCTCCATTTTAGTATTTTTAACATCTTATATAAATTTTATGATGTATCAAGAACTTTTAGACCATCTTCTATCTAAAGAAACTAGTAGGGACTTGATTTTTTTGTTGTTGTTGTTGGTTTGCCTCATGCAGGTCTGACCTACTTTACCTTCTTATGGTGATGGAGAGATACCACATGGCTAAAATTCAGCTTCCAAGAGTTCTGTATTGGAAACAACTAGGAAGCTTCAGCTTCATACTCCCTGTACACAAAAGTGTAGTTAAGACTGCTAGCATTTAAATAGTTCAGCCATTCAACATTTGTAATCAGTTTACTTTCTATTTAGTGTTTATTTAAAATTAGGGTTATGTATCTATATCTATATGATGAAAAATATATTTTGGCCAAATAAATACCAGCAAACTTATGGACAGATGAGACCTTAGTTTATATCTTCCATTTCACCATTAGTAAAATATTTCTTACGTAAGGAGGCCATGCTCACTGTGCAGTGCTTTTTTACCTTCTTTTTTTAAGGACTTGTAATTACTGAATGTTGGCCAATATACCCACTTAATCTTTTCAATGTGTTAACTGTTGCTTTATCTTTCCTAACAGATGGAAGCTGATTTTGCACTACTTGAATTTTTCAAATTGATGCTGCCAGGATCTGCTTTGCAAGTGCTATTGAACTTTCACTGGATAAGATAACTTAGCTCTGTGTTAATTTCATAGAATAATTAGGATTCCCTATAAGTGGAAACTTGGACAGGTGTATGATGCTTAGAGGTAAAAAAGCTGTTGAGGATCATTATATCAATGTAGTACGTTGATACAATTATAAAATAGAAATATGCCAGGTACAAAAGCTGTTATAAAACACTCTGAACAGCTTCAGCAAGATGCATGCTGACCTCAGACTACAGCAAATAATCTCCCGTTACTTACATGACATTTTCTTTCAGTGCAAGTGTTCCACTCTGTGACCCACTTTCCCGACTTTATTAATTCAAAAAATACAATGTAGCATGTGAAAAAGAACCGGTGTGATCAATGTCACAGGTCCACTGCTTAGGTTGCCAGGGAAATTTTCCCTTTGGTGAGCACCTGTTCTGAAAACATTTTATGTTCCCACTCAATGATTGCAGTCATTTGCTTTGTTTCTAAGTACTAGATGCACTCCACCTAAACCCAGGCTTAATTAACCTACCTTTTCCTAAGCTTTAATATCCTGAAACTCCTCTGTCCCGCACAGGCATACAACCAATCTAATTACTTTGACATGTTTGTACACGGATTTATTTGGTGTCTCATTCTTCCCCTGAGAGCTACTTGAGCAATGCCAGGGATGCTCACAATTGGGAATGGGAACCTGTCTCCTGTCTCCCAATCAACCAGGAATCAAGATGCTAACTAATTCCTCAGTCTCTAGAGCTGTTTCAGCTTTGTTGGTCATGACATATGTTCATGTCCAACATTCGATTTCTTTGAGTGGTAGACAGTTGATGACTATATTTACTATTTCTATAATGCCTTATTTTATGGAAGGCAAGACGGAACTGTAGTTCTTGCATACTTTCTGAGGCATCTGGAACTTATAAATCAGAGTAGATTTATACTGGATTTCTCCCCTGATTACTTCTTCTGTCTTTTCAATTTCCAGCAGTTAAAAGGGACTAATATTATTTTGTTTTCTGGAGAAACTGCTTGAGCAGGGCGCTGGACTAGGTGACCTCCAGTGGTCTCTTCCAACCTTACCCATTCTGTAATTCTGTGATTCATAGTTCATACATGTTTATGTAGTCACAATTTTTGTAATGTGCATTTGCATTTTTTTAATCACATGACATAAAATTTAGGTAGAATAGAAATTTTAAGGATCTAAGCAAATATTAAATGATGACAGTGGTGTATTACTATTCATTTTTTGTTTCAAATTCAAGGGAAACTCTTGAACTATAACGTTACTTATGAAACTTAAAAGAGAGCAAAAGATAGATTACTGTGAAAACAGATCCATGTAAGTGTTCTTCCTGTAAGTAGGCCATGTAGCAGCAACTTGATGTTTACAGTGTGCTTAGTTGCCATGGGCTGTCTTGAAACCAGGTTAGAGACACACAGGCTCATGCTTCAGCCTATGCAAACTTAGCACACGATAAATCAGTGGATTTAGCAGTACATGCAATACATGCTAAATAAGTGGAAAATGCTGTGGAGTGCATAGTATCTTTCTTTCTAAGAGTTCTTACAGTATTCATATGATTCCAAAATAAAGATTTTAAAGAGACTATATTCTCATTAAAATGGGAAAAAATGTCTGGTACTGATCAGACAATAATTTTATGTGTATTTAAATGTGTGTATATGTAAGACTAAGAAAAATAGGTGGATTTTATTTGTAGTATTTAAAATTGCACATATGTAAATACCTGGAATTCAGTCCTGAAATTTTTTTTCAAATACATAAAAATCTCCCAGAAGTTCAGTAATCTTAACTTTTGAACTTCTAACTTTTCAGTAGTCAGATAATTGGCTGATAACTAGTTTAGTTCTTTAGTAAGAAGGGAATTAAATCCCAAAACACAACCACACAACATATTGGATGCATAATTTCAAGCACGAGGAATGGAATAAAGCCATTGGAATTTCAAGTAAAAAAGTAAAATTAATTTCCAATATTCCATAGTGAGGAGTTTTATTTGGACTGAAACATACTGAAAAGGAGCTTCCTAAAGCAAGCACCATGAAAACTTTCTAGCTGATGATATAAGCTACAATTCTGGAACACAAACGGTCAACAAATCCAAGAGATTTTGTTATTTATCATACATCAGTGAAAAAACCTCAGGGCTGATGCAAACTGATGAACCAAGATTTAATGTAATATGGTCAATTCATTTTGTACTGATTACAGTTCAAGCAGCTGCATCCTGCCCTATCGGTTATACTTCTCAGAAGGCTGCATTATATTGAGTGAAAAGAGACATGCCATCAAATGGTTTAAAATATATGCATTAGGACAGGGAGAAGTGAGTACAGACTGGGAATGTTAAAAAGAAGTAAAATGAAGAAAACCTTTTCTCCAGCTACTTACATGTACTAAGAAATTTTTTCAAGGAGATGAAAACCACATTTTGCTATATCTATTTTTTTCTAAATTTACTATGCTTTTAGATTTTATATAGAGGACCTATAATATCAATAATGAATAATAAAGGATACTTTTGGAAATATATAGATGTAGTCTAACTCTGCTCTCAGTTGTTCAATATTGAATTGTATTTTTTAGAAAACTTCTATTCAGTGTACATTTATCAGAATTCTGCTGTCCTTTTCAGAGGAGGTTATTTTATTCCTTTAGGGATGTGTCTTGTTAAAACTAGCCACTTTGTGATATTTTATCAATGCATTCATTATCTATTTAAAGGAATTGAAAAGCAAAACAGAGATTAATTCTCAGCAACGAAAATGTAAAGGAGGGGAGTGGAATCCTCAGGAGCAGATCAGCTAGGATGCTTTTAAATGATTTAAGTTGGGTCTTATGATTGCCTTTGTGCAAATGTCTCCAAGAGATAATTTCTTTGACTTAGACTGATAACAACACACATAACCATTCAGTTATAGGTTCCTTTCAATACAGATACAGTGATACCTTCCATCAAAATAAAAAGTAAATGCTGGTTGAAATGCAAATAGTATTGAAGTTTTTGACTCCAGCTTGATTTTCTATTATGGAAATGTATCTGGAATAATAAAAGAAGGATTGATTTTGTATTCCTCATTAAAAGAAATTCTCTTGTGTTCACTGAGATAATTTGTTCAAACACAGTTCAAGATCGGGACATTTTCTAGTCTGTTCCTACTTTTCACCAGATTATAACAGTGCTGAATAGGGGCAATCATTTAAGGAAACAATCAGCAAAGTAGGGGCTTTGAGAATGCTCTGGAAAGGTCATCTCAGATAAATGTAAGCTAACTTTTAAATCTGTGCTCATTCTGAAAACACACATTGAAAACTGTCAAGTGCATGATTTTCAAATTAAACTGAGAAAACTAATTTTCTCTATCAGCTGACTGGGCTCTGGATGTTATCTCATTGCAGAAGTTGTCAATAAAGAAGGTATTTTATGTGATACCCTCTGTTATTTCATGGTTAAGTCCAGACTATAGTCAGAGGGGATGACTGTCACTTTTAAAGGTGTTCAATACATTTGACAGCTTCTTTTATATTGATATATGTCAAGTGTTCACTGGTTAAGTCAGCTTGTTTCTACATGAGACCATCTTCAGTGGATTTAAGATTTTTTTAAGAAAATACTTTTCCTCCAATATGAATCACAAAGTTTATCTAATTTATATTCAAGAGCTAAGATCAAGTCAGCTATTTTAACGTATGCCAGCTGGGCTGCATAAGGTTCACTTCCTTTTCCAATTGTGTCAATCTAATATGGTTGTCAGTCTAAACAGATGGAGTATTATGACAGCATTAAGCTCATTGAGTAGAGGATCATGCAGAGGACTTATATCCTTTGTTCTACTTGTCCACTTAGTACTTTAATGGTTTTGGTTTGCTCATTTTATCATTTTTACATAGATAGTTTGCAACTAAGAGTCATGAAAAAATTATAAAATTCCATCTTCTGGACATAGATATTTTTGTGGTATTGCCTGTGTGTGAATAAAGACACATGTTCATACATCAGGTTGCACCATAACAGTACTTTGTACATATTTTCTTTAAACTAGTACAGTTTAAAGAAAAATTATCTTCAGTTCTAAAGAAATCTATATAGTTTTTTTTTCCCATTCTTTCCTACATGCCTTGTCAATGTTTTTCTGCAAGCTAACATCTGGGCACAGTCTTCTTTTCAGTTGTTAATTACTACCCCATAAAATTATTTGTTTACATTTCAGTATAGATTGCCACACAGAAGAAGACTGCAGATGACTGAAAATGAGAATAAAGTTTTTCATCTGGCACACATTTTTATGCAGTTAGAGAATTACAAATAACTTTTACTAATATCTATCTTTTAACATGTTCTATTGGAAGACAGCTATTGTTTTGCCTTGTCAAAAAGGCAAAGACTTAAAAACATGCTTAAATGTTATCATATTGTGACTGAGGCAAACCATCCCATGGTATCTACCCACTGATAACATCAGGATGGATCCGGCATCAATATGGTCAGCACAACTGCTCAGCTGTAAGGTTACTGCCATGTCACATCTCAGCATGCTGCCCAAGGACATGTGGATAGGTTGGCTGCAGCCCCAGAACCTTCCCTTCACCTCAGCAAATCTGCCATGAAGTGTCAACTGAGAGCTGTACATCAATATGTCCTGCTCTCCCTAATGACTGGTCTTCTGGCCAGATCTTTACAATGATTTTATTAAGAAATCATTGTGTTTTGTAACAGCTATTGAATTTTATATTGCTGAAATTATTTGTGGTTCTGTTGGGTTTTTTGCCTTTGTTGATTCCATAGAAATTAGTTATATTTTTGCAATCCTTGAGCAGGTGCTTTGGATGAAGTTAGCAAATAAAGTTCTTGAGCCATTAGTCAGCTAAATGCAGCATAGCAATATAAGTAAATGTAGAAATATACTGTGTAACTAACCATGCATAAAATAATTTGGTTTGCATCTAGGAAGCTATCCACCTGACAAAGTATTTTGGCTCTACCTGCAGTGGACTGTTGATTACTTATTTATATTGTGAGCAGGCTTTCCTGAGCCTACTAGGAAAATCTGTAGTGCTCGTTGCTATTCCATCCCAGATGAGATAATGGCTGAAAAACAATCAATAATTATTAGTCATGCACCTCAGGGTACTACAGTGAAAACTGTCCGAAAGAGCCCAAATGTGTATCTGTGCATTCAAAAGCTTAAGCAAATTAGTTGGACACTCCTATATTCTTCTATGTAATTCTGCTCTTTCCTTAATTCTAATGTATTAGAGAAATAAACACTACGGAAGAGGAGTGGATGAAGAAAAGCTGGATGAGATACAAAAATATCCAGAGAGATTTCGCAAGATAAAGAAAAAACTTAAAAGTGAGATGACAGAATGAGTATTCTAAATCACAAATTGAGACAAAGTTTTTCTGCCAAGAAAAATGGGTTTGAACTAGGAGCTCAATCAAGGTTTTGAAAGATATTTCGGAAATAAAAATCCAGCAAATGAGTATGCCTGTACTATAAACTCTAATTGGTCACGAATATAGCCAAATTGAAAAAGTCAAATTTAGAACCAGAAATAGAAACCCATACTTTGTGCAAGCATAAGATGCATCTCTGACCCCCCTGGTACCACATCCTCAACTCAGAAGCTGATATTCATTCAGTTCTATTTGTTCTCATCTAGACTGTGCTCGTTAACAAGGGATTTCAAACTCTGCAAGTTGTGGAAAGGATTTTCCATTGCTGGCATCAAAAACATTCACCCAACCCACAAACTATTGTTGAAAAAACATGAGAAAGAAAATGAACCTAGGCTTGATTTTGTTTCACTGGATATTGCATGCATATGACTCTCAAAATATTGCTCTTTCCATCACTAAAAAGGGTAAAAAATAGCTTCAGCAAGCAGGGTCAATGAAGTTGTAGACATGACATGACATGTCCTAAAACAAAATTAACTGAACATCTTTTTTAGAGCAAAAAAAATCCTTAGCAGAAAATGTTGATTCATCAAAGGTAAAATTTTAAGCAACTGAGTTATATTCAGCAGTAATGTCTCTAGTTTCCTCACAGATATTATTCTCAGCTTTCAGGTGAAAATGATTCTGTATAGCTGTAAGGCAATTTCACAATGTGGACTTTAGACAGATGCTTAAATCTTTAGCTACTCTGAAAAACACAGAATGAGTCATTTCCATGTAGCAGAGGGGAAAAATCTTTATAAAATTACACTGCAATATAGCCTGGGATAAAAATAGTAAAAGAGAAAAAAATCACAGATTTAATTTTGACATTTCTAAAATGCAGCATTTCAAATCAATAGTGTTAAAAATCTCAACAATTTCAAGTTTTAAATCTCATATTTTTAGCTTTCTTTTTATTTTTAAATATCACTACATTGGTTTAAAATTGCACAGGTTAAAGTTTTTGAAAATATTGTGTTTCCAAAAAATTATTTCCATTTGAAAAACATGATGTCAGTGATCTTTAGTTCCTCTGTGAAAACTTGACAAAATTCTCTCTTTCAAGTCTTTTCATGACATTTTCCTGACAGTTTTCGTAATTAAAAAAACCCAATAAGTCCTGTATGTCTCAGTATGTTAACTACACCTGGTCAGATTTGTAGGGAGTAGGAGTGGTGCTGCAGGAACGGCTTCTGGGAGGAGAGTCCAGGAAATGGCCAGACACAGCCATTTCCAAATGCCCTGCTGAGGACAGGAATACATGAACAACTCTCTGAACATTCAGCTGGTAGATAAGGATATCTCCTCATGCTGAGGTCTATTTCAAGGAACAAAAATAGACAAATCCCATAAAATATTACTCAGAAAGAAGAAAATATACCACAATTTCACTATATGTTGATACGTGTAATTATATCAGAGAATGAAGTTCAGATACTATACCCAATGCATTCTCTCCATAGGAAGCAAAGTAAAGCCACTTTGAACACAAAGGAGTGTCTTTTTTTGTCACTTTTCTGAATTTGTCTACTGAAATATGTGTTCAGAAAACATACCTATTCTCAGGACCAGGCTGTCTACCATGCTGTGCTTATAGTCAATGTAATTAGCAAAAAAAATTGTTTTCCTTTTGTTTTCCTTCAGTACATGAAACTGGTAGGTTTATGACTGCTTTTTTTTTTCCCCTCCTCATTTTTACTTCATAAAAAAAGTCTTAAATTCACGGGACAATAATGATATTGAAGAGGACTCGGTGTTCAACAAGTACACTATCAACATCTCTGCCTCTGAGCAAGAGAGGTGGAAAGGCAATAATGAACTGCACATTTTCTATATTTCTTGCACACTGTTGATTAGAAAATATGGAAAAAGTTAAATAAATAGCTTACTACCTCTACTGTGAAAATATATGGTTTTGAACCAACTCACATCTCTTCTTTGTGGGCCAGGTTCAGTGTTTGCACATGGTAACATAGTATAAATTATGCAGGGATAATGATTCAAGAATTCAGGAAGGACTTTAAAAAACTTACTGTCTGCAAGGCACACCTGTGCTTCTTTATTTATTAATATGTGTTTCTTTGTTTCTACATTTATATTTAGAACACTGGAAAGGGCAGGTTGGGAGAGCATAGTTTTTGAAGATGACACCAAAAAAAGTTACAAAAATAAGGGGGAAAGGTTTTAAAGTAAGTACAAAACAAAATCTTCAAACAAAACAATGTAAACCCAGAGTAGAAAGTGGAAGTCTCTACAGTTATAAAGAATTCGGAATCTGCTGAATAGCTGTGGATCCTCCTTCAGGGGGAAAACCTGTTTGCAAAAGGGAAGTATGAGATTTTTACATCCAAAATATTTTAAGTTTGATATGGATTTTTATGCATGTAACAGAAGTCTAGTGGTGACTGTAATCTGTAAGGAGCAATTCTTTCTCCTTTACGTGACCAGCTTGTAAGAACATGGCAAATAGTTTATAGATATTAATGATATGGGAGGTTAAAGTTGTCTCACATTAGAGACAACTTTTGTTAGTTTTTATAAGAATTAAGTCTGTTCACAGTGAGAAATTATGGAAATTATATTTTTTTAAAGGTAACATATTTCCTTTGTACATCTAAGCATTCATCCTGCCTGGAGAACTGCAGAGTGTTGCAAGTGCAAGGTAAAATGTGTTCAACACAGGAGCCTGACTCTGCAGTAATGAAACTGCTGGGCTGCTGAATTACTCCTTGCCTAGAAATACTCTTTCGGGCACTGTAAAAATTATAAATTAAAACCACAGCAGAAGCAATACATACAAGGTGAACTTTGAGCTATGTACCACATTTGACATGCTGAGGATGGCACATTATCATGCCTTGCTAAATGCTCTCAGAGTCTGTTCACAGTTCTGCTTAGCTACTGGCCACATGAAGAAGTAAGCAAGCAGTAACCTAGGGAATGTGACCCTGGGCACAGGCTGCACAGAATAGTACTCAGGTCTTCACCTTCTCAATGCACATCACACTGAGGAGTAAAGACCAACAAATGCCTCCTTTTGCCACTAAATTAATTGCAGGAAAGGGTACAGCAATATTACAGATTTGGACCTCCTTTATTCAAATGCATTTTAATATCAGACAGGCAAGTATACTTTCCTCTGGTAAAAAGCCTCAGACTGTGTTTGCTAGAATAATTATATTCCCAAATATTACTCACTTTATTTAATTTAGTTTTTATTTATATATATATATAAAATATAAAAAATATGTATAGGCAAAAAAGCTGTAACTCATTTTCATATCAGAAATGAGAAAATATATGCTAAAAATTTAAATGCCAGATGAAGAACTACAGCCTACACATTGGAAACCTCTTGCCTAACACTGGAAGTCCCTACATTTATGTTTTAAAGTAGTTTAAGAACCTTAAATGTCTACTCAAAACTGCCTAGATCTAGGGAGCACTAAACAGATAAGTCTCTGGTTTATATCTCAGCACTGTCAGAATGTAAAAATGTCATGGTTTAGGGATGGAATCCTCCCATTTAGTACTTCCAATAAAACTATGCACAGCTTGTTCTCCCCTTCGCTCTTCCCTGCAGTGGACTGGAGGCACAAAAGGCAAAGAGTATGGGTTGAGATAAGAACAATTTACAGGAAACACAAATTGCATAAGAAGAAGAATGGGAACAGCAGCACTACTAATGACAGAGGATATAAGAGAGAGGAGAACAATTCACACAGAAACACCCTGGACAACACATACTGAACAGCTCTGCTTGCCTCCTTACTCAAGAGGAATGGAGCCTCTCCTCCCTGGAACAGATTCCCCCCTCGCTGCTCTCGCAGTTTTTGCACAGCAATGTATTGGTTAGAGCATGCACCTATGCCCCTAGAAGACCCTGTCTGAGTTTGCTGAGTTTCCCTGAGCTGCTGAAGGGAGCTGAACCCATATCATCAGAGCCATCTGTCAACCATCTGAACATAGAATTCCACTTGAGGTGTAATTTATGTGACAAAAGATAAGCAGCTAAACTACCTTTGTCACAGATAAACATTTTAGTGGAAGATGCATTCCTACATTTAGGTGGCCATCTGTATTTGGTCAGAATTTCATTCAAAACGAGTGAAGACTCTCTCCTTTCTTGGATTGTATAGAGTGTTTGTAAGGATCAATTTGGCTGTAGGTCACCAGTTAGCAGATATCTAAAGTTTGATGAGGGAATTTCAGTCACTTTCAGTATCAATTTGGTTTTTGTTCTGGAACAAATCTTAACACCAGTATGGAAAGTATTTTCTTGAATAATTTGAGCAGCTAAAAACAGTGGTCAAGAAATTTGGCTTGGAAGCAGATTTTCCATCATCAAGTGGATATAGTTTCTTCATAAATTTCGTCTTACAAAAGAAAGGACAGATGTTGCTCCTTTCCTTATCAAGATTAATGTATCTTGATTAATGTATTAATGTACCTGAAATGCAAATTTGCTTTCTCAATTAGGTTTATGTGCCTTGCTTTTAGTACTGCAGGTGTGGTGGTGGCAGGGCTGGTCTATATGAATAGAGGCCAGAAACTGCCCTGTGTCAGATAACAACTAGTTTTGGATAGCTCAGGTAAACCAACTGAAGGGCACTGCTGGTCCCCTCGACCAAGATTGTGGCACTTCAGAGAAAATGTATTAAGAAAGACCAAAATGCTTCACAGCAGTGTGAAGAAAGAGGAAAAACACATGAGAAGCATCTTTGCAGACACCAAGGTTATAGAAGAAGGAAAAGGTGCTCCGGGCACCAGAGCAGAAATTCCTCTGTAATCATGGTGGATCAGGTTAGCCCTTTGGAGCCCATGGAGGACCGCAGAGGAACATCTACACTGCTGCCTATGGAGAGCCCCATGCTGGAATATGTGGACTTCCTGTGGAGAAGACCTCCCCCTGGAGCCGATTTCCTGGCAGGAAGTGCAGCCCTAGAGTGGCCCACAGTGGATCCGTCCATTCCTGGCAGACCATATCCCATGGTAGAGAGCTCATAGTAGAGCAGTTCTTGAAGAGATGCAGTCTGTGGGAAGGACTCTTGTTGGAGAAATTCTTGAAGGACCCCCCCAGGCTGGAGAAGAGGAAGAGTGTGAGGAGAAAAGAGAGGCAGAAATTAAGCATAGTGAACAACCCCTGCTCCTCATTCTCCTGCACTGCTCAGCTTAGGGAAGAAAGGATAGAGCAGTTGAGAATGAAGCAATGAGGTTGAGCCTAGGAAGCAGGGGTAGAGAGGAAGTTGTTTGAGTTTTTGTATTAGCTCCTCACTCAATTTTTCACTGGTGGTAAGTTCTATTCTGCACATTTGATCTCTTTTGCCTGTGGTGGGTGAGTGATCTTCCTGTCTCAACCCACAAACATTTTCACCTTATTTTGTCCCCATACTGTTGAACAAGTAAACTTATCATAACTTCAATAATGCCAGGAGTGGTGGTATCTTTATTCTCTTCACAAGAGTAATGAAATGCTTTTGTTTCAAAGATGAAGTTCAGAGAGATGCATGGATATATCTGTTTTATCTCTTGAGTACTATTTGAAATACCTTTGTTTTTAGGAAAGAGTTGTCTTTGCTGTTGTAGAATTCCAGCTGCTAAGAGGGAGGCAGTTAGGCCACAATCAATCCACAGTTTAAGAGCAAGTTAGAAAGATATAGACCCAAATCATCACAATATTTAGGGCAGAGATGTGCCTCTTTATTTTTATTTTTTTTTTTTAGAATAACATTAATTCTATTAACTGCAATACCATGATGATACCTTACAGGCATGATTGGATTCTGTGGTTGTAAGCAATCCTCTAAATGTGCATTGACAGCATTGATGAATATTCATAAGAGAGAATAGATAAAATAATAGTAAGGTAGGTTCTAGAAAATCATATTATGCTTTTCCTCTGAATGTGTGTTCAGTGCTGTTTTCACCCCTACATTTTGATTTCTGAACTAAAAAATAAAAGGTAAAAAAGAAATTGTAACTGAATGTTGTTTCCCTTCCTTACTTTTCTTCTGTGATTAGATGAGAGCTGAGCTAAGAGGAAAATCCTACCTAAACATGTTTGCCTCTTCAGAGAGCAGAACTCCTAAGGAATTGATAAATTAGCTATGTAAATACAATTGATAAGGCCACACACTTAAGTATAAAGCTTAATGACTTAAGACAATTGTGAAAGAGGCCTGGCTTAGTGTCAAAACTTACAACCAGATCCTCAGCTGGTGTAAATCATCAGTGTTATGTTGAGGGCAGTGAAGCAACACCAATGTTGGGCTGAATCTCGAGTTCTTTATATTTACCTAAAGATTTACTTTAATATGCTTCCTTTATCATGCTCACTGGCATGCCTACTCATGCCTAATGTGGGCACTGCTGTGTAAAGGATGCGCTGTGCCATTCAATGAAATGTTTAAATGAGCCACCTGCAGCCCACTGCTAGTTAGCAAGGCAGGTGGAAGTGCAGAATCCCACAAGGAAGGTTGCCCAGCTTTTCCATCACCCAGCAAAACAGGTTCTACTATGTAGGTTTCTGTGCTACCGCTGCAGGGCTGTGGCTTACACACTTACTGTACAATCAGTGACTGCTTCTAATGCTTCAAAATTTCAAACTGCTTTGAGCGTACTTGGAGCTGATGAGGAGTGAAATATAAAACCAAATTCTATTCAGTTTATGAAACTATGAGCTATACTTGACAGTGTAGAACAAAATATTTTCCTGTATCTTTGAACTAACTCATATGAGCAGTTTTTGTTCTGTTTCAAAGTAATTTAGCTCTGGGGAAAGAACAGAAGGAATGATCATCTGTCCAGGATAAGAATTAATAGGGCCAGTATTGATTAGCCACAGTTCTCTACATAGAGCTCTGGTCAGAGTTAAATGCAACATTTCTTCACATCTGCCTTTGATTTTTCTCTAGAGGATTTCATCTTAAGTTGTGTCAGTTGTAGGATTCTAGTTATCTAACTCTATTCATCACAACAAAAAAAGATGAGAGGAAAAATAAAGATCAGCCCACAATCAGGTAGATAAATAAAACTACTGGGGATTAAAGGAAATATCTGTTCACATGCAAAAGTAAAAAGTGGAATGTCTGGTAGTCTCCATTCATAAAGATTCACATACTTGTTCCATGTATGTGTGTACCCTATCTAAGACTAAAATGATTAAGGTACAAATTCCAAGTGCATCCATGTATCATTATTGTCACAGGAATGTTTCATAATCAAATCAGTGTTACTGAATAAGGATTTTTTTTTTCTTACTTTCTTTTATGAATAAGAGGAAGTAGTTTTACAAGGTGCTCCTGTTGTCCTGAAAATTATATTGCATGTGCAGCATTGGAATTAATAGCCACTTAAACATGTATTCCCATTTCCCAGAAGTCAAATTGAGTTTTGATGATGTTTCACTGGAGGCAGAACCAGCTCCTGAATAAACCATAAGGGAAAAGAATAAAATAAGTGGGATGCATAGGGTTACACTGTCACTCTGACTAGCCAAATATTTTGTTTTAAATCAAGGGAAATAAAAAGGGCTCATGGAAGGAAAAAACCTCAGAGTCTTTTACAGTGAAATTTTTAAAAAAGCTTCTCCCCATATCAAACAACTAGGAAAGAAGAAACTCCTTATTTGAGCCATGAATTAAGTTCATGGACATATTTAAAGTGCAAAAAAAGACCGACTGGACTACATTGTTATTCATCTTTAATTTCAACTTAAGGCTCAAACAACTGAAAAAAATTAGCCTCATTTTAAATTCTCTTGAAGTTTCCTAGAAGAAGCACTGCTTTTCAGAATAGTTTTATCTGGAGTTATCAGCAGACCAGGACAGGGATAGAAAGCCTGTTGTCTTGCCTGCAAAAGATGCCACTGGTAAAATTTGTTTAGAGGAAAAACTACACAGCAGATTTATTGTTTTGTGAGCACTATATTCAATTGTATGGGAAGATAAGGGAAAACAGGCTGAACTCATCTCAAGCTGAAGAATTTAGATAAAAAATAGAGGTGTAAAGAATAAAAAATATGTTGTTCACCCTTTTACTTTGCTAGGAATCAAGACTGGTTCTCGAGAGTGGTTCTTACAAAAAAATTTAGGGGTTGTCACACCAATTTAAAGGGACTAGCACAACAGCTGTGCCTCAAGACTGTATGTTGTGCAGAGAAATCGGCCAACTGCACCTCACCCCAAGTCTAGACATAATTGCCAAGGAAAATCCTGCCTGTTGCAGAGCTCAGGGAATCATGCTGCTGCTAGAGATGTAAGTTTTCTAGCCAGAATTCACTAGCAGTTGAACAAAACCCCATGTGTATTCTGAGAATCTCACTTTGGACATTCAAAGGGAGCAATGCTGTCAGCCAGCAGAGATTTATCAATCAATAGAAGTTTGTGAACATCCTCACATATGTAACTGGCTATGGTAAATCAGCAACACCAAAGAGAAAAATCAAAAATACACTAACTATTAACCCAAGTTCAGTTAACAGGAGATTTCAAAGTAACTAACAAAATACAAAACATCTGCTTCATTATTGTTGAAAAAAAATAAGGGTGCTATTGTCATAATCAGAGCTAAGAGTGCTGGTACAGAAGTGTAGTATTTTATCTGAAATGCTAGCAAACTTATGGTAATATATCTTGAAAAATAAAGCAAGTATATTCTATTTACCTTCTTTTATCCAGGGTTGTACTGCTTGAAAGACATTGATAAGTTAGAAATTAAGTTTGAGTTAGAAACGATGGCAGAGTGATCCAAAGCATCAAGGAGTGTTCAAATCAATTGATTCCATTCAATTTCAGATATTCAGCTGAGATCAGAATTCAGTGTCTGGACTTCCTCTAAAACAAAGGGTGTCAGGCAATCATTTAAGATATTTCTTTATGGGAATATAAATAATATTAATGTTAATAGATTGGTGGCTTCCTGACTTATTGATATTTGTGTTGATCAGATTGGTAAGAACTGAGTTTTGGCCTAAAGGTCTAAGCAGTTTCTTCATGTTAGACTTCAGGTGCTGGAAGAGGTAGATGGATGCTCTAAAGGGTCTGAGTACTGGATGTAATTTAAAACTCTATGTGAAATGCAATTCCCATGCCCAAACATGTAAGAAAACTGCAGACTGCTGGTAAGGTCAAGGGAGAAGATGCTGGTATGAGAATTGCCCCTTTAGAAATTTTCTGTTATCAAAATCAAACAATTCTAGGCAGAAAGAATTGTTTTCTTCTCCTCTCCCTCTTCTTCTGAGAAAGAGAGTGATTGTAATATCTTTAGCTCTATTTAAGCTTGTTTTTGATTGAAAATTTTCTTAGCTGAATTCCAAATGTCTTGTGAAATGCACCCAGGACTACTAATAACAGTCACCAAGGATACACAGAGATTTAATGCAGTGTTTGCAGAGCTGGGAGTAATGGCTGTCAGGCTGAGCTAGTGGAATTACAGTACTTCATTAGCTCCTTTGGAACAGCAGCAATTCCACACTGAGAATACTTCCCAAATCTTTCCCAAATCTACCTCACCACTTTTTAAAATTTATTTAAGTGAGAATTCTTAAGGAGACAGAGATGAAATAGAGGATATTTACAATTAAATGTATATTTATTATTTGTAAAAAGAAGACATGTATGTAAAAACAGGATTGTTAAGGTTGGAAAAAACCTTTCAAGTAATTGAGTCCATCTCCTAGCACTCCCAAGTTCACTGCTAAAACATGTCCCTAAACACCACATCTGCATTTTTTCCTATCAGCAAATCCCTTTGAAAGATTGTATCTGTGTATATGGAAGGATGTGATTGTTTCTATATTTTATGAGTGCTTCCTTATAGCACTATTTTATCAGTGCTTCTTTATAGCACTAAAGAAGATCTGTTGAATTCTTTGCATGGCACTAACAGGAAAAAGGGATGAATGGAAAGGACTGCAATTCTGTAGTACTGTGGCTTTCTTTCACGCATTTATTTTGCCTTGCTTGCAAAATCAGTTTTTGAGACATTTGTCAGTTTGTGTTGTATAATTAATTTGGTGAACCCAGTGTAGGGCAACTTTTTGGGATACACTACTGCAGCACTATTTTACTCAGATGTTCTTTATAACAGAGCAGTTATTGACCACCTGAACCTTTACAGGTGGTAAGTAGAAAAACATACAACAGGTTGTTTTACATAGTTTTCGATTTTTATTTGTAGTAAATTGCTTTTCAAAGGAGACAGAAAATTTCAGAAGCAAAGTAAACATACCAACCAGTCCTGATAATCACAAGGATGGGACTGTCTCTTTTTACCTCTCATGCGAACAGCATAAAACTGTTTTTGGTTTTTGTGCCTGGTGCAGTGAAGGATCAGGACAAGACAGACATGACAAGTGTGACTTAAGCTGCCCCTGCTTGTCTCTGAGCCATCTGGGTACAGACAGAAGTGATCTTAACACAGAACCACAAAATCATAGATGGTTTGGGTTGAAGGTACCTTAATGATCATTTAGTTCCAGATCCTGCAGGGACATCTTGCCCTAGACCAGGCTGCTCAGAGTTACATCCATCCAGGCTTTGAACACTTACAGGGATGAGACACCCACAGCTTCTCTGGACAACCTGTTCTGGTGCCTCACCAACCCCACAGCAATGAACTTCCTCCTAATATCTACTCTAAACTTATGCTCTTTCAGTTTGAATCTATTCCCCTTGTCCTATCATAACCTGCACTTACCAGAAGTCTCTCTTTATTGCTCTTGTAAGCTCCCTTCAGGTACTGGAAGGCTGCAATTAGGTCACACAGAAGCCTTCTCTTCTACAGGTTGAATAATCTCAATTCTCTAAGCCTTTCCTCATAGAAGAGGTACTCCATCTCTCCAATCATCTTGGAGGCCCTCCTCTAGACTCTAACAGGTTTTCTTTTGTGTTAAGGGCCCCCAGAGCTGGATTCAGCACTGCAGGTGGGTTCTCACCAGAGCAGAGGGGCAGAATCCCCTCCCTGGCCCTGCTGCAGACACTGCTTTGGACGCAGCCCAGGACACATTTGGCTTTCTGTTCTGGGCAGTGAGTGCACATGGCTGGGTCATGTCCAGCCTCTCATCCAGCAGCACCCCAAGTCATTCTCAGCAGGGCTGCTCTCCATCCGTGCATCCCCAGCCTGTGCTGACACTGGTGTTTGCCCCAACCCAGGTGCAGCACCTTGCACTTGGCCTTGTTGAATCTCATGATATTCCCATGGGCCCACTTCTCAAGTTTGTCTGGGTCCCTCTGGATGGCGTCCCCATCCTTCAGGTGTAAACAGCACCACAGTTGGTATCATCTGCAAATTTGCTAAAGGGTGCACATCAGGGGTGACTGGGGAATCAGAGTTTGCCAGGATCAAACTGGAGAATAAGATGCAGAAAGAAAACTAGAATAGAATTTCAGAATTTCAATACAGGGTTTCCTGAATAAGAAAGATTTAAGGGAAAGAGCTTGCCTGCCTTCCTCACTGGTCCCAGTCTAAGTAACCCTAGCCACATAAGAGGGTACAGCAATGCATGGTATATATTCTGTAGTCGAAAACAGAAGACAAGAATAATAAATTGGTTAGACATATAAAGCTTTTGTTATATAATGTCACTTACTTCCACCTATTAGTGTTGGGCAAAACTCAAAAGGTTCGGTGCTTGCATTGTCATTCACCCATTCCCTAAACCCTGACTAATTCCCTCACCTATTCTGAAGTTCTTTTCTGCTTTTCAGTGCTTGATCTCTTCACAAGACTCCAAAATCATGTAGTATAACACTTCTGCATTTACTTTCACTGTGATGCAGAACAGAGTGTGTGGGACTGAGCTCAAAGAAAGGATTTTCATTTATGTGATTTCAGGATAACAAGTCTTGGGCTTATGCACAAATAATTTCAGACCCCTGTTCGTCCTATCACTGTCTGCCAGCATCACTGTAATTTATTTACTGTAGGGTAAAACTGGGAATCACAGAGATTAAAAACTATTGCTTTCAAGTCTTGATATCCCACTCATTTCCTGTCAGCCTGCTGATACAACTGATCCAGAAGGTGCTTTTCATTAAGAGCTACAGTAAGAAAATCTCTTACCACTGGATTTGAATTTTCATGGTAAACATTAGATTGGGTAACCTCCATTACATGCCACCCATCAAGGAAAGTACACTGTGGTTGTTTCTTAGCAGATGTCTAGTGAAAAATATCACTCATTTCTGTGGCAATCTTCTTGTGTTAGCCTTCTTGAGACCACAGAAGAGATTAGGATTTAGAACAAAACACTTTTTCAATCTACTTTGTAGACAGACTTCCACAATGGTCCTTACAGACGTTCTTTTATTCAGCTGTCAGTTGCTTTTATGTAATTTTTAAAAGTAATGATGAGGATTTGTCTCTCCCCTCCTCTTCTTACAGTGACTTTAAGAAAAGCTCAAAGAGCCTTGATTTGAAAAAACAGATATTGCTTTAACTGCACAGCAAGAACAGACATTTTAATTGTGATTTGAAGAAGTTATTTGTACAAAGATTATAAAGATTGTTAAAGAAACCTCTACCAATGGCTTCTAGATTTCAATCTGGGTCCCCATTTCTGTTGAAGTTAATTGAAAAGGGATTTTAGGACTTTACTCCTATCTTTTCATTAGGCGATACTAAATATGGCATTCCTAGCTTGAGGGCCTTTCTCCATTATTTATAGATCTGGTAGTCTTGCAGAGACAGGATGGATGGACTTCCATAAGCATAACTCTTTCCTTCCCAGAATTAGAAAGCCTAAATGGTCATGTTTTACAGTTGATATATAAAGCCAGTCTGGTTTATTTGACTGGTAAAAAGCATTTTTTAGAAGGAAGTTGAGGAAAATTGGATCCTTCTTATTTTCAAACATTTTTAGCTGCTTTCTTAACCAGTGAAAATTGGTATGCTTCTTTAATTTTAGTGCAATTTTTTCTTATCTTTTGAGCTTATCACTTACCATTTCTGAAGGATTGATATAACAAAAAGAAATTTCTTGATTAATAATTTCTTATAGCATAGGACACGCTTGATTGTTTACCATCTCTCTCATTTAACAAAGTAAAGCTTATGACTCTTTACAATGCATTATAAGTAATTAAAATTTTCCTAGTGGCTTTATTTTTTATGTATAAAAAACCTAAATACTGATGGCACTAATATAACATCACAAAATTTCCTTCTTTTCCCTGCCTTTTTTTTTTCCTAGTAATCCTCTTTAAGGGCTTAAAGAAAAAAGATAATATCAAGGTCTTTGGTGGTTCTAGGACATTGATTGGCAAACCAAACCATTCTTCCAAATATCAGTAAACTAGGAGCAGCAGACTGCTGTGAGCTATTTTTTAGCCAAAAGGATTAGATTTGTCTCTTAGATGGGTCTGACATCTAATATAGATTTCCAATGGGTTGAGTTTCGCCAGTCATCGTTGTGACTTTGTGAGAAGACTTGCAGCATTCTGAGGGTGGAGTATGTCCCCTGCTGGGAATATGAAGCATGCACCTCAAGATCTGGCACAGCAAATATTCCCTATTACTTGTATTTATGAAACCTTGAGCTGTGGGCATATATCCATGTGGTCAAATCTTCTGGGACATAGCACAGTGACTTTTGGACTCAAGTTATGAGTCAGCTATGGTTATTTACGGCTTTTAAAGAAGTAGAAGATAAAAAAGCAAAACAAAATAAAGCATTACACCCCAGATAGTTATGTGGTTTGAGCCTGTGTTCTGAGGACATACTAGGAAGAGGTACTGTCTCAGGCATCTACACCATGGTTTGTATGGAGAAGCACAGAAAAAGGACTCTAAAATAATTAAGTGAAAGTAGCAAGATGCACTTGCTAATGAAATTAAGTACTTTATTTATTTTCATAAAAGTATCAGCATTATTTATGTAAACAATGCAAATTGCATCTGTTAGTTAGTTTTGTGGGATTTTCCATATCACTGAGGTTCAGGGAATATTACTCAGGGAGAATAGCAATTTTAAGGTTATCATGTGAGTGTCAAAGACATTAATCTGACAAGATATGCTCAAGAGACCTGCGATGCAATTGTAGAATTCTTTTTGGCTCTCTCACCCATAATTTCATGGAGCTCAGTGTAATTAACACACTTCATGGGATTTAAGTAACATTTGTTTCTTCTTCATCAGAATGCAAATTTGAGAATGATATGGATCTGCAAAGGAGACAGAAACAACTGTTCCCTAGGTAATAACTTGTGCACTGTTTCCGACAGAAAAAAAAAAAAGAAAAAAAGAAAAAACAACAGGAAAAAAGAAAAAAGGTGAAAGATGAGCATTAGTCAGGATTTATTAGGAAGTTAAGATGTTTTATAGCTGTTACAAATGAAGAAACCACATATGTCATAAAATTAATGAAAATTAAATGATTTACTGTCAGCTTGCAAATTTTAAGCCTCGTTTTCTTAAAAGATATGTGAATTAATGAAATCTGCAGACTTTGTGTCGGTATGTATGTCAAAATGGGTGTGCAGTCAGCTAAAAAAATATCTGTAGTCAGAAGCCTTTATTAATTCCTAACCAGGAGGAAAGCATCATAACAAAAGAAAGGGAGTAATTATAGGTGTGCATGTGTGTGCATATGTTTAAAGTACAGAAATACATCCAAGCATTCAAATCAATAATCTTTTTTCTTCAGTAATAATTCAGTATACAATCAAAGAACAGATGAGAAGACTGGTTAATGCCCTGTCCTACATTCTGCCTCAGCAGACAAAAGAATAACCTAAGTCTGTAACATGTAAAGGCAGATTGGATGGTCTTGATTACACATGTTTTTGATCAGAAAATTTAAATTAAAAAAATCATACTACATGCAGTTTTTTAGTAATGGAAGTGCAAATTATGCAAATAGTTAATTAGCCACTGCTGCATTTCTCTAGAAACAAATATCTGATACAAGAAAGAATATCTGGATTTTAGATTTCTTTTACTTAAGCATATTTGAATACAAATTGAACAAATGCACAAATACATAATGCTTGAAGAATGTATAAGTTGAATAAATGAAGTGGGGCATACAGTACACATTAGTTTATTAATGCTTCAAGTTTTCCTTGATGTCCTTCAGGCACATTATCAGCTGACTTAAGGATGATCAGATTTATCCTCATCTGCTCTTATTTTTTCTCCTACAGAGGAAATAATAAATAAATAAACAAAAGCCTGTACAGTGATGTTTTTCTTAATACATTTGGCATTGGCAGGACATTAATCTCAAAGAACTCTTAAGCTGTCAACATCACAGAATGGGAGATACAACTAATTTATCCCATATGTCTCTTATTTTTATCCAGCAAGACCTGAAGAGTTTCTGTTTTTTAGGATGAATTTAAGGTCTTATTACTCCTTTCTGTTTGTAGTTCAAAACAAATTAGAAAAAAAAAAAAACTGAATTACTGAGCTGGTTAAAACTGTGTGTGAAATCAAATTAGTCCTGTTAAAAGTTTAAAAAAAAATTAAAAGAAAAAGGAAATGTTGTAGATCTCAAGTTGCCACTGGTGCTTCTGATTTTAAAGTTTTACCAAATATGTATGCCTACAAAAAACCTGATATTTCTCCTAGAAAGAATAAGGAATGTACTTTAAATGTTTTAAGAAAGATTTCTTGTTCATAGGCAGATGGAGGCACTCAGATGAGCAGTGAAGTGTCACCACTGACGTGAGCACAGAAATAAACAGGAAAGACAGACTAAAAGAGACTGAAGATATGGGTATATCCCAGTGGGAGAGGTATGACACATGTACTGTAAACAAAAAAAAAAAATCTTATCTTGGTCCAACCTGATTTTCATACAATCAGCTTAAAGGGAACATTTTCTATTGCCTCTTTACTGATGCTTTATTTATGATTGGGAAGATTTTTTTTTTTTCCTCAGAACCTTTTCCTGAGCCCTGTGATCGTCTGTCTATAATCTTCTCCCTGCTCTGTCCTGAATCCTATCTACAAGTGAAATTATAGTAATTAATTCATCACGCTTGCAGTTCAGCTTGTTGGCTACAGCTAGATTCATGCGGCATGTTCCTAGGGCAATTCTAAATGCCTCATCTCAGAAGAATATCAAGCCAAATGTTCTTTTGTGCATCTATTTTGTGTATTAGTGGTCTGTTATACTGTGTGAAATCATCTATTGCTAGGCATTCAGTGTAGGTAATTCTGAAAAATGTAATTTAATTGAGACACTTAGAAGATGATATCTAGGATTTAAAGCCTAGTCCTATCCTTATAACCTTCTGAAACCTACTCCTGAAGCCCTGAGTGGCTCAATTTTCATTTGCAAATTTACATGGCTTTCTGACACCTGCTGCTCAATAACTGGTGCCATAAGCAATTCATTCTTAATTTAGGCAACTAAACCAGTGATTTCTAGATCCTTAGTTTAATGTTCTGTTTTGTCAAAACAACACTGTGCTCTTTTTTTGAAGAGCCTGAGAAATAGCAATAATGTTAATATGAAAAAAAAAAGCCTGCTGTGTACCTCTTCTGGTATTCTGGTAGTTAAAAAAGGGAAATCTTCATGAAATGAAGTAATGAAGTTATTAATTTAATGAAATTATACAATTATACAGTTCCTAATGAATTTATAAATTCAAGCACCTTTAAATTTCTTATGTGGTCTAAAATAGATAATGCCTTAAATTAATTTCTTTATAAAAGATCTGTTCTTAAAATTCCAGTTTGTCACTTCTTCTCTTAAATAGAATATATATTTTTCTGAAATTCTTATTCGGCAGAAAATGTATTTCTTCGGTAGAGAATCAATTTTATCCTTCTTAAAGCACATGTCCTTTTAGTTTCTGTATCTGCCTGCCCTCAAATTAAAATCACTAATTTTAAAAGCTACAAATGAGAAATTTTATCAAAACAACTCAGATCCCCTAGAAGTATGAACACATGGAATTTTTTACAGTAGAAAAATTTAAGGCAAGGTACATAGCCTTACTCTATGATTCAAGATAAATCAGTGGCTTTTTTTAGAAATGGAGAATAAAATTCCAGTACCAGCAGCACTTAGTCCTGGTAAATAGCTATTCTGTAAGCTCTAACACAATGTCTTACATGCACAAATATGATGCCAGGCATGAACTTGCTGATTTCATCTCCTTTGTTTGGGCTCATTACTAGAAGTGATGTCTAAGCTGTCAAGGACTTGAATTACACAGAATTCCAAGATCAATATTTGCACTTCCAGCTGTGGTCAGAAATTAATAGGCAATTCATGGTACCAAAACTGGATTTATTTTTTTTTTTTTACTTGTCTGGTCCTCACAAGACAGTGTGGTGTTAAATCATGTATCTGCTGGACCCTCTGAGGTCTGTCTTCATGCCAGTCTTAACAATTCACTAGTGGGAATATTGCATGTTGAGCACTTTGCACAGTAGTTTTTTAGGTGTATTCTGGCCTCCTACAACAGTGTTACAGCAACTGCTAATTTTGGTAAGAGCTCATTTAAATGTCATCTTATTTGAGTGTCACCTTGAGCATCATCCAGCAGGCTTGTGCAAAGTATTTGACAGTATCCTGCACAACATTCTTGTCTCTAAATTGAAGAGACATGGATTTGATGGATGGGCCATTCAGTGGGTAAGAAATTGGCTGGATAGCTGCATTCAGTTGCAGTCAATGGCTCAAAGTACAAGTGGACAGCAGCAACATGTGGCGTTCAGCAGGGATCAGTATTAGGACTGGAGTTGTTCAACATCTTAGTCAGTGACACAGACAGTGGGATCGAGTGAACCCTTAACAAGTTTGCTGTGACATTAAAGAGCATGGTGCAGTTGACACCCTGGAGACAAGGAATGGTACCCAGGCAATCTTGACAAGCTTGACGGGGGGGTTTGTGTGTAACTTATGAAGTTCAACAAGGCCACATGTAAGGTCCTGAACATGGGTAGGGGCAATTCTAACAGAATCAGAGGCTGGACAGAGAAAGGGTTAAGAGAGATGCCTTGAAAATAAGAACATGGGAGTGTTGGATGAGAGGGAATGGCCCAGGCATGTGAGCTTGTAGCCCAGGAAAGCGATTGTGTCCTGGGTGCCATCAAAAGCAGCGTGACCAGGAGGTCCAGGAAGGTCATTCTTATCTTCTACCCTTTTTTGTGAGGCCCACACGTGGAGTACTGCACCCAGCTCTGGGGCCTTCAACATAAGAAGGACTTGGATCTGTTGGAGCAAGTTTAGAGGAGGATATAAAAATTATAACAGGGTGGACCACCACTCCTGTGAAGACAGGCTGAAACAATTAAAATTGCTCAACCTGGAGATGAGAAGACTCCTGGGAGACCTTACAACTGTTTCCACTACCTAAAAGGCCCAAAAAGAGACCTGGAGAGGGACTCTTCTGTAGGATTTACAGTAATTGGATGAGAGAAAATGGTTTAAATGGAAAGATGTTAGATTTAGAAACTCTTTACTCTGTAGGTGGTGAAATAGTGACACAAGCTCTCCAGAGAAATTGTGGATGCCCCATCCCTGAAATGTTCAAGGATAGGTTGGATATTCGAGAGTTTTTTAACCTGATAGACACTTCAATATGCTTTGAGGTGTTTTGGAATATTATTCCTGGTATTTTCTGAGCTTGGTCTTTTAAATTTCATGCAAAGTCATTAGTTTAACTGATTTAAATGAAAATATGATACACAAATAAATGTAAATCAATTGGAGATGTCTGATGACAAATGGCATAGAGTAAGAAAGTCAATTCCATTATATGAAGAAACAAGGATTTTCTCATTCAGAAAAAGGTAACATTCCATTGACAGAAGTCGCAGGTATTTCAGCAATAAAATATGAGTAACTCAGAAACTATTCACCATTTCAGTGTTTCAATGAGTTCAAGTCTTTCAATACTTATTAGGTTCTCTCAGAAAAAAATCATACCCTTCTAAAAACAAATATTAGCATTCTATAATCAAATTATATCCCATAACCCACATTTGTACCTTGTTTTGGGGAACATTTTTCTCTAGTAACCTGAGAATTTATTTTGTTTCTACAAGATTGCCTTGGATATTATCTGGATCACAAAGAGTTCAGGCTTTCCTCAATACATTTGTCTCCATAAAGGAAAAAAAAAAAAAAAAAACAGAACAAGGATTCTTTATCTTACTCAAAAACACGATAAATTTCATCCAATTGGATGTACTTATTTCTGCCTATTTGACATTTTTTGTTGCGTTAAGTTTGCATTTACATTCCAATTCTGCTTATGTTGCCTAGAGCAGCTAAAGCTTTAAAACATGTTTCATCAGGCAAGAAAAGGAAAGCAAGTAATTGTTTCTAAAATATTTTCTCTTTAATTCTAGTTAAAACCTGATTTTTTTTCCCTAGATCACTGGCCTAAGAAGTAACAGTAATTGGGTTATTGCTAAGTAGTATTTGTAGGCATCAACAATAAGCTGTCTAATCCACAGTTATTCTATACCTCCAGGGCAGAAGAATGGTTTATATGAGTTGTGTGTGGTTTCATAATGACTATTGAATAATTTCTTAAGTTCTTCATATGTGTTCAAATTATGCTATGAAACACACAAGAAATGTTTACATATATATATGTTTGTTTTTACATTTATGCTTCTATTTGTGTTTATAATTATATTATTTGCATTTACATTAATATTAAAACTCATATTCATTTCTAGATCTGTATTTTTATACATTTGCATAAGGTCTGAAGTCAAAATCAAAAGCCTTGCTGTAGAAAAATTTATGCCTCAAGTAAGAAACTTTGGTCTAGTCTGTAGATACTTTAAACCAAGGTAACTCACGAAAGAATGATACTTCTTCAGTATGATGCTGATTGACACTCCCTGAGCAACTGGTTCCATGTATTGAATGAATGACCTTTTTTAGCATTCTGGTGTAATGAGAATACCAAACTGAAGAAAATTACCTTCTGATCAGAGATCCAAACCCATTCCTATCTCCCTTTCTGTAAAACAGACAGAAGTGTTGGCTACTTAAGATAAAAATAAAATGTTTAAATGTTTTATGAAAAAATGTTTCATGAAAAAAGAGCAAGCATAGAATAGCATAGCTTTGTGTGGCTTAGGGGAACATCTAATCTAAAGCTTGTATCTCATCAGTGTTTAGCAGCCCTTGATAGGTTTCCACTTATTTATCTAAATTATTTTTGAACTCACTTAACTTTTGGTACCCCATCTATCCTGTAACAGTGAGTTCCAAAATTTAGTCATATGTTAAATGAAATAATTATATTTCTTTGTTGTTTTAAGTCTATTAGCTTACAGTTTCACCTAATGGTTCTCATAATTATTTTATGCTATGTAAAAGAGTGTCTTGTTCTGGTTTTCTTCTCAAATAATTCTTAGGGCTATGTATTTGGTTGGTTTTGGGTGATTTGTCAGTGAACAGTGAACTGTTTTCGTGTAGTAGCTGGAGTACTGCAAATATATTTTCTGGATTAACAATGCCTGGTTTAGAAGCTTTCAGTTTGTAGACAGTGAGAATTTTTGTTTGTCTTTTTCTTATGTGCACAGCTTTTCATGTGTTGCCTCTTTATCACCCAGTTACTTGTGCAAGTAACTTTTGCAACCTTTCACAAATAGTGGGACTTTCATTGTTAAAATCCATCATTTTTCATCTGCCTTTTTTCTGTCCTCTATATATTTATTAATACTCTGTTCCTTCAGGTATTTAGAAATCTACAGGTGGAGGTTCGTTTTTTTTTATAATCCATGTTTTTTTAAGTGTCTTTTACAGAGAACCTTGTCAAAAGTTTTTAAAATCCAGGCACAGTGTGTCAACCAGATAAAGATCACCCTTGCCTGTATATTTATCTATTGTAAAACCTTTCAAGAGCCAGAATCTGCTTTATAAAATTTATTTTTATTCCCACCCCCATTTTATTGTATTTATCCATATGTCTATGAATCCTGTTCTACCAATCAACCTGTAAAGAATGAGATGCACAATTTCTTAATTTCCTGCATCTGTCCTGTGTCTTCCCTGTCAAGTTCCTGTAAGAATCTTTAAAAAAAAGACAAAAAATTTCCTAACCTTTATTCTTCTCATACAGAAGCTGACTTAAGCAATTGTGTAAGATCTATGATCAAATTACAAGGTCATATTTGAGTTATTTAGAAACCCCTGAGTGTATACCATCTTGTCTTAGCAATTTGTTACTATTCATTTATCTATTTGGTCTCAAATCACTTCTATTGACACTTTAATTTAAGATAGCTCCTCCAGTACATTTTTGCAGAGAAAAGAGACACTGTGGGAACCTTTCTAAACTCCTCAGAAGTGAGTATCAATGTCAAGAACACATTTAATTTTTCTAACATGGTCTTATCTTCATTGCATTCTCCTATTACACCTCCATCACCTATCAGCTCTGCAGACTCTCTGGCAGACATTCTGCTTCTGATGGGTTGGAAAAAAAAGGCTTATTATTAGTTTTAATGCCCTTCACAAGCTTGTTCTCTAAATCTTATTTTGGTCTTAACTTGATTCTACATTAAAATTTTCAGAGCTCATGATGCTCAGATGTTCCTTACCTGGCCATAAATTCTACTTTATTAAGACTAAGCTCTTAATTTAAAGCATTTCTTTATTTTGCCACTTACCCATACCATAAGTATGTTTATCACTTTGGACTTTAAAAAATTTATAACATATTTAATACTTTTTATCCTTTTAGCTCCTCATTTTAAGTTCTTGGGTTTTTTTCTAGTATCACTACTTTTTGTAAAGGTCCCCTTGTTTATACATTTGGGTCTGCAAATTTTTAATTAATTTTTTTTAATTCTTGTAAGGAGAAGAATTTGAATGTTCTTTAGTCAATGTGGCCATTAAGTAATAAAATTGCCAGTAAGTTCTTATGTTCTGTTTAGAATTACCTAAAAAAGTAACTACTCCTAGAGGCAATCATTATAGTATCTAAAATTAGTTTTTAGAACATGTCCCAAAATTGCCTTTTACCACCATTCATCGAAAGAACTGAATTCACTATTGGTAGCATCTCTGCCATTGTAATGTCTCATCTCCCTTGGTGTGTCCTAGCTAACACACTTATGCTATTCAGGTGATTAATAACACAAGCTTGCTACAATATTCTTTCTATTTATGCATGAAGTATTCAAATCAGAGGGTATGTTTCTTGTTGCTTCAGGAAATTTATTCATTTTGTTTGACTTTATCTGCGCCTATATCACTAAACAACCTTGGGCCTCAAGTCAGGACATGCAGAGAAGGCTGTGATCACACTGCTTGAAGTTAGTCCTCTTCACAGAAAAATGAGTATGTTTACAACTTGATCAAGGTCTCCTCTGAACCCTGTGTTCTAGTCTTAAAATACAATTTCTGATTTTCTGCATAATTTTTCAGCTTAAAGTACCTGAGCTGGAGAATGTGATGGCTCTGCTGCAATACATCAGAATGTGTGCTGGAAGATAACACAGTGTGGGTAGACTTTTCAATTGAAAAAAAAGATAGCTGGTAGTTGACACTGTACATGGAGAGCATAAAAACTCTTCCATGAAGTAGGGAGCAAGGAAACCTCCAGGGTAAATGTACCTCTGTGTTTCTATAACTTCAGGAACAGTAACACTCACCTGCCAGGATCTAATTGTAACCTGATACTGCATTACCTCACATAGTATTTTTGTGTCCAACATGGGGATTTATCACCTCTTAATTCTAAACTTGATGGAAAAAATACATTTAACTAGGAGGACATGACTGGTTATTTTTAAGTTGTTCTGACTAAATATGATCTAATTTAATTGAGACTCTTCACAATTTCTTACCTATATCTTCTCTATATATAGGTCCCCCAAAAATCTCACCTTCTGCAAGACAGCAGTATTGTACTGTAAAGACTTAAGGTAATTTAAGTGATTTCAAACTTCTCAACTTTTTCCACATAGTTCTACGAGACATCATACAATTTTTCTCAAATAAACACAACCTGAACCAGTCCTTTTTTTTTTTCTTTTGGTAGGTGTCATTGGATTAAGTTAGGGTAGCATAGAAGGAAAGTACATAAACTGGTAGTTTTTTAAGTTTAAGAAAAAAAAATTAGTATATTTGGAGGCAGAATTCTCAAAACATTTATTTGGGAAGAATGCTTTTGCTGTACAGCATCCAATGAGTAGCAAAGATCAGACAGCTGTGCACATGTACTTAACTGTGTTTCCTTTGGCTCTATGAATTTTTTAGATCATTTAGGCAATCAGCATGTGTGCCCCTATACTTTTCTTTAGTGGAAATTTGTCTTTTTTTGATTTTTTTCATTTTCAGACCTTTGTTCTATACCCGCAACATATAGTGGGTGGCATTACTATTATTATTATCACTATTATTATTATTATTAGTAGTAGTAGTAGTAGTAGTAGAAGAAGAAGAAGAATAAATAGAACAGAGGTTATACATGAGAGATATGTCTTTCATGAAATAAAAAGGCATACACACAGAAAAAGGATGTGTGTATGGATTTCCATTCTTATATTAGTTACACCAGGAACAGGAAAAATACTTTTGCTTACATTAAGGCAACTAATACTGCATTGATGTACACTAAAGGGACAATATTGGAGTCTATAGAAAAACTGGCAGGAAAGACTTGAACTGCTTCACTCACATCTTACTTCTGCACATCTCATTTACTGACTGTGCAACAAAGACATTTCACTCCTAAGATTGTAAAAGTGTTTCTACATGACTTATCATTAGAAGATTATACTGTCCTCTTCCTCTTACTAAAACTGTATGATTGAGAACAGAGAGGAATCTTTCTGTACTCTTTTATATAGCTGGTAAAAGATTGTGCTGAAAACCTATTGCTGTAGACCTAAATAACTCAAAATAAAATTAATGACTAAAGGAAATAAAACTGGGGGAGTAAACTGAAAATGCAGACTTCTTGAATTTCACACACTAAATAGTAAAACAAAATGTCATGCAAAATTATATTAGGAGGTGTCTTGTTAATAACTTAATAGTTGGAGTATATTATAAGACAATATTAAACCAGAAACATAGTTTTTCTCCAGAAGTATTTATTTTCTTTCTTTCTTTTTATGAACTTACTCAGGAACAATTCTTGATTATTGTCAGTGCTGGCTAATACATGTTTAGAATTTTAGAATTTGTGTCTGACAGATTTTTCTTGTTAATATATATGCTTGCTGTTGTATTCCATCTCCTCAAATGGCCAGTACTTCAATAAAATTTGATGGAGAGGAAGAAGCACCAGAAGGAATATAGTGCAGGTTATAGGTTCCTTTCAAAAATAGAGTTTGGAATATGTTGGTGTGAATATTTATCATCTGTGAGCCCCCAGGACAGCCTACGTAAATATAAAGTCTTTTTCTCATTCACCTGACAAAAGAACCCTGTGGTTCACATAAAGATTATCCCAGCCATGCAAGACAACAGCAGTGAAAAGGAAGCAGTAGAAACAGCTGACATTAAGCACCCATTGCTAATTTAACAGCATTTATCACTAATTAACCAGAAATTTACATATGTATATGGTTATTATCTATCTATCTATTTGGACTTCTTTGAAATTCAATTTTTGTTGCTTCACTCTTTCCAGTACCTTCTTCCTTATTTCTAACATGCAATTCCTTTATCTCATTATTCTACCCTAACTCCTTTCTACTCCTTTTTTTCTTACTTTTTGATTATTTTTTAATTATAAGGTCTTCTTTTCTGTCATTTACAGAGCATTTAGTCTTCTCTTATACCTTTTTTCTATCTTAGGATAACATTGTCTTTTAATCACCTGCACCCAAGTACATATTCTCACATTCCTTCTCTCTTTCCTCCTTGGCCATCAACACAGGCTCATTATTTTATATTTTTTCTTTATCAATCAATAAGAATAATATTCCCTGTTATCCTAATATCTCTTCATATATTTATAGATTATCTTGGATTCCCCTTCAACCTTTTCCTTTTCCTCATTCTCTTTTTTTTTTTAAGTGGAACCAAAAACTGCACTCAGTACTCTGTCTAAAACTTGATCAGCATCAAACAGTTAATTATTAAATCTCTTTCTTGTTGTACATACTTTGTTCTACTTTACAATATTCATGAGTTTGTAATATTATCAGACAGTTCATTCACATTTAGTTAATCATGGGTCTGGCCTTGCTTTGTGCTGGCAATGTTGATCAAATACATATTTTTTTTCTCAGATTCTTCTTAATCACATAAAACAAGTTAAAACTTACATAACTAGAGATTTAAATTGGCCATCCCATTTCTAGCAACATCACTTATATACTACAAACTCAGCACATCAGAAATACAAGGGTATTCTGCACTAGAAGAGTCTCAGAAGGATAGGAATGATTGTGAAACAAAGTTCACCCCAATCTGGCTGCATTCCAGGATATTCTTCATTGTGAAGTGCATTGTTTCCCAAAAAAATTTTAGAATGTAAGATTCTTGTGTGGGGAAATGAACCATTGTGACTGACCTAGCTCAGGCAAAATCATAATTCCTTCTTATGACATTGTCGACAATTCAAAGAGTGGGCAAAGCGTTTGCAGAGATTTTTCCTGTCTGTTTTCTGGGGTTTTTTTGTTTGTTTTTTCAGTTTTTGTTGTAGTTTTTTTTTTAAGGTTTGTGAGAGATATTATTTATATAAAGGATTTATAGACGCTCAAGGAAATGTAACTTGATTTTTTTTTAATTTTCTGGGTTTTACAGGTTTTTTGTGGTTTAGTGTTATTGTTGTTGTTATTATTATTATTATTATTACTGTTATTTTATTATCATGTTTAATTTTTTTTCCAAGCACACAGTGAAAACATTAATAGAATTAGACTCATGACCCAAAGTGGACCTCTGTTGGTGACCCTTGATACCTTCTCCCTAACATAACACTGAATCATTAATAAATGCTCTGTGAGTTTCTTTTCTCCCTTTTTTTTCCCCTTCTTTTTCCGTATTTTTTTAATTTTTTAAAGTTTTTCTCTTCAGCATTTTACTTATATAGCAGTGATTGCATTTAATCAACATTTCTGTAGTTTCCTTATGAGAATGTCATGTGGAACTGTATCAAATTCTTTATTAAAATCAAGACTTATGTCCCCAGCATTTCCTTTATCCACTGTGGTGGTTTGACCAGGAAGGAGTGGGAATTCTGGGAAGCTGTGGTCAAACCAATGAAGGTTTTGGGTTTGAGACTGGCACCCGGTGTAGCCAGTGGGGTTTGGACACACCTCCGAGAATACACAGGGGTTAAAAGCAGGGCACTGCCCTTGGCACTCCCTCTTTTTGGACATCGCGGCGAGGAGGTCAGATCTCTCCCCCGTCCAGCCCGCTGCTGCTGGGCGGGGGAGGGGCGGCCATGCGGTAGGCCCGGGGCCTGGACAGAGGTGGGGGTTGAGGGGCTTTCAAGGATGGAAGGGTGGAGGAGCCCCAAGAGACATCGAGACATCGGGCAGCCCCCCCCCCCCCAGGAGAGCAGCCAGCCAGGAGGAGAAGGGGGGAGGAAGACTGCCCGGCCGGAGCGGCAGCGTGTGGGCAGCGTGCGTGGGAGTCGCTCCGGGACCGACAGAGACTGAAAACTTTTAACCCTTTCTTGCATGATTGGGGCCTTGCAAAAATGCTAATCCTCCTCGAAGCTGAATAAGAAGGGAGATAGGAGATGAGATGAGACAAGGACCTGGCCCGAAGAATGTGGAGATGATTGGATGGGGAGAGATGATTTGGAGTGGCCTTTTGGCTGGACTTTTTCTTGTAGCCATGGACTCAGTTGTTCCTGTGACACAGACTGCATTTAGGGGGAGGCAGTGGCTCAAAACCAGGAGGGTTCATTTGTGAGGACCCCCCGGCCCCAGGGGGTTGGAAAAATATGGGGGGGACAGATGTCCCAAAAGCAGAGACTGTGCCTTTTTGGAGTGAGACAAGGCATCCTTGAAAGACAACCCTAAAAGCAGCTCTGGCCATGTCTCAGTGGTGAGAGCACTGGGCATGGAAGGAACATGTCACAAGCGGCAAAAGGACTTCTTTTTCCGGGCGGTGCCGAAGTGACAAGGAAGCATCCGAGGTTTCAGTGTGTTTCCAGGAGAAGCCTATGGAACAAGAAGGACTCCTTTCCTCTTCATGAACTGCAGTTTGAGTATACTAAAGTGTCGTGCCGGGCTGGGCAGTTGGTGTTTTTGAGAGAATGTATTGGATTGAGAAAGTCAGGGAGTGGGGAGGAGGAAAGTGGTTTTGTAAGGTTTTCAATTCTTTTCTTCTTTTTCCTTATGGTCTTTCCCTATTTTCCTGTAGTTTAAGTAATAAAGTGTCCTTTATGTTTAAGTTGGAGCCTGTTTTGCTTATTCCTGGTCACATCTCACAGCAGACACCAGGGTGAGGCATTTTCATGGGGGGCACTGGCTCTGTGCCAGGCTCAAACCATGACATCCACTAAGCTTGTTATCCTATCAGGGGAAGAAATGAGGTTAGTTCAGCATGATTTGCTTTTGATTAGTCCGCGTTGCCTAATAGTTACAAGTTATTTTCCTCCAGGTGCTTACAAATTATCTACTTTATTAATTGTTCTAGCAGTTTATCAGGTATTGAGAATTTACTTATCAGTTGGTAAAATTTCCTCAAATAGCATGAAGAAACTGCCTGTCTTGCACATATTGTAAATAGGGATTTATAGAAATGCTTTGTTGCCTAATTCTGCATCTAGATGAAGAGAGTTTTCTTTATTTTCAAAGTTAGAGATGATTTTAGACTAAAAGGATATTTTTTACCGATATGTAATAATGCAATAAAATAACATCTGTCACAGAAAAGAATAAGCTAAATCTTATTGTAATACCTTGACTGTATCCCACACCATCTGTATGAGACCTGTCTGCATGCCAGCTTCTGTGTCATCTCCCTGTCCTGTTGCTGAAGTTTTCTGTGACAACTGAGTTATGACCCACAGTAATTGCTATCAGACATGAGAGTATCCATCAGGGAAATCACTGATGTTTAAGGCCATTTGTAGACACCAACTTCAGACTGTGCCCTACAATGCTCTACATCAATTACAACGGGACCCAGCCTAATCTAGTCAGATGTGAACGTTTACTTCTGTTCTCCTTCTGCATTTCTAGTCCCTTCACTCAAAAATGGAATGAACTTTCACATAGGGAGATTTCTTCTGTGCAATTCAGGCATCAGACAGAGTTAGCATTGAATGTGTGCTTTTCTCCTTCACTAATTCCAGAATATTGGGAACACAGGTGTAATGCATGCACCCCTTTTTGTCAGTCAGATGGAATGTTGTGGTTTCTAGCAGTAATCAAAAATTCATTATTAAAGGGAATTGGGATTATTTCTTTAATTCCACTGTTATCAACTGCTTGATGAGATCTCTAGGTCCTGATTTAAGTAAGATTTAATTAGCACAGTTGCAGAGAGGTAAAACATATCTGAATGAAAGTAAATTAAAATGCATCTGTTCAAGCTACCAGTGATTTTGTCTTTGTCTCGATTTTCCTAGTATAATTAGTCAAAGCTGGTTTTAACCATAAGAATAACAAGGAGTTCTTTTAGTAAAATAGAGTGAGTGATGTTTTCACTCCTCCTAATATTTAACTAGATTTGACAAACAAAATCTTGTTATGTCTTTATCAAAATACTCTCATGTGAAAACTACTGAAAAACAGGTAAGTGTTAAATAGAGAGATATTCAATCTATTGGCCTAAAAATACATTAGGAAGAAATATGAAAAGTATGGCACTGTGCCCATTAGAAAACCAAGGCATTGATTTTGTGTAGTAAGAAGAGCTGTGACATTTAGGAAGCAAGGCCTGACAAGGTGCAGAAAAATCAAGGGCTTAAGGATGAAATATTCTCAGAAAAGCATATTTGTTTCCATTTTTTCAGGCAAAGCCAATACACACTTTTATTTTCACTTTTCCTTTTTCCTCCTCCTGCCCTAAAACAACCTGAGAAGAGCAATGAAAAGAAACACATCTGTTAGCTCGGCTTTGCCTTAAACATGGCCAGGCTTTCTTATTTCTCATATGGTTAGAGAAATATTGTTCATGTGGTGATGTCCTTGCTAAGGAATTCTACTTATTGAGGGCATTCTCTAGTCCATGTACAGTACACAGTAATATTTGAAAATGTGTCTATAATACTTTGTTGAGCAAGTAAAGATGCATACTTTACAAAAATGCAAACACTTCCTAGGAAACACGAAAGACCACACTAATCTCCACCTTCCAAGCAATAAATTTTCTGATGAATTGACCTTCTCACTGGTCTGATCACAAAGTCAAGCTGACAGAAACACAGAATCACAGAATAAGCTGTGAAGGAAGTGACCCACAAGAATTATCGAGTCCAGCTCCTGGCCCTGCACAGCACCATCCCCAAATCACACCATGTGCCTAAGAGCATTGTCCAAATGCTACTTAAACTCTGTCAGACTTGGTGCTGTTATCACTTCCCTGGGGAGCCTGTTCCAGTGCCCAACCACCCTCTGTGTGAAGAACCTAAAAATTCCATGACTCAGCTTCAGGGCATTCCCTGAGGTCCTGTCACTGTGACCACAGGGAAGAAGGGATCAGTGCCAGCCCCTCCCTTTCCCTTCGCAAGAAAGTTGTGGACTTCAGTGAGGTCTCCCCTCTGTCTCTTCTTCTCTAGGCGGAACAAACTGATTGATCTCAGCCTTTCCTCATACAGCTTTCCCTCAAAGCCCTTCACCATCCTCATTGCACTACTTTGGATGCTCTCTAATAGCTTAATATCTCTTCTTGTACTGTGGCACCCAAAACTGCCCCCAGCCCTCGGGGTGAGGCTGCCCCAGCTCAGAGCAGAGCAGGACAATCCCCTCCCTTTCTCCCTGGCCATGCTGTGCCTGATGCCCCCAGGGCAGGGTTGGCCCTCCTGGCTGCCAGGGCACTGCTGGCTCATGTTCAACTTGCCATGGACCAGGACCTCCAAGTCTCTTCCTGCAGCACTGCTCTATATTCCCCAGTCTACCCATCAATCCAGGACTGCCCCATCAATAAGTCCCCAAGTGCAGGATCTGACACTTTCCCTTGTTGGACTTCATATGGTTGGTGATTCCCCAGCCCTCTGATTTGTGGAAGTCTCTCTGCAGGGCCTCCCTGCCTTCAAAGGACTCAGAACCCTCCCAGTTTTGTATCTGTGAACCTGCTTAGTATTCTTTCCAGTCCTGAGCCCAGGTAATTTATGAAGATGTTGAGGAGCACAGGGCCTAAGATGGGGCCCTGCAAAACTACACTTAGCCCAGATTGAACAGCAAACTAAAAACAAAGGAAAAAAAAAAAGACAAAAGCTTTCTTTTCTTTCTCAGGCATATTAACAAGCATGGTATCCTTTTATTTTCAAGTGATAGCTTTCTGTGGCAAACTCTGGCCTATGCAGTTCTATTCAGTCCAGTGCTATAATTTTAATTTTTAGTTGCTGTAAACAATGTTTGGATCTTTGGATCTATTCTGTATGTATACATATTCACACAGATATAATACACACATATATATAGATATATGTACTTGTATATGTACTCATTGACACACATGAAAAATGCATGTCCACTACTCATCTAGTTTTATAGAAAAAAATATCCCTGTAAATTGTATTTGCTATTATTATAAAAGATGTTTAGAAGGAGACCTATGTTTGTGTGTTGGCAGCCAGTTTCAGCCTGCTCTAAATTCACAGTTTACCTAGGATGTGTTTCATGAACTTCTCATGTAACTCTGAAGCAACTATGCCCCTGGTTTTGCTGAGAAATTATTTGTGGATTTCCTTTTTATTTGTAATTTTAGTACTTAAGGACCATTCAGGACTGTTAGATCTAGCAGTGTGAAAAGATAGAAAAATACAAGTGGTAAAAACAAAGCTTTGAATGCCAACCTAACATGAAAATTTTACCTCAATAATTTTCATGCTAAGAGGTGAAAGTAAGCTCTTCCCAGGCTTATCTTCCACCTTGTTTTATCTTCTCCCTTTTGATTTTCTCCTGAGGGTAAAAGAGAGGGAGGAAAAGGTCATGCCAGGTCTGTGTATATTCCAAACCTATCTGCTTTTGACATGCATCAAAGACCAGACAAAGATCCAGACAAAAAGGCATCATAAAGTTACCTTCACTTTACATCAGTTCCTTTACCAAAACAAGCTCCATGCAAGAGATGAGTTTGGCTTGATGAACAGCTTTGTCTCTTTTATTTTTTAGCCTAGCATCCAGCTTCTATTTGCTGATAAGCATTGACACTGTCATTTACTTCTCAAGATGAGAGGACTTGAAATCTGCTCTTTAAGAGACCTGACTCTTCTCTCTGATACAACACAGCTGGTCGCTTCCATTGCCGCAGAGTATGAAATGCTACCAAGTGAAAATTAAGGTACTGGCAGAGAATGGCTGTGACAATTAACATTGCAGTTCTCCAAGGGTGGAATGACTGAAAGTTTGGCAAGGTTGCCTCCTCAAAAAAAAAAGAAAGAGAAATTTTTATAGCAAGACATATATTAAGGAAGAAGAAATAAATGTGAAAAAATTGAAAAGAATAATAATCTAATATACAGGACCTAAGAATGATTTAAATTTTATCTAGATTAAGCAACCTTTCACTCCTTATTAGCTACTCGGGGTCTACCACAAGACTCGTGATCTTTTTTTCAGTCTGATGAGTAGTCTCACATCCTCAGCCAATTTACAACTTCTTCTCATGTTGATAGATGTCTAGATACTTAAAGTCAGCAACGCATAAAATTTGCCTATAGATGTCGATGCATCATAAATCCTTTAATGTGTACATTTCTCTGTAACCATTCTGAGGCTATAAAAAAGAAGATATATTAACATATCTCTATGCAGAGAAAAAAAAATTACTGGGATGAAGAGTTGTTTGCTGCTGGATACAAAAGAGACAAAATAGTCTTTTCTCCATTCTAGAAACATTGCAATGTTCTGGAATGAAGAGTGCACACATTTTATTCGGACAGAAATTTCATTTACTTCTATATGTTTTAATGATTGCACAGTAAAATGTATAAACTTAAATTACTGCCATGTCAGTCTCTAAAACGGGACGTTTAATCTGGCAAAATATAGATGCATACTGTGGGATCAACTCCTGAAGCCTTTTCAACCAATGCACAGAACTGGAATGTTTTCATCAACAAATAGAATAATAAAGCAACCCAAGTTGGAAAGGTCATCTGGTCCAACCTTTGAGATGTGACTTCTTTCATCTTTAAACCAGATGACTAAAGTAAGTCAGATAAATTACATCTTAAAAAGGCCTGTTGTTCTCCACAGCAGTACTGGATGCCAGCATAGCTGGTATCTACACCCTTTAAAATCATAATAGCTTTAAAAATGCCAAAAGAAGATTTTAGTTGCAGAAATTCATATCCTATTACCATAAATGTCTGTAATTAATGCCTATTCCAACTTAACTGAAAGTTCAGTTTGCTATTTTTCAAATTTTTAAATGTTTATTAAAAAACCTTTTTTAAGGCAACAGTGGGTATCTGTATTAGAAGTTCTCAAAACAGGAAGTCCCTATGGAAATTTTTAAGCATTAAAAGTTCATTTCCCCGGTGAAAAGCCTATTTGAGTATTTTAATGTTATAATCAGTTTTCCCAACAGAAAATGATGCTTTTAAGCCTTGCTGAAACATTAATTGGGGCTTTCTACTCTGTGAAGTCCAAAATTTAGATGAAGAGTTTGATTCTCCATGGCCTCATACATTAAACCTTACAGCTCCAGTGGAGTACCTTTATACATTTCAGGTATCACAGTTATGTTCCAAGTATTCTTTAGACCCACTCCTCACTGCCAAAAATAAATATAAAATAAAAACAGGTGTTTGCATCTCTCAGACCCAAGTATGTTTACTGTTTCTTAGGTCAGTATGAAGTATTTCAGAAGACAAATGTACAATTTCGTGGGAGCTTTGAATTTTGTTGAAAAACTGCAAAAGATACAGAGTGGAAAACAATGAGATCCAGAGACAATAAGTTTGAATCTGGCTTCATTTATATCTTTGATCTCAGCAGAAATATTCTTTCTCTGCATAAGTGCTACTGAGAGGAAATTCACATACTTTAATACCAACTTGAAAAGCAGCAAATCTGTGAAGGTGTTGACTACTGCAGATGCACAGACAGCCTTCTAATTATGCCAGATTAGCTAAAGGATTGTGCTAGGAAAATGTAAATGATGATTTCATTAGTCATCCCATTCTCACACCTGCTCTACACTAGAATCTGGTAGAATTGTAGGAGGAAGTGTGAATGTGGCAGTTTTCTACCTGTAGTTCATTTTCTATGGTGCTCCTAGATGAGCTTCTAAGAAAAATAAGATAAATGGCTGGGAAGACCAGTTCTGCATATTCTCTCCAGGAATAAAATATACTTCTGAAAAATTATGTGATCCAGAAAATTCAAAAGTTTTTAATTTCCTGACATATAATGGTGTTCAGCAGGGCCATGTTCAACAAGGAAGTCATAGTGCTGTGTGCACATTTACACTTTATGTTGTGTGCTCACCCCTGAATCCAAATCTAATCAGCCACAATGACTGATATTGACATATCCTCAATCTCTATTTTGACACTTTTCACTGTGTCTATTACTGAAGCAAAATTAGGTGTAGAAGGAATGCCATGTAGCACATACTCTGTCCCTAGGAGATGTGCCTTCAGCTGCAGTGCCCAAAGGGCCTCCACACAGCAATCCTGAGACTACAAGGGATGTGCAGCACTTGGCTGAGGAGCTCAAGTGTTCACAGCGCACCACCACTAACAAGTGTGATTCAATGCACAAACCTAGCACGATGATGGATAAAACTTGCACTTGGATGTGGATTCCCTATTGATTTTGAATTATTTATGCACTATAGGACTACTTATGCACTAGGACTACCGTAACTAGTTAGGAGTTTTAGGTAGAAGTAAGAAAAGCTAAGCTTAGCATCTAGATAAATCATTACTTGTCTGCTGCACTATCCAGGTTTTAAAGCACTGAATAAGAGACTAATATTGCCTTCAAAATAAATTTTTTTACATTGCCCATCCAGAACGACAAGCTAGCAGCGTGAAAGGGGAGACTATTGTTGATTGCCACTAGGGCAAGTGGCACTTTTTTTTAAACACTTCACATCTAAGTAATTTATCTTCCTGACCCTTAGATGTGAAGCTCCTCATGAAGACTGAGTAAAACCAGAGGGGGAGTAAGCAACTCATCGGTAAAATGAGACGAATCCCTTTAAAAAAAGCCTTTGCATTGCTTTCCATAACAGAAAGCCTTGCAAACTACTTAGATCCCATTTCTATCATTGTAATAAACAGGAGAATTCATTGGTTTTGGAAAGCATACCTTTATCTCAGCTCTCTTTGAAAGAATAGAGCAATTTTTTTCCATGTCTGTTGTTTCCTAGTGGGAAAAGAATTTATTACAGAAAGTTTTGAAATTGACTTATTTCCATGAGACTGGTGATGAATATACATGCCTATATGCCTAATGGCTAACTGTGCATATATGCATTTGATTCTTCACTCCCTTGCATCAAATTTTATGAATAAGATTTTTTGAAGTAAAGAGCATTGTGATAATATAAAATTGACAGGTCAGAGAATCATAATCTTACACACTCTACTAAAGAACTGTAATATGTTACAATTATGATTTATGAGCTTTTTCTACCTGCTTTTGTACTGGTTCAAGTGGCAAAAGTGAGTGAAGGGCAAAGCAGAACTAGGACGTGGTCTAGTGAGCAGCTGTCCTGTGTCCATCTCTTTCTTGCTGACCTGAAACAGGAAAAATATTAGGTTGTTTCAGGGATCTTTCTTGTTTGGAATAATGCCATGAAGGAACATCTAAATCCTCTCCTATTTGCAAGCTGAGTCATTTAAAATTCAGTGCACTGAATTAATCTTTCTGATCCAGACCACTGTCTTTCCTTCAACCAGCCTTTCTTTTTGTTGAACTTTATCTCAGTTTCTCTCTCACACCTGCTGCCAAGTCAATCTCAAATCACAAACACTTCAGCAGAATGCCAATAGACTTCTTTTTGCGGAATTAAAGAGTTAAATGAGTTAGATATCTTTTTAAGACACGTAAATGTTGGGGTTTTCTTCTGCAGCATTGTAAAGTATTAATTAAATAAGACTGCAAAAGTTTTGTTTCTGTCTTTAAAGATATTTTTTATGATGTTGCATCAGATTTCTAGCTTTAAATGAGTAACCAAATTACCTCACTGTGATGACCCATTCATTTGGCCACAGCCTTTGACACTTGCCATGGTTATTACTCAAGAAGTCACATTTCAAATGTCTGTTCAAACTCCTCAGTAAAGGCATTTATTCTATTAATTCATTATGGTGGTTTCCAGAGAAAAAGGCAGAAAATATTCCAAACAAAAAGCTATGGCAGCACAAGTATATTGACAAATAATCTGTTGATAGAATTGCTGTGAGATCTCGAATTCCTTTATGGGATAGATACATGAATATTCATTAAGGGTGATTTTCTCACACTTCACTTTGACATTTTCTTGCCTGAAAAATAGTCATCTCACCCAAGTGGGATGACTCAGTGTGTCATGGATTTAGAGACAATCTGTCTTTTCATATAAACACCCAAAGGAATAAAAATGGACTGGCTGGATAAATTGTTTGGACTTGAAGGAGAAAGGTTTGACACACCCACCAGTTTCTAGGAGAGGCAGAAATTATGATATTACTTTGAAAAATCTTACCCTTTATAGTTAGCATTTTTCAGTTTTAAAATATCTATTGTTTAAAAGAGATACCAAAGTAAGGCACCAGTGTGAAAGTGATGATGATGTATCCCACAGAGAGATGACAAGAAATTAAAAGTAAGAACACTTTATCAGTACTCTGGATCAGCTAGGTGCAGCCAATATACTGACACGTACTACCAAAAGGTAGTGGTGTCATTGTCATCATGGTCATTACTATGGCCTTAGATATTCAACTACTTGTATAAAAGCTAGAATATACTTATAAATATATTTATAACTGTTTCCTTGTGTATAGGTAAATTATGACCTAGTGTATTTGTTCAGGAAATATAAAAAGAAATGTGTTTGGATACTGAGATCCAGCTCTCAAAATAGCATTATTAAGACAGCTGATTAATGACTTCACCATTAGATGCAGCATAACCAAAACAACCCACACAAAGAGTCCCCCTTGCCAAGTAAGACAGGAATTTTAACAGATGGAGTACAATGTGTAGGAACTTCTACATAACCTCTTAGATACAGTACCAAAACTTGAAAACTTGAAGGCTTGAAAATGGGTTACAGAAGAAGCTCTGATACAGTTTGTGATGGCTTAGGTTGTGTTCTAGGCTCTTTCAACACACAACTGCAGAGAGAGAGAGAAGAATAAGGGTACCTCTTCCCTGTAGCTAACATTTTTAAGAATGTATTGCAGGAAGAGGGAATGCCAGAGCTCAGCAGTCACCAATTGCTGAGAATAACAATAGGATCAACGAAGGGGGACAGAAATGAAGAACATAGTAATAATGACTTCTTCATTAGGAAACCTTGACAGAGGTGCTAAGATTTAAAGATCATTAGTGTATTGTACACTGCTCAGTGCACTGAAAAGCCACTGTTTAGCAGGAAATCTATGTGATAGATTATGAGAATTTATAAAAACCTGGTGGAAACACTCTTAAAGGGTAAAGCACCCACACCTGAGGTTGAAGAGTACACCAAGTTGGGCAGGAGTGTCGATCTGATGGAGTAGGAAGACTCCCCAAAGGGATCTGGACAGGGTGGGTTAATAGACTGAGGCCAATTCTAAGAGATACAACAAGGCCAAGTGCTGGGTCCTTTACTTGGGTCACAACAATCCCCTGCAGTGCTGTAGGCTGGGGAAAGATTTCTGACTGCAGTGCCAGTGGCTGGAAAGGTTTTCAGTGAAAAAGAACCTGAGGGTGCTGGTCAACAGCAACTGAATGTCATTCAGTGTGTTCCCAGGTGGCCAAAAAGGCCAGTGACATCCTGGCCTGTATCAGAAACAGCATGGCCAGCAGGATCAGAGCAGTGTTTGTCCCCCGGAACTCAGCACTGGTGAGGTCACCCTTCGAGTCCTGTGCTGGTTTGACCCCCTCAATTAAAAAACAACACTGAGGAGTGAGTCCAGAAAAGACAAGATATCTGGTGAAGGGTCTGGAGCACAAATCTGATGAGGACATACTTAGGGAGCTGGGGCTGTTTACTCTGGAGAAGAGGAGGCTCAGGCTCAGAGCTTATCGCTCTCTACAAATACCTGACAGGATGCTGCAGCGGGATGGGTATTGGTCTCTTCCAAATAACAAGGGCTAGAATAAGAAGATATATCCTCAAGTTCTTCTATCAAGAAGATATATCCTCAAAAGAAGATTGAGATTGGATATTAGGAAAAAGTTTTTTGTGGGAAAGGTTGTTAAGTATTGAAACAAGTTACTCAGGGAAATAGTTGAATCACTATCCCTGTAGGTATTTAAAGGATGCGTAGATGTAGCACTTAAATAAATGGGTTTTTTTAGTGGTTGGCTTAGCAGTGTTAGAATTATAGTTGGACTCAATGGTCTTAAAAGTCCTCTCCAATATAAATGATTCTATATTTCTATTATTTACTTTTTAAACAAGAAATACATTGACACCATATTTCAGGAAAATGTAGATGATAGCATAGGACAACATATCTCTATTCCAGTGGCTTCTAAGACATAATAATTTATGATAATTTAGTTTAGTTGTCAACCTAATAATGGATTTTTTTTCACAAAACAATAGAGGACCTAAAGTGTATGAAGAAAAAGTTCTTTTTTAAATCACAGCTGCATTTAAAGTAGGGCAGCAACTCTATAGCATAATAGAGCTCTTGTATAGTGTACTTTGTCTGCAAGATCAATTCCTTCAAGAAACTGTAGTCATAGCAGCCAAAGTCTGTTTCCAGATATCTACCTGCTCTTCTCACTGTATTAGGTGTGAAAAATAATGTGCATTTTTGAAGGCTGTCATGACACAAATAAATCAATCTTTACAATTTCTTTTTTGTGATGAGTCAATATGGACTGAACATTCTATATAAGTATATGAATAAACACTCTTGAGTCTTTCAGGTTACCTAGTGTTAGTTTTGAAAATTCTTTAAAGTCATTCCTAAATCTGCAAATTGAAATCAGAAATACTGATGGCCAGCAAAAGATCAGGGAAAAGACCTTAAGAATAAACTGTCTCTAATCTAGCAGAGGATAGCATATTCTGAAAGATAATATTTTCCCTATAAATACCTTAAAAGATGCACTTCCAGAACAGAGTAGAGCTATCCACTGAGGGACAGGCTAATTTTATGCTAAACTTCTTTGAACTATCCAATCCACACATTTGCATCAGCATAGAAAAAGAAGCTAGGAAAACTACTTTAGCCACTGCTCCTGGAACATTTTGATAAAACACAGATGAAAGAGGTGTACCCTGAAACATGGGGAGTATAAGACATTATTGTTCTATTGATTACAGGCTTACAGAGTAGGAAAGAAGAACCAAAACAAATTGTGATGAATAAGTAGAAATGTGTGGGATTTGGTCTATTACGCAGAGAATATTGTGGAGAAAAATAAGATTGAAAAAGAGATTTAGTAAATTCAGTGTCTTTTTGAATTAATATCACTGGTCCCTGTGTTGGTCTTGGGTACTTGTAGTATTTGAATACAGAGTAGCATTATTGTTAGCCGTTCAAAATGAAACATTGTGTTTTCTACCTTTCTGGCCCTGAATTAAACATTATTTGTCTTAGGTGGTTTTGTTTGTTCTTTTAGCTCCTTGGCTTAGATGCCCTTGCTATCTGTATACTTTACTCAACATTAGATTTTTCTGAGAAACAGATATCTCCTGTTATGGTGGCACCAGATGCCCACTTCAGAATACAGCTAAGTTCTAGAATTCTAAATCACAAATTTGAGTATCAAGTTCTGGTTTACTTCTTTATTTGAATAAAAATAATAAAAAACAAACAAACAAACAAACAAAAACTAATCCCACTGAACAAACCCCCACAATTAACAAGAAAAAATTCTTTCAATTCCTTTATCATCTGTTTGAATGTTTCACAGCTTTAGTGTCAGCCACTTCTTTTCCCCATCTCTTCCCATTGACAGTTCTGTGAAGAGATTGAATACTTACATTTACTGCTTCCAGGCATGGACATGGATTCTTGTCTAGAAAGTCAACAATTTTATTAGTATGGGGCCCTTTGTCTGGTTTTGGTTTTTACATATTCTGGGTCAGGGAGGATCTCACCACTTTGACTACTTGTCACCAGGCTTCATCTACCAACTGCTGTGCAACAAAATGAAAATCATCCATGCTTGTAAAAATAAATGTTTCCTTTTTAAGACATGTTGTGTACTGTATTCATCTACGGCAGTCTAGCCAATACAATGAGCTGTTTTAGAGTTCCCGTGAGCTGGAAATTAGGATGTTTAAGTGTCAATGTACAAACAGTTCAATCCAAGAGCCTTTATGAAACATAATTGCCCTAATAAATTGATAGAGACATTTCTGTATGATCAAATTCTGATTCTTGCAGCCCTTTTCAAAAATTAGCTTCTGTGCTTGCTGGGAAATAAGTTTATAAATGCTTCTAGAGACAAGCAATCTCTTACCACTTTTTAAAAAAACATTTCTGACCATCTGTTTGACTGGTGGGTTTTTTTGTCTTTTGTTTCTCTTATGATTGAAGATCATTTTTCTTCCTTTTAGTCTTTCATTTTTCTCCCAGACCCTAAGCTTGAGATCAGAAATTTTTTAAGTTAATCAAACTGGAACATATACATCTACTGTGGATGACCTTATGACAGAATGTGTTCCAGTTCCTCTGTGCTGAAGTATAAACAGAAAAAAATGCCACATCAGCAGAAATGGTGAAGCTAAAAAAAATGAATTCAGGAAAATGGCTGTGTGCTCTTGAACTGAAAAAAATAAAGTAACTCTTTAGTTCAACAACTGATATATGCATTGTATGGATGAATTTGAATTCTCATTGCTCAACTCTGCTTTATAGTTCAGAAACATCCTTGAAGAAAAATCAAAAGCAAAAAAAAAAGAAATCCAACTTAAAACATAAAACTGAAAAAAAGTATCTTTTTTTCTTTTTGAACAAGTCAAGGTTATAAGAGTTGTGTTTGTGCAGACAAACAGCATAATTTCTTTTCAGTAAAGAATGTTGAGGGATGTGAGCAAAAAAGAACAAAAAAATTACAGTAATGTAGAAAATCACAAGCTTTCATTTCCAAGAGATCTTTTTTACTTTATGCAATAAACATGGAACAGTTTCCAAAATTGTTTTTTAAAATCTACATTTTTCTGCTTTAAACTGATGTAAGGAATCTAAAAAGTAGGATGTCTTTCAAGTTTCACCTGCAGTGTGAGCAGTTTCATCTTTTCTATTCTGCAGTAAGAAAACAGGATAATTACGTTTCTTTACCTTGTAATTCTTTGACATAATTAAGAACCATTCTATTAACCCACTTTTGGGGAGGTCAGCTGTTCCTCAAAATGAAAGGTAAGAAAAATGAAATTAACATATGAGTAATAGGTATACAATGAGTAATACATACTTTTGTGTCTTCCCTTGAAGCGTTGTGGTAAAAGGTTTCTAATGATTAATGGTAGATTAACCATGCTGAAAGTTAGAACATTTTTCAGTTGGAAAATCCAAATAACCGTACAAAGAATGAATTATCTCCCCCTCCCAGTCTACTCAGGGCAATCTGTTTGATTAGGTATTCCTTCAAAGGCTAAGCATGTTCCATGAAGAAGACAGCCACTGTGATACAATAAATTTAAAAAAATAAATTTAAAAAAATTAAAAATTAAAAGAAGAAGTTAAACATAAAAAGGTTTCTACATTTTATCCCAAAAATACTGAAGAAAATTACATTAATTCGGGGTCAGGGAACTCAATAATTTAAAAATAAACTGTTTAAGAAAAAAGAAACTGTAACAATGAGCAATTGTAAGTTACCAAATAGAAATGTTCATCCCCTGTTCTTTCAAACTAATTCACAATGTCCCTGAAGTTGCCAAGTTTGCCATTGACTTCATGGGGATAGGGCAAGATCCTTTCTCAGTTAACATATATGCTCCCGAAGTTCTACAGGATCAACAACTAGAAGCTCACTGTCACACTCCTATACCAAGTTCAACTGTAGAGCTGACCAAAACACTTCTTGTCTCATCAAAACTTGCCACATTCCTATCACCAGTGAGCATGAGTTCTTTACAGTGAGTACTTGCCTGACTCTTCTTTTTGGAAGGGAAATGTTCTTTTGCATTTTACATCCACAGGTTTAAGACTTACACATACGAAAGAGAGTGCCCTGTAACAGCACAAAAAGCAGTCCTTTGCATCCTAGTTGTAGTTCTGTGTTTTAATAATCCTTCATTCCACTGTACATGACAGGCCAGGATGAAAGCTCTGGTAGTTAGGCAATTAACAAACTGGTCAAGGAGCTCATCATTGCTGTAAAAATAAAAAGTATTTAATTTGTATATTACTTTAATCAATAATGTAAGCCTTGCCATTCAAATGGGATTAAAGGCTATAGAGAACTTTAGTGACCATGTCTTAGTTTGCATAGAACTTAACGCTGATAACAATCAAAATCCTGTGAAAAACTAACTCTGTCATAATCATCTTTGAACAGCAGTTTATGCAAGTAACAGTTTCCAAAACATCTGAAAATCCACATTATTACTACACTTCCCGTAATGCCCTGGAGGACTAAAGAGAACTACATTTTATCTGGTGTTTTACTATAAACATGTCTGATTTATGTAGGATTAGGAGAAAACACCTCAAATAGGTCTGAATAGGAAAAATCACTTTTCCCTCAACATTTAAAATCCTTTTTGTGACAATAGACAATTTTGAAAAGAGACTAGTATACAGAAAAAAAACCAAACTAAAATATCACTAATTATATTTAAGAAATAATATAAATTATCCATTGTCTTTCCTTTGAGTAATGAAATTTAGTGAGACGTTCAATTAAAAAACAAAAAGCAATCAGATCGCATTCTGTGCTTCTGTTTCCAGGAAAAGGAAACCTGTGGACTGAAAGAGAGAAGACAGCTGCACAATTCTCTGAAGTGTTACTGCAGGATACACAGTGCAGTACCTCTGTATAATGTAGTCAGGAGTTAACTCCTCTGGTGCAATGGGAATATTAAGTCATCTTTAAGACATAAAGATTTTTACTGCATCTGATTCATAATTTTTATTTATGACTTATGCCAAAAAATGGTCAAAAGCCAACATCTTTCTTTTTTTCAGTGAAAGAACATAACCCAAACTGCCAGTTACTCCCAGGGAGGTTTTAAAAATAGGCTGCTAGATGAAGAAGGAAAATTGAGATAATTTTGTTTAGATATCTCACATAATAGAAAAATAAATATTTATAATGAACTGAGGAAGTCTAATTTCAGTCATAGTTTAAATAAGAAAAATCTTCCCTGAAAAATTCATCCCAACTTAAAAAGAAATAAAAATACTTGAGCAAAAAATATTTTCCTTTAAAAAAACCCTCAAATTCAACAGGACATTCTCCTTAGAATGAAAATATTTTATTTACTATTTTAATTACTTATTGCATATATAAGCAGCTTTCTTTCTCTAGTTTTCTAATGCATAAGTTGCCTTAACTTTTGTACATGTTCATGACTTTGTTAATTTTTTCACCCAGATATTGGCACTGTCTCAGAATCAGGAGAAAGAAGTAAAACAAAATTAAAAAAAAAAATAAAACAAAATAAAATAAAGAAAAAAAAAATAGACATATGAAGTTGCAAGGCCAGCAAACACAAAAGCATAACTTTCTAACTTTCTAACTTTAAAGACGTGAAAAAGAAATGGCTGAAAGAATTTTAATAAGGCTGAAAATTAAAGAGAGAAAAGATGTGGCAGTGAAATCTTGAAATGAGACAAAGAAAAGAAAAAGAAAGGCCAAACAACAAAAGTAAATTATCATAATGAAAACCAAAAGCCTTCCTTCATCTGTCTTAAAAATAGATGCCAATGTTTTGCAGATTAACTTTGGGTTTGTAATTATGGACTTGTGGAGTAATGAATGTTGGTGAACTAAACTGCTCACTTAGGGAGTATAGCTAAATCCCTGCAATAGCAGAAACAGCTGTTGCCCATTATGCTTTGATTTTTGATGATAAGTGCTAAGAAAGGTTGGGAAAAGGTGACCATTCAGCACTTGTTATTATGAGGTAATGGCTCCAATGATGTTAGCAAAATAATTAAAACCACCATCAGTCCTATTCTCTGTGATGACACTTAATGGTGTTTCCATCTCTCCCTGCTCTCCTAAAATGTATTCACATATGGAGTAATACTGGAGGTTAGGGTAAAATGGAACAAATCACAATTAAAGAAGATTTTGTACATTACATATTCATCTCTAATCTAAACTGGGTATTCAGTGTTCCTACCGATAAAAACTCTTACTCTTGTTCTCATAACAGGAAAAGTAAACCTTGCTGTCTGTTATATCTTTGACTGACAGTCTTTTTCCATATGTTATTCACAAAAGACACATAAACTTTCACATAAATGTCTCCAACTTTCTTTGTCTTCTTAGTCATCCCAAATGCAAGAACCAAGTACATTATTCTAATAACAAATATCCCAATATTATTGTGCAGGGTTACCCTTGGGAGCTAAAATTCCTCCCAGACACTCGTCTTCTCACCCTACCAGAAGGACAAAGCAAAAATATATGAACACTAATGAGAACACTTGTGGGTTAAGATTAGAGTAGGGAGATTGTTTACCAATTACTGTCTTGGGAAATAAAATCCCTTGCCTTAGAAAAATTAATTTAATTTACAACCAAACACAATAAATACTTGGAGGTATAGGAAAACAATAAGGCAAATGCCAAATTATCACCATTCTTTCCATTTTCCCAGTTCCTTATTCCTTCACCTCTGAGTCTGCTTTCTCTTCCTCCCTGTGCAGAGCAGGGGGATGGGGAATGGGATATACAGTCTATCCACGCAGTTCATGTCTGCCACTTTTTCTCCATGCTTTTTTCCTCTTTTCCAGCCTGGGTCCATGAGGACAATCTGCTACAGTGTGCATTCTCCGTTTGCTTCAAGGATTATCCTTTCTTCCATGGAGTACCTCCACTTGCTCTTCCTTCTCTAACACTGTTGGTCCTTCCACTGCTTCTTGCTCTTTCCCATCAACCCACCATCACACCACCCTTGCCTCATGTCCAGAGCATTTTTTACCTTTTCTTAAATACACCACCACCTTGGATGTTGGCTTCAAGGTTTGGCTGTATCCTCTGATTGGCCCTTTGGAGGCAGATGGAAACATCCATGTCCATCACAGCCTCTTATCATAGACACCATCCCTGCATCCCCCACAGCTGATGCTGGCACCAGCACCCAGTGCAGCCTTGCACTAGGCCCCATCAAATGTTTGTAATAGAGGAAGACTTAAAAGGGAAAGACTTCATGTAAAGAGTTGAGTTCCTAAAGGTTTTTAGTACCACAGACATTGATAAACTGACTTCAAGAATGGCCAAGCTCTATCCAGAATCAGCAGTTAGCCTTGGTTCAACAAAGAGCCAGTTATTTGTGTTAAATTTACAGAATTAAATAAGTTCAGATTTTTTTTTCTCACACAGCCAACTGAGAGGCCTGATTCAATTTTATAATCTTTAATAATCTGTAAAAATATATCCTTAGAAAGCCCAGGCAAATGATTCAGGACCCTGGACATCTCATCAGCTGGATCAATGCTTAAGCCAGGATGGGTGATCTTCCTTCCTTCCTTTCTTCCTTACACTCTTCCTCTCTTTCTCTCCCTCTCTCCAATTCCCCTCTCTTTTCACTTTCACTATGCCCCTTAAAAACCCATAACTGTGTGCTTTATACTAGAAGATAAGGAACTAAGTTATATCAATTTCCATGTGAAATGGAAAACTGAAAGTTTTTGCAGACCCTTTTACATTTATAATTTCTTGTTGACTACAATAATCTGCACATCTGAGTGTTCCCGTCCATTTCAGAGTGGGAAGCTATCATTTTGTTCAAAGTTTTGGACTGGTAATTGAATTTAAAGATTTTAATGAATAGTAAAAATGTTGAGACTTGCTTGGGAAGATGAAAGAGAGAAGAGCAAAGGATATGCTCATTCAGACATCAATTCTTAAAAATCTGTTAATACTGAAATTGTGGCTTGTTTTATCTCCTTTCTCTGATGGATGGTTAACATAAATGGCCCTTCTCTGTAATTAATTAAGCCTAACTCTAGAACAAAGGAAAAAAATAAATACAAAAATATCCAACCACAATAAACAGTGCTCACTAAATAAACAAATCAACAAATATACAGTAAGGAATAAGAAAACTACTTAAACTTGTGTACATATTACATATGTACAGAATGCATAAATATTGTCAAAATTGTTGGGTAGAAAGTAGGAATACAACTTTGTGTCCATTGGCTACAGTGAAGATTTTTAACATACTGAGTACCTAGTGTCGTGGCTTCCTAACCTGCAATTTAGATGACCCTAAAAATATCAGTAAGAGAGAAATGAAATATGTATCTCTCTGAAGTGATCAACTTTTTGTCACTAGTTTACCAGTTATAAGCAAAGAAGATCTTTAGATGATCAACATGAAGAGAGAAGTAAATAACTGAGGTATCCTGGATGTCCCTCTTCAGGTCCTAAAAGGCTTTAACAGCTGTTCAGCCTCCAAGGAATAAAAACAGTTCGTTTAGACCTGCTGGATTGTATTCTTTCCTTCTGCTAATGCTGATGTTGTGAGCCTCAGGTGTAAGTGAAGTGATTCTGGAAATCAATAGATTTTATTCCAGCCAGCACTGCAATGCAAACAGACAAATCTTAACTCACTTGTCGCATTAAAATATGTGCATGACAAATCAATAAATATGAATGTGTTTAGTGAGAAACAATTGTTCTAAACTAATTTTACAACTTATAACAGTATTAGATTCTTTATTACTCATAGGGAGGGAATTCTATTATCTTACTGTACCCTGAAGAAGATAGGTAGAGTTTTCAAGTAAACAATTTAGAAGGGAAATAGCTATTTTTCATACATTAAATATATAGCTTAAAAATGTTTGCAGCAATGAAAAAACTAGTCTTCTTTAAAGAAAATATAATAATGAAAAACTAAGCTATGAGTGTGTACCTAGACTAAAATGCTTTATACTTGAACAAATGAGTAACTACTATTTGAAAGGTCACCAGGAAAGCATTAGCATTCAATCAGAAATGAGAACATAGATTTATTTTTCATTAAATTAAAATGAAATAGGGAAATCAGACATTCTTCCCCAAATTCCTGTTATGGGTAAAAGGCAAACCACCACGTATGGTGGACTCAAGTATTTACTGTTAGTATAAATGTTAGTATTAACCTTGCACCCAAAATACAAATGGTAATTATTACTACAATTGCAATGGATTCTACTAATTCTAGAGCAAATCATCTAGTCACTTCTTCAAAAATAATCCCATGAAAGTGCTATGCATAAAATTCCTGCTACCTTCCTGCCCTCTCTGGAACCCTTCCCAGTGTTTCTCTGGGTCAGCAGCATTAGGTTTTGCCAATAAAATGTAAAGGAGCATTATGAGAAGCCACCACCACAGTGCCCAGGATGCATTAACACTTATAGTTGGGAAACTTTTGTCTCAGTCTTGGGGTCAGCTTAGGGTCATTTTTATATGTTTTCTTATTGCTGGTATCTTTATCATTACCTGAAAGATGGCCTTTGAAAATTTCATAAAATGTTATTAAGATAGATACTGGTGCTGTACTCAAAAAGAATATGTGTACTTTCACATGTAATACAATAGGATCATGAAATAGTCACTTAGAATTTCAAATACATGTATGTATGCATATACATATATATAAACATAATTGGTTTTCTACTTCTTGTAAAGTGACTGACTGGATTTGTTAGAGCTCTATGATGTGTAAGCACTTGCAGAGTTAAGCTAAAAAGTGTTAGCCTGTAGTCAACATGTCACTTGACCATTAGACAATTGTTTTAACAGCTAAAACCAGCATCAGCCAAGACAAGTCCAGATAATTGCTGAGACCCTGCAGTGTCAGGTCAATACAGCCCCTGTGGCCTTTTACTAGTAATTGCACAAGTCATATTTGTTGGGCTACAGGTATATCCACAAAAAGAAGAGAGACTGCTATGCTTTTTCTTGAAATAATTCTTAGGCAGCCAAGAAAATTTATTTACTCATGAAAGTTTCTGTGTTTATATCCATATGTAAATCTTTTATCTCACCACCTGTTCATAAAAATCAAAGATTCAGCTGCCTCCATAATTCATGCAGTACTGGATAGGACTCCATCTCATTCCAAGCCATGGAATGTCTACTACTCCATTCCCACTGTTAAGTTCAGCAGTACAAGAAGCAAAGAAAGCTTTGAATGTTGAGTGAAAATATGCAAGGAAATAAAAAGCCGACAAATATGAATATTTTTACAATATGATATCCATAAATTCATGGCAGATGTAGATAGAAATAAAAATTTGGTTGAACTCTATATATTGCAGTTGCTTAGCTAGCAAAAACCAAAATATTACTCAATTTAAAGTAAGCAACATAAAACTATTTATTCAGTCAGTGTCTGTATTCCAGGATGACAGCTAAGAAAAAAGTTCAGAACAGACAAAAATTTATTAAAAGTATAGGGAATATAGAGGTCAGAGAATCACAGAATGATCCCAATATTGACATCCAGGGTACCTTGCTAATTACTGGTCTCCAACTAAGCTTTAGGCTGCTGATCACCACAGTCTGGGCCCAGCCAGTTAGCCATATTTATGCTATACATAGATCTGCTCATCCAGTCTACACATTAGGAGCATCTCTATGAGAATCTCAGGGAAGACACTGTCAAAGGCTTCCTGAGGTCCATGCAGGCACTGGTGCTTTCTTGTCTACCAGGACAGTCATGTCATCATACAAGTTAATCAAGTTGGTCAACCATACCTTTCCCTTGGTGAGGCCATGCTGATTAATCCTGATTATTTTCTTTTAATACGTGAGCCTGGAAATGGATTCCAGGATTAGCTATTCCATCACCTTATCAGAGATCAAGGTGACGAGCCTTTAATTCCTTAGGTCACTTCCTTGCTGCACTTCTGGAAGACGTGAGTGGTGTTTGTTTTCCTTCAGTAACTAGTAACTTTTCCCAGTTGAAATGACCCATCAAAGATCATCAAAAGTGGCATCACAGTGACACCTGCCAGTTCCCTCAGGGCTTGTGGGTTTACCCTACCAGAGTTCATGGATTTACAAATTTTCAGTTGGTTTATATATTCTCTGATCTGAACATGATTGCCTTCTAAATATAAGTCCATCTTCCTGATTCCAACCTTTTCCACAGTCTCTTGGAACTGAGATTCATGAAAGCCAGTCTGGGTAGTAAAGGTAGGAGCAAAGGAAGCATTTAGTACCTTGGCCTTTGTCATGTGTAACAAGGTCCCACATCCCATTGAAAAGTGGGCCCACATTTTCCCTAGCCTTTCTGTTGTCACTGCTCTGGTTCTGGCCCAGGTCAGTGGGAAGACGTGTAGCCAATAGATTTTGTTATTTGATACCACCTGACATTGCTATCAAAGATGGAGAAAAGAAACTCTGGCTTCCCAGAAGAGAGGGTGTTCCTTTCTGGTCAGAGAAAGAGCTGGTGGGGTGGAAGATCTGTTTGCTATTTTATTTAATTGTCCTGTGCTTAGTGGGCATTTTTCATGTGAATCACCCTCTCTTTATACACTTTTGTTATTCATATTGTTTCTGTTACTTTTCCTTTTCTTGTCTCATTGATGTTTCTAGTAAATTGTTCTTATCTCAATGTGTGATCTTTGCCTTTTGTGCTTCCAGCTTGAGGGGGAAGGGAAGAGAGTGCCAGCATATTTTGGTGCAAATTGAGGAATACCATTCCTAAACCATGGGAACCTTAATTGGCTCAAAATGCTGGGCAAGAAGTGTTGAGATAACAACAGATCTGCCCAGGTTGAGTTGGAAATAAATTTGATCTAAGCATTTGCTATGCTCGGTATGGAACCACTGTTTACAATGTGGCTTGATCAGTTTATGTGGGTGTGGTACCCAACCTTGTATATATTCCTTTATGGGCTTCTCTCAGGGATCACTTTCAGTGCAGGGAGAGGAAACAGGATTACTTTCTTGCTGTACTGTGTGGTATCCGATTACAGCAGGGCAATATCAAGGGCAATGAGGGTCATTTGGGAGTAGATTCAGTGCTGCTCTCCTACCTTTACCTCAAGTTCTACCATTAGCAATTGTACTCAGTCCATGGGGCAACAGGGAAGGATGATTTCCCCCAGGCATTCATCCTTCAGGCCTGTTACAACAGCTTTTGTGAATTTTGAATTCCCTTTGGATGTTAAGGAAAGCACAGTTTTGTTGCTGTGTTTGCCAGCTCTCCTCAATGTAGCCCATAAAATGTTTAGGGTCAAGAAAGAGTCTTCTAGGAAGGTCATTCTGAAATCTGCCCAGAGGGTAGATAGTCAAGAGAGTGGGAGAATGTGGGAGAAAATAAGCCAGTTCTGGGGGATATTCTCTGCTCCAATGGCTTAGAAGTTCAACCAGAGGAGGACAGACTGCAGTCTTACTTGGGAGCAGTGCTTCTCATGAGAAGTATCCCACTGCATATTCATCTGGAAACTATGCAAGAAGAAATCTGTAAACAACCATTTTAAAAACCTGCTACTACCTCAGTTTCATTTGAAGTAAAGGCATGGAGTACTTTTAATGCTTAGATGAAGTTTGTAAGTTCAGACAGCCTCATTTCCATAGCAGCCAAATTTTATGAAGCCCTAAGCCAATTATTTAATTAGCTAATTTGCTCAGTCACAAATAATTTGCACGTAGCTCTAAATGTCAGATTTGAAAACACTGGGGACACTTAGTCCTAGTGGAAAGCATATTACTGAGACTAGAATTCCCTTACAAGATTTTTCCTCAAAGTCTCAACAGGTTTGAGGGATGATCAGTTTGTATTGATGATTGTGTTGAGGAATGGCAAGGAAAGAGTAGAAAACCGTAGTATGAATCTTGATATATGTGTATATCTTAATATCTCATTTTAATTTGAATAATTTCTGGGTGTATGTATGTTCATAAGACTTGTCAATTTTCCAAACCAGTATTACCAAGGGAAATTTTTGCCCTTTGGAAGAAAAAGAATATGTACTAAAGGAAAATATGAACATTCTTTCTACCAGTTTATTCTGTTGCAGTCTCCAACTGTATTCTGTTTTTTGAAATTCCCATCTTTTCTGGTCATTAAAACTTTCTGTCTGCATGAAACCATTTTTAATATTTGTGACTCCCTCTGACTTTTTCTCTGCACTTTTAGGACCGAAAGAAAACAATGAAAATATTTTTATAACTCTTTCCCAATCTTTTTCCCCCTTAACAGTGTACTTTAACATTAAGAAAGCTAGTAAATTAATCCGCTAGCTCTTTTCAGCAGTACCTTTTCTTACCTGTTGAGTGAGAACAGTTATTCCCAAGAATTGCTTTTCTAAGACTTTCCTCATCCCTACAATAAAGTCATCTGCAAAAGTGTTTTAAATTTCCTGAGCTCTGACAATATTGACATTATGGGAAAGTGCACATTCCGAAGGCTGTGGGAAAAATCCAAGGGATAAGAATTATGCTTTTGTCTCCGTTAATTTTCATTTCCCAAAATAATTCCACAATATCTTTGTAGCAGTTCCTCTCTCCCACTTAGCAATTTTTTTTCTTTCCATGTGTCTAGTTAGGTTCCTATTACATTTTTTCCCCTTTAGCAGCTGTGATGCTCCTCTCTCCAAACCTACTTTTGGTTTCCTCTATCAAGATGATAGTTGCTGAGTTTTCAGGAAAAAAAATAAATCCGGCTCAAAAGTAAGAAGAAAAAGGTAGATCAAAGCTGTCAGCATCCAGCATTTCTTATGTATCAGATTTTTGAGTCACTAACACAGGGCTTTTTGAATGGTTTGAAACCCTTATTTCTGAGTGATTGCACAGAGATAACTAGAGGGTTTTGTTCCCCCATTTTTTGGTTTCCTTAATGTTCTTCTCTGTGTAATCGATGAGCTTTCCACGTCCAGTAAATAAAGGATGATCTGAAGCCTTCAGCCATAAATTATTTCATTTAACAGGAAATGTTGTCTTAAAAGTTACATACAAACAAACTGTGTTGACCTCAATTTTGCATTAGAAAATGTTTCTAGAGAAACACCTCTGTGGAGAAAGCAAGACAGACTTTTCTATTGCTATTTTTTTGTTTGTTCTAAACAATGACAATAATCCAGCTACGTGGATAAGTACACATAAACCAGACTACCTCAGACAGTATGTGTCATGTAATGATTTATCTTGTAATTTCCTCTCTCACACACAAGCACACGCTGTCACACATGCACACACATAAATATTATTCTTCCTCCCTTATCTCAGAAATGCTTGGATACTACATCACTAGTACTGAAAACAGGTTGCAAAGCTACAGTTATTAGCTCTATTCTCTGTCTTACTATATTTATTTTTTCTAGAGAAAAAAGGAGAATTAAAACTCCTCTTTCATATTGTCAAAAAGCTAATTAAAGTTAAAAATAATATTAAAAAATAAAAGTTTATGGTAAAAAACAAAACACTCAAGGCCAAACAAACAGATGCTCAGAAATCACTAATCTCTCTCTAGTTTTACACATAATTCAACCCTTATATAAATGCTAAAGGTAATATTGGCTCTGAGAACATAGATGTTTATCCTCAGGCCATCAGCAATAAAGCTAGCTTCATGTAGCATGATAAGTAAATGCAGATACATATTAAAGGTATTATTGGTTTACTACCTTATTTCCTTCACGTTGTAGGCAAAGCTTCCATCTGTTGTTGTACAATATTAAGCTCCCCAGTTTAATCTACTTATTGTTTAATTTTCTATTTTTCCTTTTTGTTTTTCAAAGACAAGTTTTAATTTTTTTCTAATAATTTACTGCAATACTATTTTTTTTAATGCCGTCTACATTGTTTTCTTTCTTCATTTACCTATGTCTGAACCTAGTCAAAATATGGCATGAAAAGAATGAGTCATAAATAAAACAAGCCAAAATTTTTTTTCTGAATACTGGGTTGAGGTTTGTAATTGAAGGAGGGAAAATCTTTGGTCCCAGGGAGACATCGAGAATCCATATACCAATATTTCATAAAAATAAAGACTTTACCTGATAAATCTTTATTTTTACAACATGAAAAGGGCCTATATTTGAATTTGCCAGATGAAAATTAAAATTAGCCGTTTTCTTTTTATCTAAGTGTTTGAAAAATATGATATTTTTTATTTATTCACCTACTGCTTCATGGGGTAGATCCAAACCAATTTATAGTCTTAGGTTTTGTTTTGTTTTGTTTTACTTGGTTTTGTTTTGATTTTAATCCTGGGCAATCATTAAAAAAAAGTGATCTAACTTCCTGCTGTAGGAAAAGGACCAACATCTGTGCACATTTTGTAAAAATGTTATTTTTATTAATTTATCTCCTTGATTGAAAGAATGACAGAAATGAAACTGTCAGCTGCATCTCAAGGTTAAAAATTTTGATTTAAAATGACAGGTAGACTTGAATGATCTTCCAATCCAGATTTGATTAAGAAGACTATAATGACATGAGTCTCATAAGAAGTTATGGGACACAGTGAAACTGTCTTTCTTCCTGTTCTGATAGAGTAACTTAAATTCTTTTCTCATAATGGTTCCAGAAGGTGGCAGAATAATAATTATGACACTGAAAATAATAAATCCTGTATTTCTTTTAAATTTGGCATTTTTTCTTATAGCTGTGATATAACTGTATTCATAGCTCTAATTAGCGCTGATGGCAAATTGCATTTTGGTATTTTCAAGTTTCTCTATTTCATTTCTGCAGGAATTATGATACTTTTTTTCCACTTTCCTTGATTTAACTTCAAGCCTAATTTTAGTGAAAAAAGTATAACATTAATTAAGGAGAATCAAAAACCAGGTGGACTAGTACATAAACCCAGAATTGCATTAATTGAGGAGATTAATAAAATCTCCTATCTCTCCTATTAGGAGAGAAATACATAGTCAGACACTGCTTTCCATTGTTTGCCAGCATGTAAAAATAGAGCATTTCCACTAAGATGAGACAATTACTCTGAATTTTTTATAGCTGACCAAGATTTAGTGTAAAAATCATGGCATTTGTCTTACTTTTGTCTAAGCTGTAATAAGAGAAAAACACATCTGATTAAAAAAAAAATAGAAATTCTTCTCATAAACTTTTTTTAAACATATTCTCATTTAATATGAAATATGCTTTAAATAAAAACATAATTAGTCCTAGGTGTCTTCAAGGATTCTTTATTAATTTAGATTGCAAAGATGTTTGTTTACGGAGATGGACCTTCGTATTACATCATCATAAACAGAACTGCATATAAGAATTAAAAAATTTCAAGTAATATTTCAGAGGAATATTGTTATTTTAGTGTATATGATATATCCAAGTAAATGTTCCCTTAAGAATATAAGAGGATAAGTTTTTTTATGTTCCTCACCAAAACAAATATTACTAATTTTTGAATTTTCCTAAATATGCATGGTAGAATTTAATTACTTCTTGCTGCATTGTGAAATCGCAAGAAAACAATCTCTAGTACTGTGAAGTCAAATGATTTTTGTGAAGGAAAATGGGAGGGGGCTGCCCATGTGCAGTCACTTAGCTTCAGTTTGGATTCTCATCCTATATTATGTAGTCACATTAGAGCATCTATTTGTCAACTCAGGCATCAGTATCTATCCATTTATAAAACCAAATCACTAAACCAAGCTAGAGCAGTACTGCATCAGTGTGGGCACAGTGAGGTTATGAAAGGCCAAAGGACAGAGCCTGGGACTGACTCGCAATTAACACGCCAGTGCAAGAGCTTTCTGTACTCCCATACCCCAATCGCTCCCAGCAAAGACATTCTCCTGAAATCTGGTAAATATTCACAGGAGGCATCTAGGTGAATTGCCCAGGAAATCTATTTGAATCCCGTATTCATACAGACTTTTTGAAAGGTATAATCAAAAGGAAATTGTCCTACTGCAGGGGGTAGTGAATATCAAAATGAAAGGGGTAATAATACAGAGAAAGCATAAAGAAGCTGACAACCCTCTTATGCAGAAAGGATGGGAAGTTGAGAAATGTGTAAACATATTAAGGTCGGCCTTTTACTCTACCTGAAACTGATTTGGACAAGTTTACTTCAGAGTAAAAGTAGAATGCCTTGAGTTAAGGGTATTCTCATATTACTCATGATAGTTTCCCTGAGGCTCTAATATACACAACTTCTTGTTTGCTTGCTTGTCTTGTGAGTGAAGACAAGCCCTTAAAAGACAAAATAATGGGGAAATGTATATGAAAACAATAATTTGACAGCCTCATATTTTGTAAGGTGTTTTAATTAACTTCACAGAATGGGATTAATCTCTTATATCTTCAGACAGCTAAAGAGTAATTATCTATGTTGATGCCAGTCATCTCTTTTCCCTTTTTCAGAAGAGAAGTAGGTGCCAACATTCTTTCCTAAAGTGGGTACCTACAATCCCTTTTTGGGATGCCAGTATTCCTCTACTGGCTATATATGAGAGCCCTCTGAGTACCAGTTTAGATTTATATCACTCGATGCTTAAAATGATGAAAATAGATGGCTTCCATTATTCCTTGTTTATTTTCCACAAAATCACAGCACACTGAAATATCAGTTAGTAACATCATATTGGACTCCTGTTTTTCCTCTATTAAACAACACTATTTTGCAATTATACGGTATATATTATATGCTGTAAAATAAGGATCAGTACTGGGTCCTTAAACATCTTTATAAGTGATCTGTATGGTGGGATTGAGAGCACCCTCACCAAGGTGTCTGATGACACCAAACTGTGTGGTGAGGCGAACACCTCATTTCAAAAAGTCTTACAGGGACACTTGCACAGGTGGGAATAATGGCCTAGGAAGAACAGTACAAGGTTTAACAAAGATAAGTAAAAAATCCTGCACTAACCAACAAGCCAGTATGGGCTTGCATCTGCGTGGGAGGAGAAGTCACTCTGAAAGGAACCTGAGGGTCCTGGTGGGGAACAAGCTGAACACAAGTCAGTGAACTGCTGCAGCAACAAAGGTAAATCAGATCCTGGAGAGCAAGGAAGGGGCATTATTAGCAGAGACACAGACACACGTAATTTCACTGCACTCAGCATGTTTGAGGCCCCACCTGGTGTATTGTGTCTAGTTCAGTTCAAGAGACATGTGAAGACTAGAAAGAATCCAAAGGATAGCCACAAAAACTAGAAAAGAGCTGGGACACTGATCCTGTGAGGAAAGACAGAAGGAACTAGGTCTTTTCTCCCTGGAGAAAAGAAGGCTTGAGAGGGAAATTATCACAATATTCCAGTACAACATTCCAGACAGACTGGAGTAGAGTGGAGGTAGAGTGGAGGATTTAAAGGTGCAATTGAAGAGGGTGGTAGGTAATATAATCCAGACTCCTTTCCCCATGAAAGATTAGATAAGATGGTCTCTTGAGGCCCTTTCTAACCTGTGCTATTCCATGATTCTGTTCTACAATTCTATATTTTCCATTCAGGATACTGTATTAGCTCATTTCAGCCTATAATGTGGGTAAAGGTCAATCTGATATCAGAAAATTAGTATTTTCATTGTTCTTTGCACAAGCTTCCATGAGCCTTTGCAACAGAGAACAGTGCCTATGGACTACTGAGGATCTGCTTTCTGCCAGGTCTCAGCATGAAAAAGCATTTGCTTTTTCATTAACATTTTTAACATTTACAATCTTAATTTGAACTGGTCTTAGTTGCTGATGTCATCAAAGTACAAAAACCTGTCGAACTCTACCCTACTTAGGGCATAAATCTGTACTCATCATGACAGGTGTATGCAAAGTATGTATTTCTATCCTACTACGTTTAAAACTTTCCTAGGTTTAAAATGGACCTAAATATTTGTAGATGTAGGTTAACCCTGACACGGAGCTCAGCCCCACACAGGTTCCTCACTATCCCCACAATGGGATGAGGAGGGAATCAAAAGGGCAGAAGCAGAGAAAATTTGTCAATTCAGGTAAAGACTGTTTAACAGGTAAAGTCAGGCATTCAAGCAAAGCAAAACAAGGAATTCATTCACTGCTTCCCTTTGTCAGGCAGATGTTTATCCATTTCCAGGGAAGGAGGGTTCCAGGACCCATCCAGTGATGCTTACCTGGAAAAACCAATGTCATAACATCAAACTTCTTGTGCTTACCCAGCCTCCTCATTGGCAGGGCAGAGCGAGAAAGAAAAAGTGGCAGTGTCTAAGCACTGCTTAGCAGTATCTAAAACATCAGTGACTTATACACTATTTTCATCAGAAATTGAAAACATAGCACCATAAAAACTACTATGAAGAAAATTAGCTGTATCCCAGATGAAACCACTATAACAGTGAACAGCTGTGATACTTGTGATGTAAAAAGCCATGAGTTCCTAATCCAAACTAAATTCTGCTTGGTAAAAGTAAAACAGAACAGTCTTAAAGCTGTTTTGATTTACAAACCAGACACAGTCAAATAAGAGCATAGAATTAATTGTTTATTCTACTGAGCAGGTTCTAAATAAACACTAGTTCCACTGAACAGAAATACCTAGAGTGCTGTGCTTTTTTTTCCACAAAACAGGTTTAACCCATCAAATTGTACAAGCCTAAATTATCCAGTAAATTTGTAATGTGCAACATGTAAATAAATCCTACATTGAAACTTGTGAAAATAAACAGGATTCAGGAAGCCGAGGAATTTATTGACTTTTTTTCTGGTTGAAAAACAAATCCAGAGTCACCTGCCTGGCTGCAAGATAAATCTCATTTGATTTGTTTGGACTTGAATGACAAAGCTTGCCTGGGTGGTTGTAGAATATCTGAGTATAGGTATATTATTCTCTAATATTTGATTTATTACCCTTTCAAGTGTATTTGACTTTGAAGATGCTATCATGGAAAGCATAAAGTGCATGTTATTCAGTAATAGAAAAATTGTACAGCATTCATGTTTTGACCAAGGTTAAAGAGCTAAAAACTGCTAAAAAGGTAAGTAACTGCATTCATACCTGGTGTGATTTCCTTGCTTCTTTTCTTTCACTGGCTTTGTACATTGGACAGTTTTGGACAAAGACCTTCAGATAGATTTTAAAACTATAATTTTTTAAAGGCACTTCAAATTTTAGAAAGTAGCTGGCATTTCAGCAGCAGACTTGGCAAAGAAAAATTAATGCTGAAAGATCAGAGATTCACACTCATTTCAAAAAGTAGCCACCTGGGGTCAAGACTGTGGAACATTGGCAAGGAATCTGCAGATACACTTCTTGTTCTGTGCCTTTTATGCAGATATAAAGGACTACTCTTTCCAGAATTGTCACAGGTAGATTGCATAGCCAATAAATTGATATTTTCCTGTAAGCTTCAAATTTTCATATTTAGGAAATACAGCTTAGGATGCTACCATAAAAATATTTTATCATCATGCCGCATTATTATCTGACCGTGAAGCCATAAAATTATTAAAGTCCTCTGGATAATCTTTGCTAACATAGCCGTACGTACATTGTCATGTCCTCTTCATGTGCCCACTGAAAACCATTGGGGAAAAGATCTTAGGGAATTAGAGGTGTTTGCTCTTAGTAGTATTTGTTATTTACCTCTGTAAATCTCAAGTATATGAGATTTAAGTATAGGAGGTTTTAAATATTACAAAATTTTTAATTTTTTTTTCAGGAGGATAATTTCTAAACTATCCTCCTGAAAAAAAAAAATTAAAAACCAACTGAATGCTACCAGAAAAGTAGGAATGTCAATATCTCAATGGCATTAAGTCTTAAAGGAAAATACAGAACTTTATTTTTGTCTTCTTGAGTTTAGATTGAAATTATGTTGAGTCAGTAAGATATATTCTACTTTTTAAAAAAATGAACACAGTATTTTGGGGAGACTGCTTAAAATTCCATAAATAATTTCAGCTTCTTGAAACTATTGAAACTCCAGAATATCATATATAACCCTAAGGAATACAGTCTAGAAAACATGAGGCAAAAGCATTGCACAGTGTTCACCTAAAAGTGTGGGAGCACTCAGCTGGGATTATGAGCTTCCAGGCTCAGCCGTAGCACGTTCCTGTGATAACTTGGTATGGTGTACATGTACAGATACCATGGAGAGGGGGCCCAGCTGCAGCTCTTAAGAGTTGAGGGCCCCTTTGAGAGACAGAAGAAGGAAGCACAGGCCTTGAGCAAAGTGCCTGCAGGCACTATTTGCCTTTGAAAGAAATTTCTGTAACATTCATTGGAATTACTGCTGTGGAGTTTCAGGTCAACATACCATTGGAAGACACTGTAGCAGGAAAAATCTCTTCTACACAAGTCTATCTACCACCTTCCTGCACATTTGCAACTGCAGAATGACTACTGTAAAATAAAGACAAAAAAAAAAATAATTGAGACAAAAATGAAAACAAATCTATGGTTAACATTCAAGAATGAGCAATTGTGTATTGGACATAAAATACTATCTTCAATCACACTTGCAATAAAGTTTGACTTTCAGGGTACAGCACAATTAATTTGGGGCTTACATTAACAACTACTGTCATTTTTAATGTTACCATAACTAAGAGAATCCTGTTTGTCATTCTCCATGCCCTTGGCAAACATTTAAACAAACACACAAATTCATTTTCATGACAGTTGCAGCAAGACTAGAAAGAAAATCGCCATTCCTCTTGCTAACCCCTCCAAAACCTAACCAAATAAATAACTTGCATTTTAGATATTTAAAGTTTTGGGGTTCAATTTCTCACTTCCTTAAATTGCCTTAAATGTTCCCACTGTTGTTCATTATTACAGGATGTATGTCCCACTCCACATACAATATGACACATAACACAAATTTCTGACCTTTTTTTAGGTGGGGAAAGGCTCATTGCCCTGAAAATATTTATACAAATGTATGTAATGATGATGATGAGGAGAATGACAATGATAAAGATGTTATAATAGAAATACTTCCCATTTTTTCTGGTGAAGATCCTAAAAGGTCATTGCATTTTAACCACCAGGTTGTACCTGCTGTTCTCCTGTTTCCATAGCAGGATTGTTATGGAAACATGTGGGGTTTGAGGGATTTCTTTTTCTTTCTTTTCCAGACTACTACATGTGCAAGCATTTCTATGTAGTGAATGAGTTAAAGAAGGGTTGTTTCTTTACAAACACTATAGAATTACCCAAATTAAAATTACAGACAAAACAGCATGCTTACAACTAAACTGATATGAGCAAAAATAGAAAAATCCATTTTATAACTGTGTTGTGAACATTTCACAGCAGCAAAAAAAAAAAAAAAAAATTTAGTCCCAGAATCCAGACCAGTACAGAAAAATATCTGGAACATTTGGACAGCAATAAATATCTAACTATAAATAAGACACTGTTAATATTTGATGACACTAGTTATAACAGTAATACTATCCCTTTGACTTGTAAAGCACTGTGATAACACCATTATAATGACAAATGGAAAACATGAAAGGAAATAAAACAGAGTTCATATCTGGTTCACTAAGAGATGCCACATCCTTCTAAAGAAATGGGACTGAAATCAACAGCCTCTTTGGAATTCCAGATACTTTGACTTGATATGAAAATTTCAGACCACTTTAGTATTTTATGCACTAACAAGTGGCCCTTAGCCATGCTAGTTAGTGATCTTGTAATGAGATTGCTAAAATATTATACTTGTATCTGAATTTCATCTAACATAAGCAGATCTCAAATGCTCTGATTTAAAATTCTTTTACGTCATTTCCAGGAGATGTGGGCAAGACTGGGTTTGTTTGTGTATTTTCTTTTGATATACAAGGCAGAGTGGAACAACTGTAAACTTTTTCCTCTGGGATTTAAACAACTAGAGAAAAAATATGACATGTCTGTTCATATATTAGGAAACTGTTCTGTTCAATTTCATATACAGCTGGCAGCATTATTATAGTCAAAGAATTAGAAAAAAATTGCAATGAAATGTAAATAGTAATAATTGTCAGTATAAAACATATCAAAATATTGCAAACATAAGCTTTTGAAATTTGAAGGCTATTTGTATTTACTTTACCTGTAAAGTGAAGCCTGCCATTCATCTACCTACCCTTTTCAATTAATCTTCTTTTTATTGGTTATCTTTGAGCTTAGTGAATTCACTATGCCTTTTAAACTCTTCTTTCATAAGCATTTTCAACTGACTAGATTTGCCTTATTATTTGTTTCAGACTTCATCAAAGTCTAAGTAGTTCTGCCTTTTTTTCCTCATGTTATATAAAGATGAAGAAGCAAATAAAAGACTGTGTGGTGGCAATTCTTTTTTTTTAATTTTGTGCATGAGTCACTTTACTTGTACAGATGAAAAATTGCATCTTTAATTTGACTTGCATATCATTTAAAAACTAGTGAAAGCAACACATTTTGTATTAAGGGTAGCATGATGTTTTCTAAATGTTCCAAAGTAAACCATTTTCTTTATTTAGGCTAAAATGCTGTCAAATCTTTCCAAATAGGCAAAAAACTGAACTGCTTTATTTTACTACCTATTCTCTTTTATATATATATATATGTATGTGTGTGTTTTATTTATATTTATATAAAACATAATTATCCCCTACTTCAGGCAAATGATAATAAAATCAATTATACTTCTTTACATAATCATAATGCAACAAGAGAAAGAATCCTACAACCTTCAAGTAGAAATGTATTTCATTTTGATGAATTTTTCTCTCATAACTCCTTTCCCCTCTCTACCACCGCATGAGTTAAAATTACTATAAGTGAATGTTTGTTTATTGTACAAGCAATACATTTTTCACTTCCTTTTTAGGTAATTTAATTTTCCTGGATATATACATAGAATTTAGGGGTAAAGGATTTATCATAATTTCTGTTTCACATGCTGTGCATCACAAACTGACAATTTTGCTAACATATATGTCCCCATAATTTTTATTTGGACAAAAGCTTATGTTTCAAATGGTTGTGTAGCTTCAGTATGATGACACAGCAAAGATATTTGTTTGTTCTTTTGATAACGTAGTACAATGTTTTTGCCAATATAAAAGAATATAAACACTGTAAACAAACCTCCTTTCCATTTTCAATTTGATAAACTACAGAGATTAAGCTGTTTTCAAAGCAATTTTTTGCTGTTGTTCTTCAGGAACTATTTTTACAGCCTTTTAAGTCCCTGAATTTATTTTTTTTTTCAAGAACCTCAGCAAAACTTTACTTATCTTTAATATTCCATATGCTGAACAACTCCAAAGGAGACACATTGTTGTCCTTTCCTGCTCAGAGAAGTAGTACTTCTGCAATCTATAAACCCAAAGAACCTATTGGCCTTTCTGCCTTTGAGACCTCATCTGAGTTGCCTTTGCATTAAATACCTTAGTCACTTTCAAAGTAACAACTTTTCCTGTTCAGTGGGAATGCATTCCTGTTCCCTAGATAAACACATTTACCTTGTTGAGATTGTTAGTGAAAATTAATAGTGCTTAGACATACATGCACATTTACTGAGACCAGCTTAACAAATTCTTGCAATAAATCTCTGTAGCTGCCTTATGCTTAACATGATTTACCACTTCCCCCATTAGTGTAATTTATGCAATTTAATTATTATTTATTTAACTAATTATATATTTATTTCAGATTAAAAAAGAAAAAAAAATCCCCAAACAAAACAGGAATTTCAAAGCCTTCTGAATGCTATTTATAACATTTTCCTTTAATAATGATTTTCCACTGATAACCAGTTTTGGCTTAGTTATATTCTGTTGAGTTTCAGATTTGCACAGTGCCTGGTGGCCTCTTCTGTGGCTCTAAAATCTGTGGCTCTGAAATTTGTAGTTGACTGCTTTTTATGAAGGGCTTTGGAAGTGAAAATCACTCTGTTTAACACATCCCTCGTACATATCATTTTGAATAAAGAATAACTGTAGTCAAATTACACACCCCACTACCTTCAACCAGACATATGCTGTGGTCTGTTAGAATACTTTATTCCCCTGCACAAAAGTGGTCTGATCTGCTCCTGGTGTGTTTCACTTTCTCCCACACTTATCTAAAATGCAGGCCTATACCAATTGTTCTGGTGTGCTGAAAAAGATGCCTGATCCTAACCAAGGTCATTGAGTTATATTAAAGAGTACTGGAACAGATATAAGACCCAGGGGGGAGGATAAATTAAATGATCAGATCATCCTTCCTGACCTCAAACTCTAGGACATTTTTCATGCACCTGGTTTTGACTAGCATGTGGGGGAAAGAGAAAGCAATACATCTCTGGCTAGAAAAGGAAGCATGACAATGCCTCTTTTGTTTTTTATTTGTAGTCATCTAAATTTTCAATTTGTTTCCTCATCTTGGTGTATGCTCCTGTCTGCACTCTTCCTGCTTGTGTTTTGGCAGCCAATTTGGGGCTGCATTTCTTGAGAGTATATAAAACTAACACTGTTGTGTGGCTGTTTTGACAGGCAAAGCACTCATGCAAAGCAAGATGAATGGGATGTCAGTTTTCCCTATCATGGGATCTCCATTTACTGACCCAGATGAGAACTGTGAGAACCTGTCACAGAGGCGAGACAAACCAGATATGGCTTCAAATGGGGCTCTAAATCTCACGTAGTTTTGAAGCTACTCCTAGAGTGCTGAATTTGTCATAAAAGGCTTGTCAGTTCAGAGTTCATTAAGGTAAAAGATGAGAGTGTTTTATCTGGACAGTCTTGAGCCCTAGTATGGTAGGAGAAGGGGCTAGTTACAGCCCTTGAAAGTAAAAAATGTGCTTTTTCAGTGCTTTCTTCCAGCTTTCCTTTGGATCGAATCTCTATGGAATTGCTGCTCCTGGCATGTAAGTATTTCTTTTCCTTGTTTGTCTTTTTAGGCTTCTTTGTTAAACTTGGAGGTGTGTTTGTGATGTCAATTCAAAGTCCCTTGAGATTTGGCTGGGACTTGAGGTGAAGTGTTAAACTTCACAGGACTGAATTGGAACACTTAAGGTGAGAGACAAGGTTTTAATCACTTGCACTGTGGCTGCCACAGTAGAAACTTTGTGACCTCAGCTGAGTTTTCTTTTACTCAAAGTCCAAAATCAATAGAAGTATTCAAGCCTGGAGAAATGACTTGTGTTTAACTTTGCCCCCAAAGTTGGAAAGCATCAAAAAGTGTATTTCTCAGATGTGCAGTTTGAAAACTGTGACTCTGAAAAGCTGAATTTCAGTATTTTGAATTCCATGTTTTGTAAATAATTCAGTACTGCAGCACCATCCTTGACAGAACACTTAATCCTTCTGATACTCAGTCATATTTGCCTCACATCAAAAAGGTTTGCTCTTGTATTAAGGTTCATCTGTACTGATGCACCTTGACATATTTGGCTGATCTAAAATAAGAATAATAACAAAAATACTAATAATATTTATGTGGATCACCAGTAGCCTTCCAAAGATTTTATTTCAGCACATTTACTGTAAGGCTCAAAATAGTTATATAAATTGATACATAAAAATAAATAGAAAATATATAAAATATTGAATTGTATACATGTTGGAAAACAAAGTAGTTCAAATTTGTTAGGCAAATTCTGGGGGTTTTATGTGGTGTCCTGGTTAGCACTGTCTTCACAGTATGTTGTAAAACTCATATTGATAACAAATGGATGGTGAGAACTATCTGGCTATGTTAAATAATTGATTAATCATGTATACAATATAATATTTTTTTTTCTTATGATAGGTATTTTTTGGTGCAGCCTGGTAAATTATTCAGTATGGTGTACAAATAAACCCCTTGAACTGTGCTGCACACAGTTCTGCTGCAGTGACCCCAGGTGTACATGAGAGTGACACTTGTAGCCATTCACTCAGCATCTGTGTACATGAGTATAAATAGTTTTGACGCAGAAGTAAATAACTAATAAAAAAAAAATAACACCACATACCCCCAACAAGTCCTGACAAGTATCTGCGTCCTGCAATTGTATCTCATCTTATTAAAAGAGCTTACAAACAGTAGTATGATTGTCAGATCCTTCAGGTCTGTTGTGTCTTTCTCTTAACCAGCAAAGTGTGTTGTAAATATGTAAAGAAAAAAGAAAATGAAAAATGCTTTCTTTGGCATTTCTTTGGCCTAATAATGTGAATTAAAAAGATATGCACAACTCACCATATAGCAAATCTATGCAAATCACTGCTTAAGAATCTATAGTCAGTGGAAGAAAAGGAATGAGGAGGTACAGATCCAATATTGCACAGATCAGCTGTTAGAAAATAATTGCCCACAGAAAATTAATCTATGTCCAGCAATACTTCAAGTGGCTGTCACCAAGGAACACTGAATAGAACAGCTGATGATTAGAATTTGATCCAGTAAAACAAGATTAAAGGGCAAGTGAAAAGCACTCCAGTTATGTATGAACCATCAGCTGCACAAATATAAGATGGGAAACAACTGGCCAAATGGGGATGATCTGGGAATTATAGCAGATTGCTCTCTGAGCATGAGTCAACTGTGTCATGTTGTTACAAAGAAAGCAAATATCAGGCTGCTGTGTACAAGCAGAGCCTCCTCTGCAGAACACAGCCAGTAATCCCTGTGCTTATTCACCACTGCTCGAGCCTTAGCTGGCAGGCTGTGGCCAGCAATGTGCCCATCAAGCTGGAGGCAGCACAACTGGAGAGGCAATTGTAGCATCTGAGCTGTAATTCAGATGTATAGAAAACAATTTGTGACAGTAAGAACTGGGAAACTTTAGGATAGATGTCATAAAGATCTTGTAAACACTCTGGATTTCATAAAGATCTGTAATTGCTCTGTCTTTAAAAGCATTTAAGACCAGACTGAGGAGGTAACAATCAGGAATGACACACTGGTAGCTAATCTTGCTTTGGACTGAGGGACAGGTTGGGTGATCTCTCAGAGCTTCTTTTATCAACGTTTATCATTCCCTTGATGTCACCTTTCCTGTATAGGCAAAGAAAATGAGTATGTAATATCTCATTAGATTTGTAGCTAGACAAAAAATATTATTCTTTCTTCACAAGAGATTTAGCGAGAATCCTGAATGTAAAAGCTTTTATTTCATCCCGAATAAAAGCTTTGTTCCTCTTTTCATCTGAAAAAAAAGTATGCTTTCCAAAATAAGGTCCATCATGAGGCAAAATTGCTTTTTCTCAAGTTGATTTAGTTAATTTTAATTTTTGTTTGTATATTTGTTTTTGTTTATTGTAAATTATTTTATCTCTGAAGAACAGAAATCTACTCATAAGTCTCTGCTATGCCTCTTAGTGAACACCAAAAAAAGTTCACTTTCACAATATTTTCAGATATTTCCTTTGATTAGTCACAAGAAAAACCTATGTAAGTGCAATCTTATAAGAAGGATTAGCAGAACTGATGGAAGTGTTTATCTACTCCATGCAATTTAGCAATCAAAGGAAGAAGGACAAAGATCAAGGTGGGCTTTCTGACCAACTCTCACTTATAATTTGTAAGGCAGGCTTTTGTGTCTGTAGCTGCTCTAACTACAGTAACAGCTTTTGGGTGGTTTTTTATTTTTTGCTTTTTGTTTTCAGAAATATTATACTACACTTTATATTGTATTTATATTATATTATATTATATTATATTATATTATATTATATTATATTATATTATGTATATTTATTATATTATACTGTTTTGTGTAGATACCATCACTCATTCTTTAACATTTTTGCTAATGTTTAGTACCTGCAAGAGATTTTTTTTCTTTTTTTAATACATTAAAAATACTGTGAAAGTCAATATTAAATGAACAACTCTAACATGAAGCTCAAGGAGGGGGAACCTCAAGATCCCATTTACTTATAGCATGTTTCAAAGCCTGTTGCATGTATTAGAATTGTGCTAACATTAGTCACAGAGAATCAAGACTTTAAATCAAAACTGGGTGTATTTCTAAAAGATCTATTGTCCTTCAAGCAGAAGATATTTACTTGATGCCTGAAGTATAGATTTAGATTTTAGGGGCTGCTACACAGGTGTTTGGAATAGATAATCATAATGGTGCTCTCCATCCATATACTGTGTGAATCTCAATTCACTTTAAGCATATCAAGAGGCAAAGAATAACTCAATGAAAACAAATAATCTAAAAAGCAGTATCTACTACAATGAAAAAGATCCCATAAAAACAATACCAAGACATGCCTCTTATCTTTTACTTTCTTTAACGACGTAAAAAATAAAAGGTGTCACTTTCCATTTTCCCTATTTTCAACTTAACTCATAATCAAACACAACAATAAGAATATAAAAGTAAAGATATATGACTTTTAAAGGTGACATCTGTTTTTTTGTCCATATGTTATTATTGGCATGTTGGCCGACTCAGTAGGATTTCTGAGATAAAATAAATGCAAGATGGAAATTAGAAATTATGCTTTCTTTATAAAGGATATGGACTCAATAATAAAAGAACAAGAAGAAAATTTGCTGGTGATACATTAATCGAGAAATAATTTAGCAGTTTTTTCATGCTGCATTTGTTCTACTGTGCTAATGGTCATGATAAAAATTTGCTGTAGTTATTAAAGTAGTAGATATAAGTACAGACCACACAGGGAGCAGAAACACAGAGTAAGAAGCGGCCATTAAAGTCACAATGAGAAATATGACCTTATCTTTTAACAACAGAGGTGTTAACGCAGCAGACTGCCTTCTCACCACATTGCTGTTTAAAGACCTCATTTAAAATACTCCTCGGTTGGCATGCTTGGAAACGCCGTACTTTAGCAACATGAGAGTGTAGCATATAGAACTAGAAAAGCATTTAATGGCTATCTCTGTATTACTGAATTTGAGAGCGCTTTTAAGTTAATGGCTGCAGTTTTTAGCTCCTTCTCTCCCTACCAGAAATGCCCCTCCTGTCCTATCTTTCATGTAAAGAAAACTTGCCAGTCAAACAGGAGTTTTGCTTGCTATAAGAAAACTCAGGTACATATTGAAGCACCATCGAGCAGCTCATGGAATATTTAGTTTTAATCCCTGAAATTGTAAGCAAACATATCACACAATTTCATCGCGAATTTAGGAAATTACAGCTTAAAATATGTATTTTCTCAGCTGTATTCTCATGACTCACGCTTGAAACAGGGAAATATTCAGATATTAAGAACCTGCTTGTAATTTATGAAGAGAAGTTATTAATTGGCAATATATATTCTATTATTCTGTTGAAATTTATTCTTCAGCTAAAATAAGTCTACTTTGATTTTATTCAGCTGAAACATTTTCCAACAGAAAAGACTGGAAAGATTCCAGACCCTTTCTCATATTAGTAATCAGTCTGAACTAATATTTTTTGAACTTCACCAGAATTGTGTATACTCCTCCAGACAGATGCAACTAGTGCCCTATGCTTGCAAGGATTGCACTTACTATGCAGGGAGGTATTTCAAGTTATTTTTTCCCATTTTTATTTTCCACCTGCTCAGATGCCCTCAATGCCTATTACTAAACACATATTTATGAGGATCAGTGCACAACGGACGAGTTTTAGCAATTTTTAATAGGAAAAAATTAAAAGGAAAATAAAGAGATCAAGTTGATTAAAAAATTCCATCATAATAAGAAAGTGTGGCACAAATATTTCAGTTTCTTTGACATATATGATTGAAAGTATAAATAAGATATTCAATTTCAGTTTTTGTACCTAATATGTCATATATATTAGTTACACTTAAAATTTTAAAGCATATTTCCTTGGTCTAATGTTTTGAAGGGTTACATCAGTGTTTCCAAAACAAAACATTTAAGCCCTTTGAATCCATGAAAAACCTTAAAAAACTGGCTTCTATTCTCTTAGGAATTACAATTATTCAAAATGCAGGATTTTCTCAAAAATAGCATTTTTTGTTTTCTTGCCAACTCTACTAATACCTAAGTAACGACCTTTTAACTTGGCAAATTGCTTATCATGAGAGTTTCTAAGGGTTTTCTAATTAAAATAGAGAGAAACTGTAGGTATAAGGAAATATGCATATAATAATTTAATGTTTGGAAAAAGATAGCTTTTTTGTCTTAAACTGGAACTCAGGAAGTGTGTGATTCAATAATCTAGGCACTGAGGTATGGTTTAAAATGAGTGCTACAATTTCTGTAAGTGGCTTATCAGCGACTAAGCAAACTTCTCCTACCCAGCTCAGTAAGTATTATCCATTTTCTTTGCAATGTGCACCCAGGGTCTTCTTTTGAGGAGTGCAGTTGAGGACTGAAATCTAGGAATGGGTTCTGGAGCAACCTTTCATCTAATTTGCACAGTAGATTCCATGAGTGTGGAATAGAAATAACAATGGCAAGATGTCAAGATCCTTGATAAACATTTTAAAGCACTTTTTCAAGGCCATTTTTTGGCACAATCACCAAGTGAATCTTCAGTCCCATTTAGTGTAGGAATAATCTTCCTCAAAAGCGACAGAACTGCTTTGAACTCCACTGGAAAGAGTTCACTCAGACAAATATTGTAACACAGTATAAACCAGAGTCTTACTGAATTGTGGACATCAAAGGCAGAACTTGACAAGGATGGAAAGGATCCCATGTGCCAGCAGAGTGCAGTGGTGGTGGCAGAAATGCTCTCACAGCCCTGCAAGCCAATGTGTAGTGGTGCTAAATGGAAAGCAGCCATGATTATCACTTGATGTCTGTGTCACACAGAATTTCTGAGCTGAGCAGAGGATTCAGTCTCACATATTCCCATGTATTGTTACATTGCTTGGGTTTTTAAGCAGGGCAAAAGTCTTCAGTCCCAAAAGCTTTGAAAGTTGCACCTTGACATATCTAATTCAAGAAGGCCATCACATCTCAAATTCACTTATAGCTGGGATATGTGTTCAAGGAAGTGAGGAATGGAAAGACAAAGGAAGATGACTCAATGTTCTTATGGTCTTAGAGGTCTGTCCCAACCTAAATGATACTCTGATTCCATGATTCCTGGTAAAGCTGCTTTTTTACAAAACCTCTCTCCAAAGATCAAAGACCTTCATGGATTTTCTGTTATTTGCACTAATGTTCAGAATGGATGACAAATAAATCAAAATCATGCAGAGAAAACTTCATAATGCTATTTCTGTGTTCTTTTGTGTTTTTCTCAAAGACATATCCATCACATGTGTCATTGCATGGTTGCATAAAGGCAAGCTAAATCCAGAGTAGAAGCTTCATGAAGCAATGATCAATCACCCAAGATGTTTGGGTTTGGTATTCAGATAAACGTGAATACACAAGATGGCTAAAATAGCATAAGAAATTATTTTCTTGTATTATTTCTGTGCTCTGTGCTTTTCATGCATGATAAAATTTGGATTTTTTCCAAACCGTTTACCCAGACCTACTTTCTAACTGTGTACTTTTAATACCCCTAAAATGAGTTTTTCTCATCTTCTCATGGAGAAACTTGAAACTGCAGTGGAGAAGTGGACAACACTGTCAGCAGACAATTCAGTAACTGCAGATGGAAAACAACATCGCTGTGTAAAACTTCCATGATTAAGCCATTGTTTACTAATAATTTGTACTCTCAAAGTTTACATTAATGTTATATAGGTACAGCTAGCAGAAATGTTCCTGGACCAATTAACTTCACACCTTGTCCACTGACAAAACCGAGTGTTTTCACTGTTTTACTGTTCCATATTTTCAACAGAAGAATTTATTTTCTGCTGTTTTGCTTTTTATACCTTTCTCTTTTTTCTTCCCAATGCCAAACTGAAACATTTTTCTTGATGATAATATAATATTTTTTTAACATCGGACTCATTGAATTCTGACTGGGTAAAGCCTTTAGTAAAACTCAGAAAAAAACTCCATCTATTGGACATCAACTGAGGTATGGTACACTACTATTTCTTTACTAATACTTCTGAGAAAATTCTTTTTCCTTTGATTTGAGGACTGCTGTGGATTGATCTCACAGCCATCTCTTCTCCAGACTGCATCAACTCCTGCTATTTCCTTCTCCTGGCAGGACAAGTGCTCCATCCTGTCCCATTATGGTGACCCTCCACTGAATCAGCTGCAGTTTATCAACATCTTTCTCCTCATACATGTAGGGGGAAAAAAATAATCTGCATAAATCACACTGTCACATATAAAATATTTCATTTGTGTGTAACAGTTCCTTTCTGTAAGGCTGGCTTAGTTTATGAAAAATTGTTAGCCCATATGGACAGATAAATATTTCAAAAAACAATAGCTTATGGAAGAAGTTGACATTCCCAGCAGGTTTAACAAAACCTCCAGAAAGGAGCCTCAGTCCACTCCAGGAAATCAGTTGTCTTGATGCTACCATTGTTCTCCCGGGGTATCAATCAAGGAAATGTAGATTCAACAGATCACTGTCCACTCTTCCTCATAAAGCAAAGCTAGTCGTGCTAAAAATTGATGTCAAAATAATCTGACCTATTAACCTCCTTAATTTTCCAGGAAAGAAATGAGCTCATTTTCTTCAATCCTGTGCAATTCTGTTTTCATTGGAATTAAAGGATGTTCATAGGCAAAGCATAATGAATAAGAATCTGATTTTCAAAACAAGGATTTTAATATAAAGGCACTAAATTAAGACAAGATAATTTCAGTTAATAATGCAGTGAATAGATTGAGACACCATCCTACTGGTGGTAAATTAGTTTATGCCTGAAAAAAAAACCTTCTTTCCTTTTCTTTCCAGCAATCTGTTTCATTAGCTCTTCAAAACAGATGTTCTTTGCATAGGGATTCTTCTTAAATCTGGAATCTGAATAGGTAGGGAGAAGGACAATCTCAGAAGTCTTCTACTGAAAAATAGTTTTACAAAAAATCTCAGTAGAAAACCTGGCCTCAATAGTAGTTTAAATATATGAAATATTAAAAATATGAGTTAAAAGTTTGGCTGATTTACCATTCAGAGTTCTATACAATCAGTACACTTAATAATTGTGATGGAAAACATGATTTTGTATTTTAGTTTTTATTGAAATTCATTTCAGTCCCAAAGTTAATGCTTAATGAGTGATTAATTTAAGAAGAAAATGCACAAAACAAAACAAACATAAAACCACAGTAAAATAGCATTTATAAAACAGATTTCAAGAATAGGGAACTACCAATGAAATTTGCACTGACTTGTTTTGTAAGAGTTTTAGGGTAAAATAAAATGCATTTCAAGATTGATGGATTAAAGCCATGTTTTATCTGAGGTGTTTGGATTGATTTTAGGTGCTTCAAAGCCTATACTCTCCAACAACATGGACTTATGCACACAGCCTGCTTACCTGCTCTTTGCATCATCCCTCAATTTCTTTTCCTTGGGCTTTTTATCGTCAAACCCTTCATGCCCATTGGGAGAAAAAATTTCAAATAGCCCCAACAGTTAGAGATTTTGTGAGTATGCTTTTTTCTCCACCTTGCAAGGCTATAATTGTTATGTTCCACTACATTTCATTGCTGTCCATCATAATGAAAGATGAGCTGCCACCAATTACTGCACACCTGGTAATAAAGAGGAGCAAAGTATCTGGCCTTGCACAAACACCAGGGCAGTCATTTTCAGGAGAAATTAGGAGTTTGCTAATGAAGATGACATATTGAAGAGACAACTATATATTGAGGATCATGAATAACTAATCCACTGAGAAAGCAGGTAGAATCTGTGGTCAGGTGATCCAGAAGTGTTGTGCATGAGGGCAAGAGAAATAAAAAACATTTATCTCTACTGTGTAGTTACTGAGTTACTTAACATCCATGTTGAGTAGCATAGAAATTTTATTAGTGAAATGGATTTTTAGATGAGAAGAAGACACCTCACAATAGAAAAGATGAATCAGATACAGAATCTGAATTACTGTGTAGAGCAAGATGTGGATGTCAGTGGTAATCTGGAGGCGATTCTCTGTGCTGACTATACACAGAACCTACACAATTAGGTTAGGCACACTTTTAACTTAAAATGAGTAATGTTGTTGAGATTATTCCCTTACAGTTTGTTGTGGTGTGTTTTTAAGTTAATTCCATTAAAACGTTTGTCAATAAAGATGTCACACTGACCAGACCAAATTCTAAATAATGGGCTAGTGTTCTGAAACTGCAAGTCAGCCTCATCTTGTACAAACTGATAGAGCAAAAATACTTCTCTTATGACTACTACTTTAACTTTTCTGTATTCTGTCTTTTAATTACTCTGAAGCCAAGTTTTGATTTCAGAGGAGTACTGAGATTTTTGAGAAACACTAGGGTTTGGTGTTTGTGTAATGCTGGTACTTCAGCTCTTGTTAGTCATTACCTCTCTCAACAGCTTTGCAGGGTAGTTGAACAGAGATAGAGCTTTAGGGGATAGTAAAGCCTCTGACTCAGAGATGAAAAGAATAGCAGGCTAGATCACTCCTTAAAGTCTGAATTTGGTAACAGAAGAAATAAAAGAAGGTAATTTCACCCATAGCTTATGAGTGTTATCTTTGTAGAAAGCATGACCCAGAGACTGTCTCTGATTCTGAGTGCCTGTTGATAACTCTCAATTTATTTGTAATGGTGTCTTGCAGTATGTAAAGAAAATTGAACTGAAAAGGAGTCACTAAATCTCCACTAAAATGTTTTCCTGTATTTAAAGTGAATGGCTTATAAATATTTAGTTAAGTTTAATAAATGTATTAGGAAATAATGAGAGGGGGCTGATAAAGACTTTTTCTTCAATATAGGAAGTGAAAAAGCTAAAATTCTTTAAAATATAAATGAAGGAAAAATATGCAGTTGGTTGGTGTCAATAAAGAGGTAGTCTGTCTTGTTTAGGGAAAAAGTTCTACAAGTCAGCTAAATGGTTATATTGAAAGACACTGAGATACCAAACGTAAAAATGAATGCCAAGGTATTTTCTGGCATTAGATTAGTAGGGGATCTGGATTCTTTATTTATTTTTTCAGGTAGAGGACAAAGTTTGACAAATGCACTTAACCACTTGTCAGTGATGAGAATATTCTTGGGACACATTGGGACTTAAACATCACTTGCTGCAAATTATAATAGTTTTATTTAAATTGAATGGACAACACACATATACAAGTTTGAGGTAGTGGGAGAAAACTACTTTTCTATTTCTGAAGATCTTCTACATGTTTTCAGTGTTTCCTAATGGTTCCAGGTTGTATCAGAAAAATATAACACTACATTTCTTATTAATATTTTCTTGATGCATACACAAAATGCTGTGTTCATTGTAAAGGCATTGATGAGACTCCACTCAACTGAATAAGCCTGCCATGCTGTGCAGATGTGTTTTGGGATACCCTGATTTCACATGTCTTACGGTCCCTATATTACAACTGCCCCACCCCTTAGAAATGTCCCTGCCTGTCTGAACTGCAATCTACCCTAACCTGTAGATATGCTCTCTAGTGGCTTTCTCTTTCATATTCTCCCAGGACTAAAAGCCATTGTCTTTCCCAGCATGTACAGATGGTGTGGAACTTTGTGAGCAAAATAGAAAAAAAGATACAAGTAGAGATAAATACAATTAAGACACAAAAGATATCTTCAACTTTTTAGGAGTAGTGATAAAGGAGATAATCACAATGGCCAAGAAAAGCTGCAAAACAGAATTACAGCCCACATATATAACGGCAGCAGAACTGCAATACTTCCTCCTACATGCTGTCTGGAAGCAAGAAGATGAGTTTTCATGAATGAAAACAAAATGAAGTTATATTTCAGGTACCCCTGTAGACTCCAGCTGTATCAGACTGAAGAAATCCTCTAATTTCTTGGATCATTGGTATAGCACCAGTCCAGCTACATCTTAGTTTCATATTGGAGATTTATGAATCGGGCTTCCCATACTAAACATCATCCACTTATTTCTGTAAAATAAAAATCTGGGCAAGTGGGTTGGTTGTGAGTCATTAAACACTTTCAAAGATCTCTGGGATGTCCAGTAGGTAAACCCACAGGCCTGTCTAGAAGGTTGAGCTTCTAGAAAAGAAGCAACTCCATATGGTGTTGGACTAATTAGAACTGTCTTGACTCCCTACTCTTTCCACCATCTGTCTCCTGAATGCTTGATTATGCCTTAAGGAAACATTACCCTCTGGATCACTTGTTACTCTTAAGCATAACAGATTCCTTATATCTTTCTCTTGGCCGTCTGGCACTCACTCTTCCCCATTTTCTTTGCAGGGCCTAAAGACAAATTCATCAGTCCTTACCTTTTACTGCCCAAGTAACCTGCCCCAGTAGGTTCACACGGAGATTGAGTTTCTGCGGTTCTGAAATAGGACACTCTAAAGGTTGATTTAGTGAAAGTATGTCCCAGTAATACCTGGAAATTATGGAGAACAATGATCTAATATCTAGAAATATCTCAGAAATATAGCTTCCAGTCATGCAACTTTACTACTTTACCCAGAGGGCTGAGCCCAAACACTTTCAGGGAGCTGGCAGTCATACTGGCCCACATGAAATACAATTGATCTGAAACAATTCATTCTTTAGTAGTGGAAGAAGATACAGGGAAGTATGTGGCATTTTGCTACATCATTGTCTTGTTTTCATATAGAAATGAAGTAAGGAAAGCATAGCAGGTAGACAACGTCTGGATTCCAGGAATCCACCAAAGGCTCTCTATCACTCCACAGCTGGAGAGAGGAGGGAAAATATAATGAAGGGTTCATAAGCTGAGATAAAGACTGGGAGAGATCACTCATAGGAAAAACAAGCTAGAATTAGAATTAGAATTAATTGAATTTATCACTTACAAAATCAGAGCAGGATAATGAGTAGTAAAATAAAACTTTCAAAACACCTTCCCTCAACCCCCCTTTCCTTCTCAGCTCCACATCCTACCCCAGAGGTGCAGGGAGGCACAGAATGGGGCTATGGTCAGTTTATCACCTGTTTTTTCTCCTGTTGCTCAGGGAGAGGAGACATTTCTCTGATGTACTGTGAGATCCCTCCCACAGGAGACAGCTCTCCTTCAATTTTTCCAGCATGAGTCCATTCCACAGGCAGCAGTCCTCCCCAGACTGCTGCAGCATGGATGACTCCTCTACAAGGTGCAGCCTTCAAGGACAGGCTGCTCCAGTGTGGGCTTCTCTCTCCTCAGGTCTCCCATGAGGTCACAGACTTTTCCCAGTCATCCACCTGCCCTGGTGCGCTCTCCTCCATGGGCTGCAGGTGGATCTCTGCATCCCCAGGGATCTCCATGGGCTGCAGGGGTGCAGCTGCCTCACCATGGTCTGCACCACAGCCTGCAGGGGAGTCTCAGATGCAGCGCTTGGAGCAGCTCTTGCTTCTCCTTCTCCACTGACCTGGATGTCTACAGAGTTGTTCCTCTCACATGTTCTCACTCTTCTCTGAACACAATTACAACTCTGCAACAACTTTTGGTCTTTTCTTCCTTCTTAAATCTGCTGTCACAGAGGCATTATCATTTTTTCTAAGTGGTCCAGCCTTGGCTAGTGGCACACTCATCTTGGGAGCTGCCAGGGATTGGCTCTGCTGGATAAGGAACCACCCCTTGTAGCTGCCCACTACCAAATCTTGGCCATGCAAATCCAAAACAGAAACCAAAAAAAAATTTAGGGAAATCTGAAAGATGGAGTGTGCTGGGAATGTGGAGTGAGGATTGGAAGATAAGTAATTCAAAAATCAAAAAAGAATATTGAAATTATAAAGTGGCAAAAACCTACCTTTTTTGGAACTTTTTCTAAAATAATATTTGCCCCAAAGAGTGCAATCTTCTTGAACATTTAAATTTTATGAAAGAAAAATTCTCCTCAAAAAAATTATGACTGAGTTCTTTCAACCAGTTCTTATACTTCTTTAGAAAAGTTGGAATTAAAAAATGGTGAGTTACAGCTTGAAATCTCCATACTTTTCAGAGCACACGGCATAATCAGAGACAAGGCAAACATCTAACCCCTTTATTAAAGAATGGCTTTCAGTAACTTCATTTTTGGACTTATGAAATAGATCAATTTCCAATTAATTGTCTACAAGCAATATGGATAAGCTAACAACAGCTAAATATTTCCCATTCTATTTAGGAGGACAACTAGTGATATCTCAATACAAAATTTTTATTAAATTATACAATTGGATGGCAAACAGAATTAGAAATTGAATGAATGCATTGGTTTCAGAATGAATATGGTACATGAAAGTTTAAATGGGAAATTGAAATAAAACATGCAAGAAAATGAAGATAACTGTTTCATAAGACCAAAAGAATTGGAAAGAACATGTAACTTTAGCAATGCAGTTCCAGAAATAAAAAAACTATCTATAATTTCTTACACATTAAGTCTACTGAACAGAAAATCCTTAAAATCTGAGATGAACTGAAGAACTACTGGTAATAACCACAGGACATGAATAGTAACAAATTCAGCCCAAAGAAATAGACTATTACTTGAGTGATTTACAAGTGTGCTCTGAATGAAAAGAATATAAAAGAAAAAGATTGAAGAAAAAAAAATCTGCTATTGCTATGGAGAGGGACTGCCTTGCAGTATAGACACCCAGCATTTGAGAAAAACAATGGCTTATGTGGGAAGAGCACAGCACTTTTATGAAGTGACAGACAGAGTCATTATTACCAAATACTTTAAGCCACAAGACTATTTTAATGAATAAAAATTGTAGAGCCCTCCAAGCTCAGCAGTAAAAAATGTATATGCAATGCAAGAGTAAGCTAGTGAACAAGGAAGCAGAAATAAAACATTTTTTCTACTTCTTGCAAATAGATAAGTAAGTTTTCTTTCTTCCTCCCCTCGCCCCCCTTTTCTTTTTCTTTTTTTTTTTGAGTTTGCACATTTTAAGATAAATCACATAAACAGATAAATAGACTCATGAGCACCAGTAGCTGTAAAAGCAAAGAGAATCCCACACTAAAGCATACAATATCAGATTTTATCCACAAGGAGTAAAAAGTTCAATAGATGAGAAATGCTTATCTGTGACTTCAAGGAAAGATAAAAACACACAAGCAACTGAAAACCCCCCTAAACACCAACAAATACACAACGCCCCATTCCCCCCACCCACCCTCTCACAACAGTGGTTGAAGTGTTGGAGTGTCGATTCAGGAAAATAATTGTCCTTTTCAAGGAGATGTTGAGCAAAAAGACAGTACTGCACATAGATAAAACAGCATATTGGAAAAACATAGAATACTGTATCTTGGTGTATCACAGACAGAAAAAGAGCTACTACAACACAGGCAGGGAAAAAAGGCAAAACAAAAGCAACAAGACATTATCAAAAAGGAAGCAGTGGGATATATCTGTAGCACTGACTAGAAGTGGCAAGTACACTTATAGGCATTGATAGCATACAGAGAGACTGGTGCATAAAACCCATCTATATTGTCTTCCATGTGTTTTAAATAAAAGCTACGTTTCTTTTTATAAATGTGATTTTAATTTTTTTTTTAAATTTTCAGGATCCAACGTTATAGAAACAATAGGTGAGATTTTAGAAAATAATAATTTGAGGGGTAGTTTTTGCACAAGGTTTTTACTTTTAAGTCATATTGTGCTTTACTAATGCATGTGTCAAAGTGATTATATAAAAATATTTTAGCTCATAACTGTTCATCATAACTAAGCATATAAAATTTTATTTGCTACCTAAAATAACTGGCCCTAGAACTTGTATTTTCCTAATCCTGTGCTAAGAAAACCCTTTCAACTTAAGATGAACAGAAACTGACCTCTGACATACAGGTGTTTCTAAACATGAGAAGTTTGGGTGCTGGATTTATTAAGCTTTATTTTTAGCAAAAGAAATGTCTGAGAAAATTGACTGAACGAGGCAGCATTTCAGTAGAATAAAGTATATGAGACAGCATTTCAGAATTTTAGCTGAATGAGTCTACAAATATGTCCTCCCTCATTTTCACTCAGCAGGATAAACAAAAACTGTAGATCACTACCAGCTGCACATTCAGTCAGGCTAGTAACAACTTTAAAAGCAGAGAAAGCACAAATGTATTTCATATGCAGGTCGGAAATTTCCTAAGGTACAGCTGTAAAAAGTCTAGCAGCTTTAATTTGGAGATACATACATTTTCAAATGTTTTTCTGAAGAGCTCATCTTTTAGTATATTTTTTTTTTCAGAAACCCAAGTTTTGACTTTATTTGAAATCTGAAGATAAAACAGCAAGAAAAACCAGTAAGATAGAGACTGAGATAACAAGATTAGGACTGAAAATAGTACTCAAATCTGTCAAGAAAAAGAAATCCCACATATTATTTGTCTAAACAATTACTTTCTAGTGTGAAAATAAAACTCTAGAGCAGTGAACCCACCAGTCTCAGTGATGACTACAAATGAAACTAAATCCCACTGTATTTGGGAGACTTTTTTTCATAAAATAGGTGTGACCAATACTGAGGTTTCTTTCAACATAGTAGGGTTTTTTTCCCCACTACCTCTCTTTAGAATCCCCTCCCCTCTCGTCCCCTCCCGTCCCTTCCCTTTCATCTATGCTTGCAGGGTTTTCCACTACTGGATCCTAACAAAACCTTCAAAAAGACCTTTATTCTTCCAAAGAAGAATATCTCGTCACATATCTCATCTTAAGCAGCTCACTAATTTCTCAAAACCTGGATGACTAAACCAGGCTCATAATCTTTCTTTTCTGTTTAAAGCTTTCCTTTAAAGGTTTCATGCTACCACCCTCAGTCATCCAGAAACAAAAGTTTCCTTTGATACTCTCCCTCTCCTGCCCCTACAGCTTTTGTATCATAACCAAGCCTTTTTTCAATTTTCTCCACATTTTAAAAAATCCCTGCATACATCTACCCAGTTTTATATTTTTGGGTTTTATCTGAAATCGGTCAGTAATTCAAAGTAACTCCTCCACATTAGGCTTAAGAAAATACATTTTACAGGGTTTGTCTAACATTAGTATCTATAGTTTTTGTTGTTTAGGTATAAATACATTTGTGTGTACACACACACACACACACAGACACACACACACACAGACACACGTGTACAAATTATTATATCAATAGAAGGTAGAATGATAGCAACCGTGTCAAAAGAAGAATTGACAATCTGTTCCACATGAAAATATCACATCTACATCACCTAAAAGAGCTATAAAACTCTAAGTTGGTTGTAAATTTGACCATACCTCTACCCCTTTTACCTGATCAGCCCACATAATCTTTTTGCTTAGGGTTTTCTTTATTTTTCCATTATCATTTCTGTTTGTATTCACTCTAACACACCCTTGTACTACAGGGACTAAATCTTTTCCATAAAACATCTAAAAAATTTCAGCTGTTGCAGAAGAAAAGATATAGCTGAACTTGAATCTCTATTTGTTGAAAATTCTCTCTAATAAAAAGAAAGTAGTATAACAGAAAAGAGTAGCACATCTACTCTCAAGCTAGCTCTTAAGGCAAAAGAGAATGAAGATCCTGGAAACTTCCATGGAGCTGAGATGATTCATTTCAATTGTTTGCTCACTTCTAATCTCCAATTATTGAACCTTTTTACACAACAACAACAATTTTTTTTCCTATTTTCTAAACTGTCTGCTGACTCTTATATGAAAGCACAGTTTTCTGAACTCCAACTTCATAGTTTTTTATTTTTGTCAACATTCAGCTGCCTTCAATTTTCTTAAAAAAATCACCTATAACAAAAATGCAGAAGACATCTCAAGTGAATCAGCTAAATTAAACAGCAATTGTATCTCTAAATCCAATTCATATGGGACCACTAGCTACAACTTTAGAAGCATTCAGAGGTAAACAGAAATTAAACATCACCAAACAGTATAATTATTCATTTGAAAAATCCTTTCAAATGGCTGAAATCCTCTCTTCCTCCTAAAAGACATGAAATTAATAATAACAGCTGGTTTGGATACAGCCCTGTTGATATTTGTATGATGTCCCATTATTGTGAATGGGGTCTGGCTTCCTGCCAGATCCTGATGTGCCTGCAAGCTGTTTCAAGTACCAGCTAGTATGGAAGTTGTCAATCAAAATATGCTTCCTTTATCACCACTGTGGCATTTTATGAAATGTCAGAATGAGATGCCACACTTGCATCTGCTCCAGCATGAGATGCCATGCATCACTCAGGTGCAGAGCCAGATCCTTTGGAGTGCTGTGCCCATGGGTATGCCAACCTCAGGACCATCCTTCGGAGGCTAACTTTCCACTGGGTAATTTGCAATCTTGTCAAAAGCCCATTGAAGTCAAAGGAAATATTCCCATTGATCTCAGAGGGCTTTGATCAGGCCCATGGTGAGCATGTACTTTAGCAGTCTTTTAGTGCTCTTGCAACATGCACAGCCAAATGAATACACTTAATCTTTTGAGTTAAAATATGAAAGTCAGCACAGTTCAGCTGACCGGCGTCAGAAGTCAGAAGGGGACTTAGCATGTGGAATTTGTGACCTCAAAGCCTTTTTTAGCTGTCGAAGTTCAGCTTTTAAGCAATCAGGAATATTCACAATTGCCTTTGCCTTGTTGCTGCTAAAGTCTGTCCATTCCTGTGTTTCTTATGGTGAGGCCCCCACGACATTCAAGTTGTTGCTGTGGCATAAGGCTCTGATACAAAGCCATTTAATACTGACTAGTTTGCACCTAAATCCCGCTGACCCTAATGAAATGGATGTCTTTTGCTGTGCACAGTCATTTTTCAACACGTGCTCATGCCATGGCTAACCCTCTTGTCATGCTTTTCTGCATGTCATCAGTCGGCTTCACATGTGCAAATCAGGAGAGAAAACTTCTCTGTTCAAGAGTTTTTATGTGTGGGCCTTCCCACTAACAGGGTTTCAAATCCCATTGTTTGACTACAGAGGAATTTGAATATCACTCACTTTCCTTCAAATTTTTAATTTAGTTCTAGTTATTGAGTTAATGCGAAGAATGGGGATAGGCAGTTCTTTCCTGACCATGGTTTAGAGATTATATACTATTAATCTCCTGGCTATTCAAAGGTGGCTTCCCTCCAAGCAGAATGCTGTTTAATTGAAGAAAGCCTCTCTCCCTCAAAAGTATTTCAGGGAACTTCTATCTCAGATGCTGATCTCTGTGAATCTCTTTTCAAATGGTGTGCGTGGGAAGTTATGAATTTGGCAGTAAGGTGTAAGGAAAATACTGCAGCAGATGTCACTGTTGTGATTTTATGTTGTGTTTACCTTTGGACTTACCTCAGCGTCTTCACCTTTAAAGCTACACTCTTCAGGAAAGTTCCCTTGCATTGAAATGCTACAAAAGTTAGAATTAAACACCCAGAAGAGATGTACGGTCTCCTAACGAATGTGTTTAACATTGCATTTATAACCAAGATTGTTTCAGAATTGCACTGATATCAGACTTCTCTGAAAACAGAAGTGGGAATTCATGCCTCTAGCTGGAGTAGACTTTAATCTTTTTTTAATGAAGTGACCTAGTAAGGAAAATCTAAGTGAATACTAGGAACTTGCTGGCAAGATACAATAGCACTGACTCTCCTACTGAAGTATTTTGCAAGGTAATACCTACAGGCTCAGAAATTTACTAATAATGACGGGTATCTAAATAAACTCATATATTTATGCCTATGCTTTTGAAAGGAAATTTTGAAATTATCTTTCAAGACCACATCTCTATACCTGACTACTGACTACACACTTAGAAACTGCAGAACATGTCTTGGCATTCAGATCAAGAATCAGTGCTGCTGAACACAACTCCCAAAACCATGTCAGTAGCATATTGTATTTGAATAATAATAAAGTCCATAGGAATGGATACACTAAAGTCAGTGTTACAAACTTGACATAAAAAAAGGAGATATCTCTGGAGCAAAGTAACTGGTAGGTATTTGTCTTATCAGAAGCAAAGCAATAATTTCTATAGCAGATCATTACTCACAGACACAACTCCCTACAATTTTTGAACTTTTTCTGATAGTCTTATATTCAAACAGAGGTAGGAGAACATTTCAAAAGCATCAAAGCAATTTCAGGGCTTGAAGGAGACACTTCAGAAGCAGTTCATACACATTGGGCTTTTAAGGTCTCTAAAGTAATGGATGTCATCACCCAGAGCATTTGGGAGTGCTCAGACCCTACCATGAAGCCTAACAGGGTAAATTTTGCTACAGCATAGTACTTGAAAATGTGCCTAGAGCTCTTAATTCACTCTGCTGAGAAGGACTATGGTGGTATTTGTAGTTTTTTATCTGTAAATTTAATGTTGTGTCTCTGTGTGGTAAAGAGACTTCAAAGAGTTCACTGTTTGGGAAATAACTCTTTCTTCAAAGATTTCTATCTGGTGAAAGTTTTGACAAGGGCTGTGTTTAGGAGGTTGCTTTTTTAGGCTATGGGTACAGGATAAAAAAAAGCCTCAAAAGAATCCTGAGATTTCGTGAAAAAGTTTTAACACTATCTGTTATGGTGGAAAAAAAACTTTAATTGGTTCTGCTTTCACAGACTGTTGTTCATTTTGTTTTTTTCATTTTTTTTTAAGACCAGGTCGTTTGTCTCCAGTCTGCTTTGGATTTGGCTGTTTCCTGTATGTTTTAGTATTAGGAATTTGGTTTTGATTTTGGGTTTTAAACCCAGATAAGGGGCAGTGACATTTTAGAGGCTTCTACACAAAGAATATTTGGAGATCTGTGACAGAATCAGCAGTCTGGCATAAAGCAGTGGAGTACTATCTACCAGTCCTTTACCATGGAAACAGAGGGATAGACAGCTGTGTCAATGTTGCCATGGTGAATAAAGTGAGATTAGTTTGTGGCTGGCAAAAAAGAACAGGCATGTTCCAGACTGGTAATCCTTCACTTACCTGAAGGAATAAGATTGTTCTACATGGAAAAAAAATGGTCCTTGTAGCAGTAGAAATACTTTTGTACAAAACCAGTCTCTCACTGTGCACCACTGGAAATTCTGCAGATAAAATTTCTGAGTATTTCAGGGCCAGAGATTGATCTTTGCAGTTCATGGGTTTGTGTCCAGGTGAGCTTTGAGGCTTTTGTCATTTCTTTTGGGGGGAGAGGCTGTATGGGTGCTGTGGAAATAGAAGGTGATAAAGTATTTAACAAAGTGACTAGCTGCACTAAATCTGATGCAGGAATTCACTATCCACTTTGCAATCAACATTTCATTTGCAATACTTGTATTGAATTTGCAGTTAGATATTGCATCTTTTCAGCTCTGGTGATCATTTAGAAGAGAATCCCATCTTTTCCTGATGCTGTTTCTGTAAAGAGAGTTACAAACGCTCAGGCATGCTTCCATAAAAATTCCTTTGTTCCAGCACAGGAAACTTTATTACATAAAGATGGACTTCTGGCACTTTGCTACAGATGATAAGACATAGCCATGCATTCATTAGTCACGGAATCTAACACACAATCACAAAACAAAATAGAAATCATTTTATCCCCCAAGTGGTCAAACCCTATTCAGTGTTCGACTGTGTTATTTATCTGTCTGGGATTGTGTCATTCTTTACTGCTGCAGCTCAGTGACTTTGTGAGAGGAGGGTATTTGTCTTTAAAAGTTCTGGTAATGAATCGTACATTGGAGTACAAGGGCATCCTAGGGGAGACAGAATCTGTGTGGAGGATTAATCTTTTCTCAGGTAAAAATGCTACATCTTATCTAGAAAACTGGCAGCTAATTTTGCTGTCAAACATCTGCAGCCATTTAAGGCTTTACCTCTTTCTTTCCTCATATTAGTACATTCAATATCAATGAATAATAAGAAGTCAATGAAGTACCACAGTTAAATCCAGGGCTGAAGTGGCAGCGATAGCATTTTCCCTTCACTGCAGGAAAGCAATCGAAGGAAGACACAGCTGTCAACGATTCTTAGGTTAAGTCACGGATTTGAATGCCTAAGCTATGTATTTAGGTGCTCAATCTTGAAATGTTGTTCCATTCTATATATTTAACAAATGCACATTTTATAAATCATCTCTTTGACCTATTGCAGTTTCAAGTTCTGAAAAAAATTATTCTCGTTCATTAACACCTATATCTAAAAAACACAAAAATTCTCCAACATTTTTAAGGTGATGAAAACTATGAATTATCTGCACAGTAGTTCCATGAATAATTGCACTGCATAAGTCCATTAAAATGGAAAAATTATGTCCTTTTAAAGCTGAACATTGTGAAAGTCCTTGCAGTTTAATAATCACTTAAACTAATATAATTTTGTCTGGGCATTGACTTCGATTCTTGAGCTGAGAAATGTAGGTTTCTGAAAATCAACAGATCTACAAATGTGTATCAGGGTTCTTGAATGTTTTTCTTTTTTGTCACCACAGATGGTGTAGTTGATCTCACTGGAACTTTGATTTAAATATCTGAATTTGATACCATCAATATTGAATCCAGGCTCTCATTTGCGTCAATAAAAGCAAGATGATTTTAATGATGGATATAAAGTTTCTTCTCAAATAAAAAAAAAAGAAATGAGAAATTAGCAATTGCAAGTGGCCATAACACTGCTAACAACTGAGTAATCTATTTCCTCATGCTAGAAATGTGTGCACACCTTCTGCTTTATATCCATAGATTTAGATAGCAAAGGGTGAAATTTCTTGTTAAATTGTATCGGACTAGCACTGGAAACAGAACCTGAGATGTTATAATCGAAAAAAAAAAAAGTATATGTATATATTTCAGAGCACTCAAAATCAGACATTTTACAAAAATGATTTTTGCTGAGGGAAGTAAGTCTACAGTGGTAATACAAGATAATGTGAGCAGATGTATTAAAATCCTCTATATTATTTAAATCTACTACATTCGTCTTTGGCTACCACCTTGGGGCAGAGTTAGATTTGCTTTTTCTTGACTTTCATGAGAACTTAATGAATTACTGCTTCCTCTCCTCCTCATTTCTGCTCCAGAACTGATCTCAGGTCAGCCCCATGGCCATTTTTGTCAGCACCACTGAGTGAGTGGTACACCACAAGTGACTAATGGTAAACTATGAAGAAGGGTTGGGAAAAAAAAAATCTGAAGCCAGTTTTGCCTCTAGGATATCTGGAAATGAAGATCCTGGAGTTGATTTTCATCTCAGATCAGCTCAGGACATTACACTACTTTTTTCAGGTTATGTTATGAGGATAATACATATCTTCAGAGCACAGAAAACCTTTTGAAAACTTATTAATGATTCCCAATAAGTTCAAAGAAAAGAAATACCAATATGGGAAATTAAAGTCTTTTATTAAACATTAAAATAGAATTATTTCAACTACAATTCTATGACGAGGTTAAAAATAGAAGCCTGAAACAAAAAGGGAACCATTATGTTTTTTTTTTTTTTAAACTGAATGAAGACAGAATTTCTTGCAAGTAATGAATTAAACATTTCTGAACATTGTGGGGATTTTTTTAAAAAGTTATTATTCATGTGACTTTTTTTCATTCTGTTGGTGCTTTATCTGTTCGCATATAGCCCTCAGCAACATAACTGCTATACCTAAATAACTTAGTTCATGTCTGTAGAAGTTCATATGTAGAACTCCCTATAAAATCACAATAAGTAGCAATGTTATGTCATTTGGCTTGCCCAGTGTTCAGAGATTTGATGTCTGAATCCTTTGAAACCCTTTCAGAGGACCTTTGAGCACACAAATATTTTTGAATATCCTGCACTTGGGTTAATAGCTTCTTTTCTCTTCACTTTCTCCACAAGTCTGTAGTGCACATCCAAAATACTACAGATTTGAAGATCAACACTGGTGAAGTATTTTCTTGTCTGTCATTGAGTTTCTCTTTAGGATACTATCTTTCCCCATAAGCCAAACTTAGTCAGATGTCTACATACACTTTGGTATCTACAGAGATTTTCACATCAATAGGCTAAGCTTTTGCTTTCCATCTAAGAAAAAAATCTCACTTTAGAGAAGAGGTGTAAATCCATTACTTTAAATTGCATAGGCTCTGGAGCTGAGAAGCACGTTCATGGATATCCATGCCATAACTGGCATGTGGTATATCAATGTGGAGTATTCCAGACAGGCAGAAGTCCTACCCCTGAGAGACCCCAGTTGTGCTCCATGCAACTCTGGGATTCAGACACCCAGCACTTCAGTGTGCTCTGCCAAATTTGATCATCTGTGTCTGCAAAAGCACTTTCTGACTTAGTCACACATACAACCAAGTTATCCTCACTTTTGTATTTATATTCCGCCCTCACTAAACAAATTTCCCATAGATATTCAGAAGGGCAGAATAGGAATGCACTGCCAAATGTCTTGCTTACAATGAAAACTCCATATATGAAACTACAGAAAAATATACCCAGTAACTGATTTACTAATGCAGCTGAAATACATTGCTTCTCCCCCTTTTCTAGTAAAATGTCAAATTCTATATTGTAAAACACGGAAGTTATGAAAATGGGTGCATAACATAGAGGTAGAAAGGTAAAAAGAGAATGAAAGAATGTTATTGCTTTAATAACAATATCTAAATATTTTCCTTTTTTCCCTCTGTCTTTTTTCAAGCAGCTCTGATGCTGGTTTTTTTTCTTGTGCGTTTCACATTTTTAAACATCTGAATAAAAGAGGTCTGTGGTTTGATGTCCCAATTGACTACATTTTAATTCCACTTGATTCCTGGTATCAGTTTATATAGTAACATTTAACATACTCTCTAATCATTTGAAGCTTTGTACATGTGTACTTGCCAAGATGTTGACCCAGTAATCCAAATATTGACTGCAGAAATAGTGACTTTATAAGTTGTATTATCAGCTGGAGAGCTATACACCAGTAATTTTGAGCTTGGCTACAAGAAGACAAAATGCAAACCTAAATATAACATACCTCTCTAAAATGCAAACCTAAATATAGGACACCTTTAAGGATAATTTAAACATATTATCCTAAAAATTATGTACCAATCGGTATTATAAAAATCATAGAAGGTATTAAGTAAATAAATCTTAAATTTTCAATGGAAATATTTTATTAATTTTTGATGCAAGACTTGGTCAGATCTATTTTCTGAAATTGTCTGCAGTTCAAGGACAATTTCTATTTAAAGTCTGTTTACTTTAAAACTGAGTTCTTGACATCCTGCCCTGTAAGTCCCTGGAAATCTACCTTATTATTACTGGGCTGTTGCTTCCTGGTAAGGAAGTTTTAGATCTATGATGATTAGATGAGAATCGAGAAATCTAGGTTCAATTTTAAGCTATTTCCTGCGCTTCATATCTCTTCTCCAATATATACACATCTTCATTTTCCTTATCTAACTTTAAAGTTAGCAGATTTTATCTGAATTTTCTATATAGATTCTCATAATGGTTGGTGTATCCTGTCCTAATATTATAAGGATTCTCCCCTGGAAGTGTTCTTTTCCTTTTTGTAGTAAAATGATTTATAAAGATTGATTTTATAACTTAGGCAACTAAGATGAAGATCTAAATTTGGGAATATGAGCACATTCCTCAAAATATATTATTTATTGAGAAAAACCTTGATTCTAACCTAGGCAAGACAACTAAATTTTTTGAATTGAAACTATCTGAGAAGGGTAAAATTAATATTTTTCTGAGCTTGTTTTCAATCAGTAAATATTTTTCTTCTAGATGTGTCTTATTTTCTTATTTTCTTATTTATCATTATTATTTATGCATATCATAAGTATGAGTGTTACTTGTATGTTTATTCCTTTTGTTTGTATTATTTATATTATTGGCAATTGTTTGTATTAATTTTTGCTCAACACCATCTGTCTGTCAGTATCCATCTGCCATCTCTAGATTTAGAGTTAGATTGCAAGATTTTGGAGCATGATTCATCTCTTTCTTCCTGACCCATTACAAGTACCCTTGAACTTCCTACAATGTCTAGGAAATCTAGTTCTGAAACAGTGGCCCACTTAAAAAGGTGATCTCCAATCAAAGAATAAAAAATAATCCTTGCTCCAAAGTGGTGGGATAACGAGTAAATACAGATGTACAAGTGGCATAGTACTGGGAGGCAATGGGACAAAGTTTGTCCACATGATAGGTACTGTATTACAACACCCTTCTTATTTTTCATGTTTTTGTAGACATAATAAGAAAAAAATGGTTTTACAGATAACTCCTCTCAGCGAGAGGCATGTCTCAGCACCAAAAAAAAAAAAAAAAAGAGATGCTTAATCAACAACACAGTGAGTTGGGGAGTGAACTTCAGATAAGTGATGGGAGTTACATTTTAGAAAATGGAAAGGTCATGGAAAGCTTCTAAAATTGAAACAAGTCACTTAATTTGTGCCATAAAGGAGGACTAAGAAAATAACACAAAGCTGAGCAGCAAGATGATCAAAGCAATGAGATAGGAAAATGGCATTTGCAGCAAAATTTCAAACAGCTGTGAGTAGGGCAAACCAACAGGGACTGCAGCCAGAGAGGTGGAAAGTACAGTCAGGAGACAGGAAGCAAAGGTAATTGGAAATGCTTTAGACATTTAAATATGGTTTCATTACACAAAACAAACTGCAATTGCTGAAGTAGCAGACACATGCAAACAGTAGGCAAGGTAAGCTTTTGGAAAACCTACATTATCTGTCACATTTAAACATTATTAATAGAAGAAAGTAATTAGTCAGCAAAAATCCTACTCTGTATGCAGGGGTTTGTTGCAGAAGTACATAGTGAGATACACTGCCTGTGCACGTCCCTTGCAGCCTGATGACCATTTCTTGATTCTGATTCTTTTACGGGCAGACCAGACAAAATTGTGAGTCTGAATTTCTTAGATTATTTTAGCTGTCCCACTGTCTTCGGTAATTCATATGATTTTTCCATTCCTGCCATGCATTATTTAAATTTGTGAGTCATTTTGAGTTAAAGACAGAAACTGAGTAAGAGATTTGGTAAAAAATACAGCTTTACTGTACTTAACTGACATGTCCCCTCTTCCTTGCTACATTTATTTATGATAGAGAACATGTAAAAATTATTTCAGTAGGTCTTAGATTCACTTATTCATGGGTCCCTTGCTCACTCACATTCAGTTTCCTCTCTGAATAGCAGAATTTGCAAAGAACAGAGTTCAGAGATAGTTTGCAACAATTACATGCGAAAATGTTCATTAACAAAAATGAAACAGCTACCCTCGCCACATTCTAACCAGCATCTCATAGTCCTGAAAACATTTTTTTCACTGAAATTTATATGGAATCTTAATTAAAAATATAGTAAAATCTACTGCAAATATATTGGACGGAAATATATGTTGGTTTTTAGATTTAGTGCACAATAAATTTGAATCATATGGATGTTTAAAAGAAGAAGACACAAGGTTAAGGACTTGACTCTATTGACTCAATCCTCAAGAAAAGGTGAATCTGAGCTATATCACAGAATCACAAAATTGCTGAAGTTGGAAGGAACTTCAAGATAATCTCATTCATCTCCCTGATCAAGCAGGGCCACCTAGACCTGGTAACACAGGATCATGTCCAGACAGCTTTTGAATATTTCCAAGGATGAAGATTTCACCACACCCTTGGGCAACCCATACCACTGTTCAGTCACTTTCACAGTGAAAAAGTTTTCTTTTTCTTTGCTTTTTTTTTCAACATGAAAAAGCAACCTTTTCCCACCCTTCTTTCAGCAATGTTTATGCCTTAGTAAGATCCCGAATGAGCTATCTCCTCTACAGGCTGAACAGTTTCAGTTTTCTCAGCCTTTCCTTATATGAGAGGTGCTCCAGCCCCTTAACCATTTTAATGACCCTGCTCTGGAGTCTCGACATGTCTCTCTTGTACTGAGCAAGGCACAGCTGGACAGAGCATTCCAGGTGTGGTCCCATCAAGTGCTGAGTATGGGGGAAGGATTACATATCTTGACAAGAAGGCATCATTCCTAATGCAGACTGGGATACCAATACTCTTGTGTCAAAGATACCATTTTGGTTCACGGTGCCCAGCTGGAACCCCAAGGTCCTTATTTGCCAAGCTGCTTCCCAGTTGGATGGCCGAAGTTTGTAGTGGTGAATGGAGCTGTTCCTGTCCAGGTGCAGGACTTAGCATGTCTCCTTGTCAAACTGACCTCTGACAGATAGCAATCTTGTCTAGCTACTAGTTTTCCATCCTTCCCCCTTTCCAAAATTTTCATTTACATTGCTGGTGGGGATGAATCCTGACTGCTGCTATTCTGCAGATGGTGCGTGAAGCTTTTCAAGCTGCTGAGTCTCAGTGCCGATCTTTTTCCTTTTCTTCTTCTCTGATGCTCATTTCTGCTCTTAATTCCTCCACTTGTGGGAGCAGCTCCTCCATGATGGCAAACCTTCCCCACAGGATAGAAGAGCATCTCTCGTGGAATTCCTTCTATCCTCAAACTAGTAGGGCTGATTCTGCTACCTGAGACTCAAGTTTGTGTTGAAGCCTCTATCCAGGGACAGCTGCTCTAACACCTACAGAAGAAAATGCCCTATGACGTTACCACCATGTGTGAGACTAGTACAGCAACAGAATTTCACATGAGGCCCGCTTTGACACCTCCTTCTTTTATCCTTATGCTCAAACTGCAGTGTGTGTTGGCCTTCTCTGTTAGCTAATGTTAGCACATTAAATCTACATATTTCAAATCTCAGGTCATCAAAAGATACAACTGTTCCAAGCATAATTCAGAATATAATTTTATATTCTTGAAACATTAAAGAAACCCTTGCTGCTTAGCTTTGCATAGGTCTCCTTCTGTTTCTCTTACTATTACTAGAACTTGTATAAGAAAAGGATCTGTTCTTCGTGACTATGTCTGAAAGTCCACTGAGAAGCTCAATTACTTTGATGCTTGAACAGGTATAAGGTTGAGTTTTCACACCTATATATCATTAAGTTAGCAGGAAATATGTGAATCCCTTCATTTCAGTCTTTTCTGAAGCCTATTTAAAGAAACATCAAGTCACTTCCTACTGAATCCTCAGCCTCTGCTGTGTGAGTGTTCAGTCACCCGGGTGACAACAGGTTACCCCACCTCCCTGAGCCCTTTTTTATTCAAAAGGCCAGCAGTTCACCTCTTGTTGATGCTGAGGAGCTAGAAATAAAACAACACACTTTTGAGACAATATTAGGGTAGGAGGTAATAAAAAGGCTTGCCTTTATTGGAGGAAAGATATGGAAATGATATGGAGGGCAGATATGGAAAATGCCCACCCCTGCATGGGATGAATACAGGTTTACATGCTTAGAAAACTAGCATAAATTACAAAAACTCCCAATTAGAGACAAAAAAGATGAGATAATTCTTCCTCAGTTCAATCCCTTTCTAAATCCTCTCCCCTTAGATAGGAACTAAACTCTGTTTATGAAAATGTCTCTCAAAAGACCTGGTTTCAACCTTGGCTCCTAGGAAGAGCCAAGATAGGATAGAGGCTTGTAGCCCCAACTTGGAGCCACTGGAATGTGTTTTTTCTTTGTGCCTGTCAGGATAGGGAAAAGTACTGGGGCTAGATATGAACCATACAACTATACAATAGTAAACAAACAAACAAACAAATAAATAAATAAATAAATAAATATGTATATGAAGGCAGTATAAAAGCAAAAAAATCATTCTGGAATTGTTGTCTCCAACCACCTAGAGCTCAACATGCAGCTGGCTCTGTATCGGCATCCTGAGCTGCCTGCACTGAAGGTGTTCCTCAAGAAGAATTTTGATAAGGTAGAATTAGAGAAAATATGAAAAAAGTCCAGTAAAAGAAACAGTAAAGACAGTAAAAGGAGATATTAAGGATATTAAAAAAAAAAAAGAAAAATTAAGGGAACATAAAATGTCTAAAAATCTGAGTTATGATAAAACCCACAGGAAAGCTAAACATCTGAAGAGTTAAACAGACTTGTTCAAACTAAGTCATTCCTGCTTCTGTAGACTTGTGACTCAACGTCTTTGCTGCCAAATACAATATAAAGCATGCTTACCAAACCCACAGGTTGTATGAATTTTTGATTCATTTTTTAATCAAGGGATATTTTTCTCTTTATAAATAATAAAGCATGCAGAGGGGTTTCTTCTGTTGAATTTGCAGAGACACATGAATTCTTCAGTGCTACCTCAAGATATGAGATGGCAACTTCCAGATAATTTTCTTCCAATGGAATATTCATCATGCAGATGATCTCCAGCTGCAGTGCTGAAGGGCTGGCAGTGTGATATTTGTAAATTTCAGTATGAAACCTTGGGGTCTCCATGGCTTCCCTCAGCGTACAGCATAGAGGTGGAGAGGGCCTTACCTGTGTCACAGAGCTGGCAGCTGCCATCACTGCCATCGTGAATCCCACGTTATTTCCTCTGCTAAGACCAGTTCTCTGGATGAATGAGCACAGTTGTTTCCAAACAGGGATGTTAAGGCAATGGAAAGGCTTTTGGAGATATGGCTGTGGAGACACAGCCTTCATCCTGGGCAAGGGCATTGCCATTCTTCCTCACCTCACTCCCAACAAGAGCAGGCTACTGGCTCCACAGGCCATAACAGAGGAGATGCTCTGAAATTTTGGATCAGATATATGCATCAGACTGTTTCACTTTTTAATTTTCCTTCTATTTTCTTTTCTATTTCTTTATCACAAAATGCCTACTACTGACACTAGCCATCCTTCTCTATTTTCGTACCTTACTACCTTTTAGTGAGAATATGTTCTCCTCTGAGGGACAAATGGGAGGTTCAGATTTTACTAGCTGGACAACTGGATGATGGGTTTTGTCTGAACATCATATGAGATCCAGAAAGTCTATGCATGGAAATGGTTCTATGGGAGATATATACCTTTCTGGACTGGCAACTGAAGGACAATCAGGCTGATTTGAAGTGACTCAGATGCCACCAGATACCCATGTTCAGATAGCTGAAAGAGTAGGAGAGAATTCAGCTTCAGCAGAAGATTTTTACCAGAGGGAGTTTACATATGATGAAAGTAGGTTCCCTAAATGTCTGTTATGACTTGTCAAGAGAAAGGGATTTACCTTGACTGTCAAGTGACACCACTATGTGTTGCCACTGGAAATTCACAACTGAACTCCTGCTTCTAGTGAGATGAATGTGCACCTCAGCTCTTGGTTTCATCTCACCTAATTTTAAGAACTTATTTAGCTCACAACTGATGAATAAAAGAGAGGGATGAGATATAAGCAATTGGATGTATGGGAAAGTAGTAACGTAGAAAAACATTAGCTAGAAACCCTTGAGTATTGCCAAATATGTGCAAATTGTTACCCTAAGGGAAGGTTTTACAATTAGAGGAATAAATCTAGGCCATTTTCAAGAACCTGGGTAATGGCTGACATATGGAATGGTAAACCTGGATGCTCTGTTAGGCTCTGGGTGTCTCTGGGTCAGTAGTGTTTGTTGTTTCCTTCCTGTCTTCAACACAGTTGAAATTGGTTCAGCTTCCACTTCTGCTTTACAAACTAATCAGACAAACCCTATGATTCACTAAAGAACGAGATGGGCTAACTTCAAGACATGAAATTACACAACCTGGAGTCTTATGGTCATTCTCATGTGGGATTTACTATAGCACAAAGCCTCACTACTGTAGGAGATTAACTTAATTGCTGTCATGAAATGCCTTTATCACATCAGGGAAAGTTGCATTAATATAATTGATGTCTTCCTCTTGAATGTAGAATAATGATTGCTACAATATCTTATCTAATCCTTATCAAACCTGAACAAACTGCTCTTGTAATTTTACTTCCTGTTGTTTTACTGGTAAGAACGGTATGAGATCTGCACTTTCCCTCAAGTGCAGAAACTGAAACAAGACAGAGTCAAGATAAAAACTGACATTCAGTTGTGGTACATGGTGGGAGATGAAATTTAAATCAGCAGAGATTAAGACGCTAATAGCTTCTAGTGGTAGATTATGTGGTTCATGGGACAAACCTCTAATAATTTGGTTTTTTGGTTTTTTTTTCTTCACTAAAGGGACACTTTGTGACATGTGGATGTGTAATAAAAGCATAGAAAAAGAACATACTTTTGTGTGCATGCATGCATATGTGTGCATGTTTGTTTATATTTCATATACATGAATATTATTACATTTAAATGTATTATTTATGTACTTACAAATTTGTGTATTTAAATTTATGTTATAAGCTAATGTGTTGTTATATGATATATAACGGAAAAATATCATGGTGTCTCTTGGATATGTATTTATATTAAATAAAGTTTAGTTTGATACCACTGGTGAATATGAGCATGGTCTTACTGGCCTATAGACTACGTAATAGAGAAACAGCAGAACTGCTCTTAAAAGACATGATCTCAATATTCAAGGCTGGTAAAAAAAAAAATGGCAGCAAGCTAATAAGAATTTTTAAAGGAACAAAAAGAGAGAGAGTGTACAGTGTGTCCTTATTTACTTTTCACATGGTAACCTCACCGCCCACTCTCATTTGTCTTGCTGCCTCGCCAAGTCTGCTGCTCAGTCTTGATTTATGACAAGTTCTCTCCTGTTTTATTACTGGCCCTGAAGAAACACTGCCTATCTTTGAACACTGCATGCTTTAAAAAAAGTCAAAAATAAGCAACTTGCTATGTTCACCCAACACAAAGTTCCCTGCACTTCCCACCCTGTAAGAGTGGGAGAATTTCTCTTGTGCCCCTTACAATACTCCTATATACAGCTGCAGTTTCTTAAACCTATGTGCTCAGTCACACAGTATTATTACTCTGCACAAATAAATGGCAAGCCTACAAATCACATGATTCCAGTGTGTTTTGCTATAAAATAGATTTATTAAATACAGACTATCCTCTTCTTTTCATTACTAGTCATTTAGCCTGTGAAGCAGTCCTTGAAAGGAAAGAGAAAACATATGACAACTAGTAATTTGCAAGAGCTGGATCTGCTTCAGTGAACAATAGCATTACCTGAGATAGTCTCGAGGTCCAATAGTGAGCTCATAGGTCAGACAATACCAGACCTTCTTCAAATAACAGATTGGCTTCTCTCAGGCACTTTGTATTTCTGTAAAAGTCTGTGTGTCATCTTGCTCAAACAAGTACAGAGAAGGCAGGTAATACAGAGAATGAGAAACCTGTGGAAGAATACAATGGAAGGAAAAGGAATCATTTTAGTCTCTCTGGACCTAACTAATTATGAAGAGAAAAAGACTGATGCCTCCAGTTTAAGTAAATCATTAGTAATTTTCTGCACTAAGAGAAATAGCTGATTTCACAGAGAAGTTATAAAGATTTAAGATCATAAGTGCCTAAGTGCAAAGTAAGACATAGTGGGAAATACTCTTAAAAGGCAAATGCAGTGACAAAAACTCCCTATTGCTTTTAATAGATAATAAATGGGACTCCTCGTGTTAACTTTTCACGTGTACATTTCAGGGAAATGGCAAGGCTTTTTTTCAGAAGACTTGGGTAGGGAGGGATATTAACCAGAACAATGATAGTTTAAATTATTTTGCAAGATATGACAGGAATAAAATGAAATACTAGAGAGAGTCATGACTCCACCATACAGATATTGTGTGTGTGTAACACAAAAGGTTAAAGATCCTTTAATGTTGAAATTAGGAAAGAATGAAGCAGAAAGAGGCTCTTATAATGGAGATGCACCTGCTATACCTTTAATAAATCTAGATTCCTTTATTAGAAAAGTACACTTAGTTGAAGCATGATAGTAAGAAATGCACTGCCATTGTTAATACATTAGTCCTAGAAAAAAATGCAAACAGCACCAAATGGAATTATGTGTCTACCTACAAAGACAAGTGGGTTGAAATCTAATTAATTTCTTTTATACTTCATGCATTTCTTGAAATTAACTGAAAGCTAACATGAGTACTCCTGCAAACTCTTCTAAAAATGCCTATTGAAAATAAATTTAAAATGCTAATGCTCTTTGTGCTACTTACAATATTTCTGTGGATTTTTCCTTGATTTTTTTTTTTCCTATTTAGTCAAGACAGAAGAACTCTACATTTGTCACCAGAGCACTAACTGTATGCATGAAAAAATGTTGTATCAATTTTCAGGTCAAATTTAATCACTGAGAAAAAAAAAAACTTATTAAGTGTATTTTGATTTTTTTAATTGTTTTTGGATGCCGCTGCTGAAGAAAAAAAAATTGTCATACTTGTTATTTGTAACAATATGTTTTTTACATAGCTATGTTTCTCATTATATAGATAAATACCCCATCTCTCTAGTATGAAACATTTGACAACAAGTATTTCCTTGTGCAGATGGAAAGGACAGGATTTCAGGCTTATATTTCCAGCTTGTTGCCTATAATTTTGAAGGCCCTGATTCAAGCATGCACGTAAATTTATCTTTAAGCATCTGCCTTCATCTCATTAAGCACATATTAAAGTCTTCTCTTGAAAAGGGATGCCTTCCCGAAAAGAGATCTAGAGGGATGCTACTCTCTGCCTCTGACACTAAATTGAGTCAATGGGTCTTGCAAACTGCAATTCAGAAAAAAAAGTTTTTACTTTCAAATTAGCTTGCTGTATCTTCTGTTTCTCTCTCCTTTTTTAAGGAATGAAATGCATTCATGAGACTTATGGTTGTATGTCACATGCTGCCTTCTCTATTCTCCTTTTTTTCTGTTGTTCTAATGCTGTCTACTGTTCTCACACAGGGTTTGAATTTTAAAACATGAAGGTGAGTTTAGTGAGAACAGCTGATTTTCTTACACGTTTTACATTAATAATACTTCTGTTGCTTTTTCTTGCAATTCTTGAAGTCATTGCACCTCCTATTTTTGTAAGCAGCCAAAGAAGTGGGGCTACAGTAACTGTCAGACCAATTGCAACTGCTAAAGTGTTTAATAAAGTAGAAGGGCATAGAAGGACTGTTCCAGTCTACCTAAATCAGTGACAGAACTGCAGCTTCTAAGACTACATTGATTAGATTCATTTGTGTTTAGACAGCTGACACAAGTCCAGCTGTCTGCAATCTCTAAAGAGGTCTTTGGCTCTAAGGTTGACCTGACTTTAGAAATACAAAATTCTGGCAAATTTTATATAGCATAGAATTTGAGAAGCATTAAGAAGAATAAAAATAAAAGTCAAGTCAGTTAGTAAAGGGAAATGTACCCAGTTTTTAAAAAGGTGAAAAAAAAAAAACCTTGGGAAGTATCCATCAGCCTTACCTCTGTGAGCAGTGCATGCCACTAAATTGAGGATGCATGTGTTAGAAAATTACTGGATGGCCACGGCCAAAGAGTTACCATTAATGGCTAAACATCCAAGTGGAGACCGGTAATGAGTCATGTCTCTAAAGGGCCATACAGGGACCAACACTATTCACGACTTCATCAGTGACCTGCACCTGGGATTGAATGCACTCCTAGCAAATCTGCAGATGATGGCGCCGCTGATCTGTGTGAAGGAGGGGTTGCCATCCAGGGAGGCCCTGACAGGCTTGAGGAGTGGCTCCACATAAATATCATGAGCATCAACAGGCCAAGCACAAGGTCCTGCACCTGGATTGAGACTGCCCAGGAACAGACTGAGGCATAAATGAATTAAGAGCATCCCTGTAAGGCAAGACTTGGGGATAGTGGTGGGTGAAAAATTGAACATAAACTTCCCCTGTGGCCAGAAAGTTAACTCTATGGTGTGTTGTGTAAAAACAGGTGTGGTCAGCAGGTCGAGGGAGATCATTTTTCCCCCTTTGCTCTGCTCTTGTGAGAACCTCCCTGTTGCAATGCACTGAGATTGAGGGTTCCCAACAAAAGACATAGAAGTGTTGGAGCAGGTCCAAAGACGATGATGAAAATGATCAGAATGCTGTAGCATCTCTCCCATGAAAATAGGTTGAGACATTCAACCTAGAGAAGAAAAGGCTCTAGGGACCTCCTATTGTAGCTCTTTAATATGTAAAAAGGAATTATAAGAAGGAGGAAAACTTTATCAGAGCCGGTAAGTGACAGAAGAAGAGGAAGCATTTTTTAATGAAAGTAGGTAGGGATAGATTGAAAATAATAATTTTTTTTTTTTTTTTATGGTGTAAGTGGTGAAACAGTATGACAGATTGTTCAGAGAAGTTGTGAATGTGCCATCACCACATGTGTTCAAGGTAAGGTCAGGAAGAAGGAGGTTTTGTGTAACCGCATTGCTCTTTGTCACAGGCAGAGTGGGAGTTTCAGACAAAGTTTGTTAGAAAAGGCCTCTAAGTGAGTCACGAGGTGCAGAAAGGATCCCCTTGCTTTGTAAGGTCCTTCTCAGAGAGGAGTCCAGGTGCAGCTGGTTTGAATCTTGGGCCCAGGATTTGTCAGGGGTTTATGGCAAATGGATTATACATATGTAATTGGACCTTTATACAACTTTATCCCTCAGGATGAAGGATGGAAAACCAAATATCCTTATATAAATAAAATAATTTCTTTAAATTGATTGGAATAATGACTAGACAAAAATACCTTAATTAGAATTATTTATACCTAGTATGGATATACCTGCTTATACAGTGCACTATTTTTGAAGCAATATTGATGCAATTATATTAAAGCAACTATATTGAAACAATATTAAAGCTAGCAAAACAATTGCTAACTATAGATTGATGTTACTTACTATACCAGCCACCATACTCCAATTTCTTTCTCTGTCTGGAGAAGTAACCTTGAGGAACTTCCTCATGCAAGGGTAGGATCTTCACATACCTTAGGGAGGTGCACTCACTGTGCAAAAATGAGACTGTCTTTTTGTAGTTTGACTGACTGTCATATATGTGCATTTTTTTGATTATGTACTTTCAGGCTTATTCAAGAAAACCTGCTTTGTGCTAATAAAAGAGTTAGCAGTTCTGCTTAGCACTTTTGACTCTGCTGTAGCAGGGTCTGCACATCCTTGCTGCTCCCAGCCTCATTCAGGGTTTCCCTGTCTTGGATGCCCTTGTGGTGGGTCTGATAGTTTGATCAAGCTGGTCTCAGCATTCTTCAGCACTAAGAACAGGAGGCCCCTCCTTGTTCAACATTATCACTGCTCAGAAGGCCCCTCTTGCCCCCCCAAACAGGAGGCCCTCCTTGTTCAAGCCACCACTGGTGGCAAAGTTTGACCTGCTGTGTCCCCCACTTTGCGCGCTCCACTCCTGAATGAGTTGATCTAGCGCCAGATGTTCTGGTCCATGGCAGAGGAGTTGGACTAGGTGATTTCTAAGAAGTCAGACTCTTGCCAGTTCTATTCTTATTTCTGATCTTGAATGCAAGTCTAAAGCTAAATGTGATACTGTGAACTAATCTTTTAATCCTTATTGACACAGAACAACTTGGATCTTGGCAGGACTAGCAATATCACAGGTTTTCAGAAACCCTGCATGCATCAGTGCTAACCTTCAAGGTACTAATTCCTCTTCTTTCCTGCTCTTGAAGACATATTGTGCAGTGAAATAACATCTGAAAATCATCTGCTAAATGGCAACTCATGTGTATGAAATCAAAATGCATTACAATAAAATTAATTCAAGCCCACTAACACTGTAAAATAGGTAAAACTTCATGATAATTAACTACAACACTGAGATAAGGATATGAACTTTGTTTCAGGATAGTCAGAATGAATTTGATTAGATGATAAAGGGCACACAGAAAAGGAACTCTAATCCCTATTTTAAAAATCACACTTCAACACTTGCTTATTTACTTGCATTATCAATAATCTGCCTTAATGTTTTATCACCTTTCTGCATTCCCTTTCAAATCGATTGCTTTGAATTAAAATCTCACCAGGCATCATAATGCCTGATAGTGCGACATGCTCTACCAATAGAGAGTGAAGATGATGTCACTCCAAAACCAGGCTCTCCTCTATAAAATCTCTGCAGCTGGCAGTCCCAGACCACTCAGGTGAGGTACAGATCTGTATGGAGCTTTCCTTTTAGTTGAAGCATGACTCATAATATTTGAAGTCCTCTGATTTTCTGGGAAGTTTATCTTGACACTTGGTCATGATCCAATATGACTACCTGAAGTACAATATGTGAAAATCAAATGATCACACTAGGATTAGATTCCTGAGCTTCTTCAAACACTGTTGATCCTGCACTAATGTTGACATATTTGCTATTTCTTAAGAGGCTTAGTTTGGAATGGCTCTTTTCCTTGCATAAGCTGGTAAAAATATGTATACCAGCCCCCCAAATTCTAGTTCGTTCAATTGGATGGCTGCATTTTCTTTTTTTATTTTTTTTTCAGTAAAGTGGGTTCACAATTTTCTTATGGGACCCATTCAGGAAACCTGAGCAATAGGACTTGCAATTCTGCAAAAACACAGACTGTTATGAACTACCTGGAAAGTTTTGTTATTTACAACTCATTGTTTCTTGCACCTAGGAAGCACTATTGAGATTTACACCATTTGAAAGAAATAAAATTGCATATTTTGATAAAATAATTTTATCATTGATTGTGCATTACATTTCATTTTATAAATCATTTAGGAATGGTTAGTAAACACTCAGAGGTTATGCATATGTACACAGAACAAAATTTATCTTCTGCCATTTGCTTATTTTATGTAAGTACAAATTAAACCTTTAATTAATACCCTTCACTGGTTTATTTGAACATCTTTATGTATACTGAATAAAACCAGAAGGCTTCATCAATTTGCTGGGGTACTGATATTTCTGAGGTCAAAATCCTGGTAGACTAATGTATTTTAAGTGCCATTTGGTACTGGTTCATAAAAGAAAAAATAAAATTGCCACTTATTAAATGAATTTTGCAGTTCAGGGTTATCTGTATTTTGGATGATGTAGCAAAAATTACTCCTCACTTAAAGCATTCTTAATAATTTCTTAACCACCCGAAGTACAAAGTACCAATAAACGTACCTGCAGGCACCAAGATTTTCTGAGCCAGGTCAAATACACTGAAGACATCCTGGCTTGTGTCAGCAACTGATTATGCAGCAACACGTAAGCTATTTATTTCTGCAAAAATTTAGCTTATGTGCATGGTCTAAAACTGACCTGCAGAAAAGCCAATGGGTTATCTTAGTCCACAATTAGGGATTTCTACAGATTAAGTTTTAGGGAATTTTAGAGATTTTCTTTAAGCAAAGGGTGTAATGTCAAGTGTCCATTATCAGCCACTTTTTGATGTCGCAGGATTTGTTTCATTTTCTAGAGCTCACTTAATACAATTCTGAATCCATAAACTTAATTTTATTTGGCAATCCTTTTTTTTTTCTTTAATTTTATCCAGAAGTGGTCTAATTTAACAGTTAATTCTGCAGTTAGGAAATTTCTCCCTGAATTTAAAATAGATTTCAATCATAGTTGGAGTAATATTGGCAGAGCAATTCACCTCTAGCCAGGGTGTTGTAAAGGAGTATTCTTTATTTCAGATCAGCCCAAAATGAATTCATTCAAACTATAATGATTAAATGCCTAACTAGTAGCAGCTAAAACAAATATAAAACTTAGACTTGATTAAAATGGTGTATCCTTAAAACAATACAGACTTGGATACAAGATTATGTTCATGTTCATATACAGATAAATATACATGCACTACAGAATTAAATATTTAACTGAAATGTATACATCAATTTCCTCTGTATCTGTACTGCCTCGTCTGTTCTGCTCCTAATGTCCCATCAAACCCAAGTTTTGCATTCTTAATCCTTAAATTGCTTCAAATGGATTCCTTTGTTGTTGTTCTTGTTGTTAAATCAAATTGCCATAAAAATGTTTCCTCCTTCTCCTTACAGATTTGGCATTTCTTCTCTGAAGCAATTGGGCTGGAGGCCAAAGCTGTAGAAGAATCAGTCCTGGATCAGTAACAAGTTTTTATACACAAACACACTGTGATTTTAAAGTTTATTACCACATTTCTCTACAGAGCTAGAAATGGAGCTTGCTTTTCTTGGAAATTAGAGATTCCCATTTTCCCACTGGGGTGCCCAATCCCTCATCCAAATTCTGAAAAGACAAAGGAAAACAGATGTTTAAAGCCATTATGTCTTCTTCCTGAACAAAAATGTGCTTCATGACATGATTTCTTTTAAAACAATATTTATCATTTTTTACCCCCAAAACATGGACATTTATCTGCCACACATAAATATTCTTATTCAAAATCTCATAATGAAGCCCATAATATTCATGTTCTACAGCCTCTGTATCCTTATCAACTACGATGTCTTGTTGGATTTAGATAAAGTTTTCCCCTTTTGTTGATAGAAGTATAGATTTCAGATTAGTTTCTACTGTAACACAATCTGACTAAATACTTTTTCCCACAAAGCAGAAATCCAGAATAACACTAATGAAATAAACCTTCTTTGAGGCATGAGTAACATATTTCATTGGGGGAAAAAAAAAACCAACCAAACAAAAAAGCATATTTAGCTTTTTCATTGGAATATTTTCACTCTAGACATGACAGTTGGGATAGCCAGGTACCACTTCAGAATAGGTATGAGATCCTGGATCTAGAGATACAACTAGATGATTTAGGAGCGAATTGTCTGCCCAGTGAACCCCCCAATTATGATTCATCTGCAAGACGGATCACTACCTCTAGCATCAAGAAGAAAAGAAGGGTAATCGTAGTAGGTGATTGCCTCCTGAGGGGAACTGAGGGCCCCATATGTTGACCAGACCCATCCCACAGGGAAGTCTGTTGTCTCCCTGGGGCCCAGGTACAAAATATCACTGAGAGACTTCCTGGGCTGATTCAGCCCTCTGATTATTACCCACTGCTGATACTCCAGGCTGGCAGTGATGAGATTGAGAAGAGGAGTGTCAAGGCAATTAGAAAGGACTTCAGGATACTGGGTCAGGTAGTTGATAGGGCAGGAGCACAGGTAGTGTTCTGCTCAGTCTCTTTGGTGAAGGAGGAAAATGATGAAAGAAACAGAAGAATCTGCATCATCAACAAGTGGCTTAAGAGTTGGTGTCATAGGCAAAATTTTGGATTCTTTGATCATGGGGAAACTTTTACAGCATCTTCTCTGCTGGAACCAGATGGGGTACACCTCTTTGTTAAGAGCAAAAGGTTTTTAGCTCATGAACTGGCAGACCTCATTGAGAGAGCTTTAAACTAGGTTTGAAGGGGGAAGGGGAACCAGCTGAGCTATCTGGAAACAGGCCCAAGAATTGCAAGGCTGAGTTAAGGGTGAAGTCAGTAGCCCAGAGGAGGTGCATGTATACCAATGCACACAGCTTGGGCAACAAACAAGAAGAACTGGAGGCCATGGTGCAACTGCAGAGCTGTGGTGTAGTTGCCATCACGGAAACGTGGTGGGATGACTCACAGAACTGGAGTACTGCACTGGATGGATACAAGCTCTTCAGAAGAGATAGGTAAGATAGAGGAGGAGGAGGGGTGGCCCTATATATTAAGCAAACTTTTGATGCCATTGAAATTGAAACTAAGGAAGATGGAGTTGAGTGTCTATGAGTAAGACTTAAGGGGAAGGCCAACAAGGCCGACACCATACTGGGAGACTGTTATCATCCACCCGACCAGGAAGAAGAAGTAGATGACTTATTTTGTAAGCAGCTAGGTAATGTTTCAAGATCATCAGCCCTTGTTCTTGTGGGTGACTTCAACCTACCAGACATCTGCTGGGAACTTAATACAGCAATAAGAGGCAGTCCAGGAAATTCTTAGAATGTATGGAGGACAACTTTTTGTTGCAGCTGGTGGGTGAACCCTCCAGGGCAGGGACTATGTTAGATCTGCTGTTTGCAAATAGAGATGGGTGGGTGGGAGATTTGATGGTTGGAGGTCTCTTGAGGCAGAGTGATCACGAAATAATAGAGTTCTCAATATTTGGTGAAGTCAGGAAGAACACAAGTAAAACTCTTGCATTGGACTTCCGGAGGGCAGACTTTGGCCTGTTTAGGAGACTTATTCAGAGTATCCCTTGGGAAGCAGTCCTTAAAAACAAAGGTGTTCAGGAAGGGTGGGCATACCTCAAAACAGAGATCTTGAGGGCAAAGGAACAGACTATCCCTGTGTGCCAAAAGATCAGTCAACAGGGTAAACGTCCATCCTGGCTGGGCAAGGAGGTTTTGGAGGAACTTAAGAATAAAAAGAGGATGTATCAGCGTTGGAAGAAGGGTCAGGTCTCTAAGGAAGTATTCAAGAAGGCTCCTAGAGCATGCAGAAAAAAAATTAGGGAGGCCAAAGCTCAGTTTGAACTTAGAATGGCGACTTCTGTAAAGGATAATAAAAAATGTTTTTATAAATACATTAATGGTAGAAAGAAAGGTAAGACCAGCCTTTGTTCTTTATTGGACAAAGGAGGGAACTTAGTATCTGCAGATGAGGAAAAGGCAGAAGTGCTTAATGCCTATTTTGCCTCAGTTTTTAGTGGGAAGATGACTTGCCCTCAAGACACCTGCCCGGCTCAGCTGGTTGATGGTGTCAGGGAGCAGAATGGACCGCACATTATCCAAGAGGAGGCTGTTATAGAACTACTGAAATGCTTGGATATTCATAAATCTATGGGACCAGACGGGATCCACCCCAGGGTAATGAGAGAGCTGGCAAATGAGTTTGCAAAGCCACTCTCCATCATTTACCAACAGTCATGGCTCACTGGTGAGGTTCCGCATGACTGGAAGCTGGCCAATGTGATACCCATTTACAAAAAAGGTGCAAAGGAGGATCCTGGTAATTATAGACCAGTTAGCCTGATCTCAGTACCTGGCAAAATAATGGAACAGTTTATATTAAGCGCCATCACGCAAAATTTACAGGGTGGCCAGAGTATCAGACCCAGCCAGCATGGATTTAGGAGGGGTAGATCATGCTTGCCCAACCTGGTCACCTTTTATGACCAGGTAACCCACCTAGTGGATGCAGGGAAGTCTGTAGATGTTGTTTACTTGAATTTCAGCAAGGCTTTGACACTGTCTCCCACAGCATACTCCTAGACAGGCTGGCAGCCCGTGGCTTGGACAGGAGCACTCTTTGCTGGGTTCAGAACTGGCTGCATGGCCGGGCCCAGAGACTGGTGGTGAATGGTGCTGCATTCAGCTGGCGACCAGTCACCAGTGGTGTCCCTCAGGGGTCTGTGCTGGGGCCAGTTCTGTTCAATATTTTTATTGATGTCATGGATGAGGGTTTAGAGTCATTTATTAGCAAATTTGCAGATGACACTAAGCTGGGAATGTGTGTTGATCTGTTAGAGGGACAGAGGGCTTTGCAGAGGGACTTGGAGCGGTTGGATGGATGGACAGAATCTAATGGGATGAATTTCAATAAGTCCAAGTGCTGAGTCCTGCACTTTGGCCACAATAACCCCCTGCAACAATACAAGCTGGGGACGGTGTGGCTGGACAGTGCTCAGGTGGAAAGGGACCTGGGGGTGCTGGTTGACAGTCAGCTGGACATGAGCCAGCAGTGTGCCCAGGTGGCCAAGAAGGCCAATGGCATCCTGGCCAGTATCAGGAACGGTGTGGCCAGCAGGAGCAGAGAGGTCATTCTTCCCCTGTACTCAGCACTGGTGAGGCCTCATGTGGAGTATTACATCCAGTTCTGGGCCCCTCACTTTAGGAGGGACGTTGAGATGCTTGAGCGTGTCCAAAGGAGAACGACGAGGCTGGTGAGTGGCTTAGAACACAAGCCATATGAGGAATGACTGAGGGAGCTGGGGTTGTTCATCCTGGAGAAAAGGAGACTCAGGGGTGACCTTATCAATCTCTTCAACTTCCTGAAGGGTGGCTGTGGTGAGCTGGGGGTTGGTCTCTTTCTCCGGGCAACAACAGACAGAACAAGAGGACGCAGTCTCAAGCTGCGCCAAGGGAGATGCAAGCTAGAATTAAGGAGGAAGTATTTTACAGAAAGAGTGGTCAAATACTGGAATCATCTACCCAGGGAGGTGGTGGAGTCACCATCCCTTGAAGAGTTTAAAAAAAGACTGGATGTGGCACTCGGTGCCATGACCTAGTTGGGGTATTAGAACATGGGTTAAACTCGATGATCTTACAGGTCTCTTCCAGCCTAGAATTTCTGTGATTCTGTGATAGAAGACTTCTTTTTTTTCTTTCTTTTTTTTTTTTTCCAGAAAATTAAAACTTTTGTATTGTTGGTAAGAAATTTCAGTTAGAATAATTTCAGTATTCCAGTAGGGATGTGGGTGGTAACCCAAGAAAGCATTTTAACCAGACCTCATCATTATTCAGAACTTTTTGTTGTAACTGGAGATTTCTGTAGTAACCATGCCCTTGGGAAATGAGAGAGAATTTCAGTCTTCAGAAGCCTGGCAGAGGACAGGCACAGTTTTCCAGAACTTATTATGGTGTTTTATGGATTTATGTCATTTACATTTTCATTTTGTTTTGCTATGATAAAAATTCTTTTGTATGGAAAACATATGTATGTTTGTGTTGTTATAAAAGAGACAGGATTTTCGATATAGTTGACTTACTGTTGGTACAGAAAATAGACACTTTGCTTTTCATAACTTTCTCAGCCAAGCTGTACTACTTTACAATACATTAACATAGTTTTTCATGTTTAATATCCTTGCGGGGGAGGCTGAATGAAAAGAAGGAAAAAATTGCCCATGCTTAATAATATTAGCATTTAAGTTGTCCCACTAGACATTAAAATTTGCACCTCATTAAAGCAAAGATTGTGCTTGAAGGACAGATTGCAAGGAGGTAGGAACAGGAGAGGCAATGAACATGTTATTGAAGTAAATGGGGTAAGACAGCTGAATTTTGCTCTTTAGAGTCTGATTTTTGTAAAATATTTCTTTGCATCCAACAAAGAAAAATATTTAAAATGGAGCCTAAGTCCACATTAAAAGACAACAGTATTTACATTTCTTTTTTAAGCATTGGTGGCTTTGAGTGATGGCTTCCAGAATGGTTGAATTAATAGAACATGAGTATTATGATTAGTAGTTTGAGGGTTCTATCTTAGTTCAGAGATTAATAAAACAAAGAAGGCATAGTTGACATTTAACTAAAGCAACTTCAATTCCCTTTAGAAATTAATCTAAATGCTTTTATGGAGACTTCCTCTAAAAAACTATTAGTAGTATTTTATATTTTCACCCCTTCTTCATAGACAACTGTGGATAGTTAACACGTGGATTTCTGATCATTTCTAGAGAGAGTTTTTACCATAAATCAAGCATAGGGAAATAGGCTAGATTTGAAGGGTTTTTTTGGTGTACATCTGATTTCCTTGACTAGGCTTAAACATCTGGGATGCCCTCCAGTATCCAAGACATCTGAGAATCAAGCTTTTTCTTCATGTAGGGGTCTGAAAGGCCAACTGAGTGTATTGACTCCTGTGTGCAACCAACTTCCAGTAAAGCTAGTTGAGTTTTTTTAATATCTGCTATTATTTCTCCACACTGGTAAGAATTTATGTTGAGGCCTGAGTTAAGTGTGGACTGATAGTCAGATGAGCACTGCTCATTCAAGGCAAAGTCAAAAATGATGTATAAGCTGGCTGTGCATCACTGTGCCCATATAGGATTGTCTTCTCCTTCTTCCATTCATTTAGTAAATACCGACTTCACTCAAGTGATTTTGATGGCTAATACATTGCTCTTTTTATAAATTATGTATCACTTTGATGGTCTAAACTAAAATGGTCTGAGCTTTTGACTCCTTGATAACTATACTATTAATTTATTTAGCTGCTGCACCCTTGTTTCAGGAAGGGAATAGGCAAGTGGAGAACCAGCTGGCATAATGTCTTCCTGTTCCAAACAGTGAGAGTACAGATAAATACTTAGCAGTTAACGCTACTTCTAACCCTGAGATATGGTTCTAGGCCAAGTTTTCATGCACTAATTGTGCTGTTTCAGAAAAGCTTACCTCCTGGAAGCCATTTTCTGTTCACTGGAGTGGCTAAATAAACACAGTCTGTATGATTTGGCTCCCCAGACTAAATTATCTTTTTTGGATGCTTTGACTACTCGACCAATCCAGCTTTTTTAAAAGAAAATAAACATGACATTATGGACTGTGTTCAGGCTGAAAAAAGAGTACACTTTAGAATGAAATTCTCAGGAAATCAAAATTGAAAGCAGGCTTGGTCCAGTGTTATTTTTTTTATCTGGTGATGTCTATTTGAGAAAAACTGCTGTTTGCAGACTCTCCTCTCAGCAACACCACTGGAAGGGAATGGACGAAGGTAAAAAGCAGCAAAGAAATTCTGGGGTTTGGTATTGGGAAAAAGATACCAAAAGAAGAAATGGATTTTATTTATTTGCACTGAGGGATTGGGTATTTTTTCAGGACTTTTTCTGATCTCACAGTGAGTAGATAGAGGGGATCAATACAAGTCTTCTAATCTGAAGATCTGGGAATATAAAAGTTTTCTTTAAGCCATTATTTTTGACTAATCTTTTTTAATTTATGTGCTTTATCAGGTTCTTGTATTCTTATTATAACTGTACAATAATGAATCTGTGTTATACCAAGCAGAGTGCTCCTAGGAGGGTTTCCCCAGAAGTACTTCCTAATTCCCAGGCTGGGCTATTTTATGGCCAGAGGTTCATTCTGCCTTACAGATGACCATTATTTAAGCTATCTAACTATATTTCCACTAGGTAATAATGGTAGGCTGGTATTGGGCAAGGGATTTAGGCATAGTGTGGAAAAGTAGACCTTGAGGAAAATTCTACTTGCTGTTCTACTCTGGCTATTTTTCCAATCGGGAATATTTCTCACTAGTTCCAAACCAGCCCTAAAAATACTATAAAAAACATTAGAGTCGCTGTTATATCTTTTGAATCCATGGTGCAGTTCAGTTTACAAAGCAACACAGGAGCACCCTATGTAACAATTTGATACAAGATGTATACAAGTGTTCTGAAAATACCCTTACCCTTACTATATTATATTTTTTCAATTATATTTTAAATCATAATGGTTCGAATCATCTTTCATTACAGTAAAAGCATTCAATGAATTGTTGTTACTTTAATTATATAGCATATATTTCACATGAAGAACATAATGCGTGGAACTCTCATGTTTTGTTTCATGATCTTTTTGGTAAAGTAGAAATTACTTTAGAAGTTGTGAAATAAGAATGCATAAATTCTGGATTCAGATACTTTTATTCTGTAGAAAATTATGTCAGAACTTCATTTTAACTTTCTAGTATGTGACCCTTGGATAAATGAAAAAAGACATTCCCTCTGGGCTGGAATTAATAATGGAAAAAATGTGAAAACAAGCATTTTCTTTGAAGACATTTGATATTATTAGAGCCAAGAAGTTATCTCACTTATTAGAACATATGACACATATTCATATTCACTCATTTCTAGAAATAAATATCCTGGAAAATAAGGCATCCAAGTCACCTGTATGGCTAAACTTAAATAGTTCCTTTTCTTTTGCCTGAAATCATAGCCATGTTTAAATTTTGTGAGAGCAATGAACTCCTTTCTCAAGAGCTGATTTGAAATGACTGAGTTCCCTGTAGTTATATAAAATCTATCTGATGGTAACACAGATCAGACAACAAAAGAAAATGTATTATGAAAGGCATTCTTAGTATACTATGCTCATTGGCTTTTGAGTGACTGATCTTGCTAAATCAATACTCACTATTGCAGGCAATCCTCTGCCATTTCTAACTGTCTTTGGACCAAATCCTACCTTCATTTTTATATATGTGGCAATGCAAGGACAACAGATCTACACAAAAATGGACAAAAGAGGAATTTTATTCAGTAGGACCTAGTGAATGTGTATTGTTTGACACCTTTTTAGCAATGTTCTACTGATTAACTTTATGATGAAGAAGAAAAGAAATAAGATTTTGGGTCATGGCAAGGGCCCAGGTTTATTTCCTGTAGTAAATCCAATAGCTAATACTTCTATCAGGCAGGAAATGGGGCAAAAGAAGCAGCACTAAAGGCAATTGCTGCACAAAAATTGCAGAAGAAGAAGAAAGTCTAACTAGCAGATGTAAAGAAACTAACAAGAGCAAAAATTTAATCTTGTCAAAGAAACCCTAGTTACAATAACCACAGTGAACTCAGTTTCCAAAGAGACAGTCACTGCAGAAGGAAACCTCCCAATGACTAGATTTTTTAAAGGAAGTGCACAAGTAGGCATGATTCTCATCCCAATGTTTCTAAAACAAGTTCTTTGCTCCTCAGACTCAAAAAGAAAAGCAGCTGTATATCCCCTAATGAGTTGCACATTATTAAATAAGCTTCCTTAAATAAATACACCCCCTGCTTTTAAATTTCTCTGCAGAGTTAATATGGTATCTTTTTTTCTTTCTTTTTATTTCTTTTTATTTTTTTTATTTTTTTATTTCCTCATTTCCATTTGGGAAAAGTTAATGTTATCACTGGACTTCTGCTCTATGTCTGTTGAAGTATTTTGCTCTTCAAGTCAATGAAAATCTCCAGCACACAAGAAATATGAGATTAGATTCACTGGTTGGTCAATTTTCTAATTATTCAGAAACTCTTCAAGTTAGCCTATATCACTATTGTAAACTCGAATGGGCCACAAGTTAGTTTTTGAAAATAAATTGTTATTAAAAAATAAAATACCTTCAGAAGATATCATTGAGCACGTTGTTCTCTTCTCACATTTTTAAGTGGTTGTTGTATCTTTTTAGAATGATCTGCCTTAGAATTATTTGGGGAACCAATCTTTCCCCTAGTTGATAGCCATATAGGTGGCCCTTTCATGAATTTTTATTTGACACATTTTCCATTTTTTGATCGTGTTCTTACTATGTAAAGAAAAAGGCTTTTGCAGCTCAGAGAAAAGTTTCAATGACAAGTACAAAAGACTAACAAAAGGCAAAAATCCTTCATATAACAATCCAAAGAAACCCCTCATAGCATAATGTCCACAGTGATGTCAGCTTCAAAACATGCTCCGTTCTGATGAGAGGAAAAAGCCAATTAGACAAGTTATCCCAAAGCAATGTCAAAAGCCTACAAATTACACTAGCTATAAAAGCCAATCCCAACAGACTTCTACAGACATGTAAATTAATGCCATTGAAAAGCAATGTAATCAGGTCTCATTTATCATAATAATATCTTCTGATATTATAATATCTGCTGAGACCTGATAGCAATCTATGTACATCATAGGCAGTTTATTTAAAGAGATAACAACTGCTACTCGAGCAGCTCTGAACACAGCTGTTTTAATTGCCCCAAAAGTAAGTAGGGAAACTGAAATTCAAAAAGTGACCTATTGCAGTATAGGTCACTTAAGTATTGCCTTTTGCTTGGGCTAAACTAGAATCAACTGCAGTCATTTCCAAGATGCATGGAATAGACTAAAGAGCAAGAAGCTTTGCTTTTCCAGAATTACAACAGGTTTTAAATCTCTTCGGATTCTAACTTAATGCAGGAAACACCTGAAAGCTCAGAGACACTGTGCTTCAAATATTTTTGAGACCAGAGATAAAAAATTAAAGATTACTCTCCTGTTCTATGCTAAAATCATTGCTTCCAACTGCAGTCAATGATAATGCTCTTTCTGTACCATCCATGATAGATAAAGAAGTAATTGCTGAGATTTTTGGCTATAACAATGTTTATGACCCAGGGGTTCTCTAAGGGTGAAGCAATATTATGTTGTTTCAACACTACTTCAAAATAACTGTCGAAAGAAAAGCTTAAACTATCAGAATGAATTCAAAAAGACTGAGTTGTCACAATCTTTACTGTGTTTTTCTGCTAATTCCCTACTTCCCTATGTATAAGTTTCAAAACAGACAACACTGTCTTACTGCAAATGTCTGTCAGTGAAGAGAACAGAGCAAAGCATAGGAAAAATAAGAATGACTCATTTTAACTCTCTCTGCAGTAAAATTTGCTTCCTTACTGGTAAACAAAGCAAAATCAATCTCATCTTTGCCTTTAAAGAATTCAGTAACTATTTTTTCTTACCAAGCATTTGGATCTTTATGTTTTCCTTCTGTGAAAATTGCTGGTAGCAAGCATATGTGGCTTAACTCTCAGAGCTCTGTCAGATAAGCACTCACTGTAACTCATCCATGTTTCTTAAAGAGATTTCTACACAGCATCCCTAGCTACCTGTGCCTAAGCCTCTCTTTGCTAAAAGTGACATGTTAAAACAAACCCATTTTCACTGATGATCAAACTCAAACACTGGATCAGAAGGTGAAATGTTGTGCCAGGGCAGAGGGCAGATAATAAGTCGTAAATTATTCCAGACACACACACACGCACACACACGCACACACACACACACACATATATACATATATACATCACATATATACATCATAAGGTAAGATAAAGGTAAGATATATAAGGTATAAGGTATACATCTTAAAGATAAGATCTAATAACAGCTTTGAGAGAGCGAAAGATGCTAACGTTTAATATAAACATAAAAAATTCACAATTTGGTTTTTAAAACCTGGATTCTGCAAATACAGGAGATTTTAAAAATGTGAGAAATCTGTAAAGATTTCTTTTAAAGACAGTTAAGACATTTGGGATTCACCTTATGCTTCTATTTTAAAACAAATGTGTCTGAAACCTTTTTTCCAGAATATTGTTTGATCTGTTTCAATTCAGTGCCTGTTGGTGCAAGGTAAACCGGGGTCAAACCAGTGGTTTAAACTTTTCTTATTCCAAATCCAAACTTGCCTTGCAGATTTGATTGTGAAAATCTTATTTTACTCTGGTTTTCTCAGGATTATCTGATTGGAGTTTTAAGCCTTGGCACAAGTATACTCTGAGAGCAGTGAAGAGATGGAACATATGCTTCCAAAAATACCTTAGGAAAAGACAGAACATGTTAAGAGGCCATAATTACTCACAGACAGAAATCTTTGCCTTTGGGTAAAACAGGCTTCCTGAATCTCATTCTGTGACAAATATTGACAAGCTCTGTGCCACACTGTGTTTTTCTGACACAATTTTGCCTAGAGAGTAGAACAGAGCAACACCAAATCAAGGGAAGATTGGATAATGCTGTCGTTCCAGAAGGAAAATCTTTCATTAGAGTCCTCATAAATGAGAGTGATGTGCTACGTACACAATCTCACAGATAGCTTAGTCAGCCTCTGTCAGCGCACCTGGCTCTCTCTTCCACCCCTCTAAATCATTGCTCATTAAAAAAAAAGCAGGACCACTACAAATGCAAACTGTGTGCAATGAGCATCGGACAAGGCTTCCGGCACCCTCCTCTTGGCCTGAGCCTCATCATCTTTGCACACTCTCTCCTGTCTCACATGCTTGGTTAGTCTCTTTGAAACGCAGCCTGCTGGTCGGGATCACATCTGGTGCACGCAGAGGGAAGGGAGACACAGCCCAGGGGGTGAGGAGGTGAGGGCAAAGGGCCATGAGCTGTAGAGAAGGTCATGATCGTGCTGATTGGTGCACAAGTTGGGCAAACACACTGGGATCAGAAGCCTTCAAAAAGAAACTTTCTCCCATTGAAAGCTATGGGTATCTGTCCCTTAATGATCAAAACATTTTAGCAGTGCTGGAAATAAGCCTTACATTTCTAATGATTCATGAGTATTTTTAGGCTATATAAATTGGCTACTGATGTTTTGTTAACTGAACCATCTACCCCAAGATATAAAAGGTAATTTCAGACAAGTCACCTAATCTTTCTGTGTCTGTATGTCCTTGTTCGCCTAGTCAGATTGCAAGTTCTAAATGTACCTATATGTACACATACCTGGGTACCTCAAACTTTTAGACTGCAGTCCCTACCGACATTTCTACAAACTAGCCAAATACAAATAACTCCTGACAAGCTTAATCAAAGAATCAATCATAGAATCATATAAAAATCTGGGTTGGAAGGGACCTTTAAAGGTCATGTCATCCAGCCCTCCTGCAGTGAACATGGACAAATTCATTTTTCTTCTATTAAGCTGCAAAGTGGAGATTTCTGATTATGTTTTACTTTACTCATCAGAGATGGCCTTGGTTTTAACTTCCCTATTCACAGGTATAAGCATAATCTTACTCCATGTGAGTGAGGATCACCAAGTCAAAAAGAACTATGTTTTTTCACCTACTTCTATATCTGGCAATATAAAACCTTGCTAAAATTTACTACCTCTATCAGTCTATATTTCTGGCAGTGTGTCATCTGTAAGTCACCTTGATTTGGATGAATTAAACAACTTTCTCTAACCTGGAACTTTGCATTTTGCTTGTTGGGGCAATCTCATGAGGTAAAATTAATCGTTTTCATTAAGGCCAAACACTTTGGATCTTTTTGGGTTTTTTTCACAAAGCATACTAAAATCTTATTCAGTAATAATGTATTTATGAGCCATACACAAGAAATTGCTATTTCTTCAATAATAAAGAAATAAAAACAAGTCCTATGCAATTTGGAAGACCTGCATTCTTGACTTATGGTTATAAGTATTCAGTAAGGTGAGATACAAAATATCTTTAAATATTTTGTAATATTTGGCTGAAAATCCATCTGATCCTGGTGCCTGCCTTAAGTGCAGAGATGGAATTTCTTCTATTTCTGTCTGGTATGAAAAGGAATGCATGTAGACTGAATTTTCTGGTGCTTGTGTGTGTATATGCACTTGTGAGTAAGACAGAGTGCTTAAGGAAGAAATTTAAAGTCATGGTGTTTATACATATATGTTATATATTTTTTTTTGTATAGGTACTTTCAGATATACAGCACTAGCACAGTTCTGATTCAAAATATGAGAATGAGGAATATTGTCTCACATTGATAACTTTCCATTTTCCTCAATCTGTGCCTCCCTATATAAAACAGATGGTTTGATATTTTGTAGTGAGATAGTAAGCATTCCCTTGTCCCAAGCCAAATCTGCCATCGGCAAATTCATTCCTGTTGTAAATTATAACTCAGTTGTCAAATTAAGAATGTGACGTTATATGAGACCTTGTAGCACCAAGCAATAATTTACTCATCCCTATGATTTTATGCTACTAATTTTTGTTGTGTCCTTCAGACAGATGCCTTTCCCATGCTGTGAGGTTAAGAGACACACTTCCCTCTGCTCCCATTTCTTCTTTGTCACTAAGTTGATTTACTCCTCCCTGGATTTATCTCTTCTTGAGGCATGCTTGCTCACCCCCACTGAGAGTAACATCCTTCTGCCCTTGGACTTAAGAAAAGCTACTGAACTTCTACTTCACAAGAAAAAGAGGAGAAATACATGATCCCACTAAGGTATCCAAATGGTTCTAATGTATAATTCTTTGTCTTTCAAACACCATTGCTCATTGGTATGCATAAGAACAAGGCATGTCTGTTTTCTAGCAACAGCTATTAAATGAATATCATAAGAAGACAACTTATAAAGTAAAATGATAAATTTTGAGCAAATAAACTGCTCAAAAAATCAGAAACTATTTTTAAGTTTGGAAGCTGGAATCTTCTCTGCCTTTAGTAATAGTACATAAGCATAAATGAAGCTTTACACAATAGTAAAAATCTCTGATGAAATAATATTTTTAAGAGAAAATGAGAACTATTAGTTATGGTCCCTAATAAAAAGATATTAAAAAGCAATTTATGGGACAGAAAATGTACAAAGAACAGTAGCATTTCTATGATGTGCTCTTCAGAAATTCAAATACCTCCTATTGATATCTCTATTTTTATACAGTGGGAAGGGTCTAGCCTGTAGTCCAGCCTAGGGTCTAGTTTAGTACTTACTAATAGATATAGTAGATATAAGAGACATAAAGAAGGGTACAAGGTTTTCAAACTCACATCCATCTAGCAACCAGCATTACCTCACAAGCACATTGGAATGAATTTATTACAGCACCATATGAGAAGATCACATTGAAATTTTATTTCTTCTATGGTCTTTCATCCCTCATCAGCTTTTCACCATAAAATATTCTATTCCCTTACCAAAGAGTTGCTGTCAGAAGAAAGCACTATTTTGTGGGGCTGTTTGTACGAGATCCCATGCCCAAAAGGCAGTGTGGATAAGGTGCACCAATGATAGTCCTTTTTTTCTGCTGTTATAAACACATACTTAAAAGACTGCATTCTCGAGCACCCATATGCTATATCACATGGAATATTTTTCTCAGTTACACGCTATAAAATCTCCCCACTTACAAATCATGATAGGCCTACACATTGCTTAAAATATTTTGAAATAATTACATATCTTATGACTCATGAGAGCCTCAGGGAACTCCAACATGGAGCGTGATGTAGCCTGCACAGTCTGCACATGGCCAGCTTGCTCCAAAGGGGGCTAGTGTCAGGCAATGTGAATAAGCTGTTACCCTAAGACAGCTGCCTCCAAAGTCATAGGTCAGTGCCTGGCTTTCTTTTTTGGGTAGCACAGACATAGCTCGTATAGTGACACAGCTGTGTTGTAAAAGTGCTTCCCATCCCACTACAAAGATCCAAACAAAGGGGAAGGGTCTCCCAATGCAAACAACCTCTTCTGCAGCTTTCACTCTCAAATGCCTCCTGTTCCACACATCATATCTTCATTTCCTCCCAGTCCAATGCTCCTGTTTTGGAGTCCCTCTTTCCCATACCCATAAATTTTCCTTGCTTTTCCCCAGCAGTGAATTTTAGTGGAGGCGTGATGCTCCTCTTTCACTTTTCCAGATGAATCAAGACACATGAAACCAGGAGAAAGACCCGAACATGGATGTAGACTTGAGTTTTAGCCCCTCAGGAGCTGAGGGAGAAGGTGTCTGCCCAGTATTCAGTAGGAAGATTGCTCTTTGCTTGTAGACTTGACTTTTCACATTTCTTGGAAATGTCCTTCACAGGCTTCATTTTTGTGTGGAGCACAGTGCCTTCAGAAGGTGAGCGTAAGGTACAGAGAGTGTTAGGACTACACTTGGTCTGGAGATCCCAGAATCAAAGGTGAGCCTGAGTGGTATCTGATCCCTGAGGCATCAACTTCTTTGCAGTGTTTTAATGCTAAATACTTAAATTAAACAAGAAGTAATACAAGATCAAACACACAGGTACAGCACTGAGTTCAGTTCTGCAATATTTTCCTCATAGGTGAAGTAAAAGGATGGCAATTACATGGTGACTGATTTTTCTGAATTCTTTACATGCTTTTTTTGCTTTGTTTTATTTATGTTTGGACTTAACAAAACTACTGGTAATTTCACAGGACTCTGTCCATCCTCAATTTAAGCCATTGATTTTCAAGGGAATTATAATAAAAATGTGCATTTTTAACTAAATGAAAATCTATGCTTTGCAAATTGCAATGATTCTACCGTGGAAGTTATTCTTTCACTGTTTTTATAACTACCAGGGGAATCAAATTTTAAAATAAGCAAAGAAAATAAAATTTAGAAAAAAGAAAGGGATAAAACAAAAAAAAACTAACCAACCAAACCTGCCCCTCACCAAAAAAAAAAAAAGGCAACAAAAAGATGCATGAACCAGCCAGCTGAGATATCTAACTTCATTAAGAATCAAATATAACTGATATGTTGGAAGTTTTAGATCCTAAGACTAGGAATACGTAAGGTTGAAAAATAAAATTCTGTATTTTGTTATTCATCCAGCAATAGTCCTGGCGTACTTAGCTCAAAGCAATATAATCAGCTGTGTTTTATATAAAAGTGCTGCATTTAGCTTGCAAGGATTGAAATGAAATATTTCTGCCTTTATTTGTAGTATTAGAGTGACTCTTGTATTATTAAAGATAGGCTTCTCTTTTATTTAAATTAAATTAGAATTTTTTTATTTATGGCATTTGAAATAAATACTAAACAAAAACCAATTGCCTGAAGTGTGTTTTTCACAGTCTGGAAGACAGACAAAGGAGGCTGAATAGCACCTTAAATCCATGGGCATGAAAAGCAAACCACAGTGACAGAGATCTAGATCAGATCACAACATGCAGCTTGGGGTCTCAAGTAGACATGGATAATGCATGGAGTTTGTTAAAACAGAATAGACAAAACTAGCCAAGGTGATGGATGGACAAAACCAACTACAGCCTTTGAGTGTCCTCACTAACCTTAAGCACACTCACAGGATAGAGTGGATGACCACTTAAAAGTTTGCTGTCTTTCGTTGACATCCAAGGAAACCTAGATGACTTTAGGCTCAATTTTACTTTTTAATAGCTAAGTAAATAATATAAATAATATTTTATTTTAAGTAAATTGTCTGGATTACTTCCATTTTCAAGAATATAAACATTTCATCATGTTCGGAACAGGAACTTCTGGCATTGAGTTCAATAGGACATTTTAGGAGTTCAAATTTTAGTTGCCTTCTAAAGTCAGGCATGGAAAGAGCTACACATAAAAACACAGCATGGAAAGCATAATTTTGTTTTCCAACTGTCTTTTCATGTTGACAATAAGTAGCAGATGTCATGTGCTGATTATGATTTACAGAGATTGGCAGAGAGAGTGTAGATTGAAGCTGTACAAAATGGCCTCTATCCTGCCTCATTTTAGTGTATTATCTCCCATTACATGAAGTTATCTTTCTAAAGTAAATGTTGACATTGTCCATATGTAAAAAACGATGTGCTGGAAGGCATTTTTCCATTTTCTGTTTGCCTTTTAGTAGGTGTTTCTAACTTCAGAGAAGAAACCAGCATCATCCACAATTGTTAGAGGAACATCAAACTGAACAGCCCTTGGCTTATGAAGTAGAAACTGTTTAGCTCTGGCTTTAGCAAAGAATATAAAATTGGATGTTGATTCCTAAGTAGCTCAAAACTACTTATAACTGTGTCAAGCTCTGCTACTTGGGCTGAAGTGTAATAATAAAGAGCAAATAAACCTAAAGACCTTGGTGTCTGCCAGAGTTAGACGCAATACATCAAATATGTACTCGTGATAAGACTTTTCTAAAATACTGATGCATCCATGATAACTACTGGAGATTAAATAGTCCCATTTCCCTCCAAAATAGAAAAGGCTGCACCTTCCTCCCTGTCTTAAATATCACAGCCCCATGGCACATTTTTTTCTCAGGGCATAGATGGTGCCCTGTCTCATTTGCTGCATCTAATCCTCTGAAAAGCTCATGCGATTTTCAGCTTTGTCCAAGCATTTTCTGAAAGTATCTAATTTTGTCTTGATGAAAATGTAATTTCTTAATTCACTAATGCAACCATTCACTTTAGCCATTCCTTCTCTAATTTTAAAGATTATGTCTTTTTCTGATCTCATTATTATTACACTTGTCATTCAAAATGAGAGGAGGAGGGAAAGAATTGGAATTATGACTCCCTGATGAATTCCATCTGTGCTTATGGAAATCAGTGATGTGATGTTCATTTTAAAGTGTCATCACAGCAAAAATAGAAGTCAATTCAAGAGCAATAAAGTACCCAAGTTTGGAAGGTAAATATCATGAAACTGAGGCAAATATTTTTCTCATTATCAGCAAGTACTGCTGTTAACAACTAATAACCATAGGCACAACAAAACCATGGTAAAAAAAATAAGGCGGAGGGAAGGAGGGAAGGAGGGAAGGAGGGAAGGAGGGAAGGAGGGAAGGAAGGAAGGAAGGAAGGAAGGAAGGAAGGAAGGAAGGAAGGAAGGAAGGAAGGAAGGAAGGAAGGAAGGAAGGAAGGAAGGAAGGAAGTGGCGGAAGGAAGGAAGGAAGTGGCGGAAGGAAGTGGCGGAAGGAAGGAAGGAAGGAAGGAAGGAAGGAAGGAAGGAAGGAAGGAAGGAAGGAAGGAAGGAAGGAAGGAAGGAAGGAAGGAAGGAAGGAAGGAAGGAAGGAAGGAAGTGGCAGAAGTGGTGGAAGGAAGTGGCGGAAGGAAGGAAGGAAGGAAGGAAGGAAGGAAGGAAGGAAGGAAGGAAGGAAGGAAGGAAGGAAGGAAGGAAGGAAGGAAGGAAGGAAGGAAGGAAGGAAGGAAGGAAGGAAGGAAGGAAGGAAGTGGCGGAAGGAAGGAAGGAAGTGGCAGAAGGAAGTGGCGGAAGGAAGTGGCGGAAGGAAGGAAGGAAGGAAGGAAGGAAGGAAGGAAGGAAGGAAGGAAGGAAGGAAGGAAGGAAGTGGCGGAAGGAAGGAAGGAAGGAAGTGGCGGAAGGAAGGAAGGAAGTGGCGGAAGGAAGGAAGGAAGGAAGGAAGGAAGGAAGGAAGGAAGGAAGGAAGGAAGGAAGGAAGGAAGGAAGGAAGGAAGGAAGGAAGGAAGGAAGGAAGGAAGGAAGGAAGGAAGTGGCGGAAGGAAGTGGCGGAAGGAAGGAAGGAAGGAAGGAAGTGGCGGAAGGAAGGAAGGAAGTGGCGGAAGGAAGGAAGTGGCGGAAGGAAGGAAGGAAGTGGCGGAAGGAAGGAAGTGGCGGAAGGAAGTGGCGGAAGGAAGGAAGTGGCGGAAGGAAGTGGCGGAAGGAAGGAAGTGGCGGAAGGAAGGAAGTGGCGGAAGGAAGGAAGGAAGTGGCGGAATGAAGGAAGTGGCGGAAGGAAGGAAGGAAGGAAGGAAGGAAGTGGCGGAAGGAAGGAAGTGGCGGAAGGAAGGAAGTGGCGGAAGGAAGTGGCGGAAGGAAGTGGCGGAAGGAAGGAAGGAAGGAAGGAAGGAAGTGGCGGAAGGAAGGAAGGAAGGAAGGAAGGAAGGAAGGAAGGAAGGAAGGAAGGAAGGAAGGAAGGAAGGAAGGAAGGAAGGAAGGAAGGAAGGAAGGAAGGAAGGAAGGAAGGAAGGAAGGAAGGAAGTGGCGGAAGGAAGGAAGGAAGGAAGTGGCGGAAGGAAGGAAGGAAGGAAGGAAGGAAGGAAGGAAGGAAGGAAGGAAGGAAGGAAGGAAGGAAGGAAGGAAGGAAGGAAGGAAGGAAGGAAGTGGCGGAAGGAAGTGGCGGAAGGAAGGAAGTGGCGGAAGGAAGGAAGGAAGTGGCGGAAGGAAGGAAGTGGCGGAAGGAAGGAAGGAAGTGGCGGAAGGAAGGAAGTGGCGGAAGGAAGTGGCGGAAGGAAGGAAGTGGCGGAAGGAAGTGGCGGAAGGAAGGAAGTGGCGGAAGGAAGGAAGTGGCGGAAGGAAGGAAGGAAGTGGCGGAATGAAGGAAGTGGCGGAAGGAAGGAAGGAAGGAAGGAAGGAAGGAAGTGGCGGAAGGAAGGAAGTGGCGGAAGGAAGGAAGTGGCGGAAGGAAGTGGCGGAAGGAAGTGGCGGAAGGAAGGAAGGAAGGAAGGAAGGAAGTGGCGGAAGGAAGGAAGGAAGTGGCGGAAGGAAGGAAGGAAGGAAGGAAGGAAGGAAGGAAGGAAGGAAGGAAGGAAGGAAAAAGAAGCAAACATCCTCCCAAAAACATCAGCAGATGCTTATTCCTATTTCTTGTTTCTTTCATGCAACTGTATATGATTTTCACTGTCAGTTAAGCCACTTTCACATAATTACATGTTTTATACATTGCATCTCTGCCAAAGAACAATATTTTGCACCAAATGTAATACAGATAGCTCTCCCAACAATAAGAATTTAAAACATAGTAAGTCATACCAAGACAGACAAATTTTAATTGTGCTATTATTTTTTACCCTTACAATTTTTAATTTTTTTCTCTGAGGAAGGGGAATTCAGAAAACCTATCTCTTTCCCATGTCTTCTGAGTTGTGAACTTCAATCCATTAGCATTAAGAGTCTAGGTTCTTACCATAGTGTTTGAAGACCAAAAGCAAAGTCTGGCAATATCCAATCCACTTGGTATCCTCCAGTAAGGGAAGAACTCTGTTTTCTACAGTAAAATAATTTCCTGAAATGGAAGATGTTTTTTATTTTATTTCTAGCTTTCCTATGTTATGGTCTCACTCAAAGAGTCAAACATACATATATGCACATTGAAAAGTACAAATTTCGCAACAAACAATATGTCAAATCTGTCCCAAAATGTATATCCCTACAGCCTTGATCATAGATTTTGTCTATCCCCTTTTTCTCTTTGAATGGATATTTTCAAATAATTACATTTAAAATCTGACCTGAAGAAAACCCTAACATTTACTGGGGGTTCTATTCTCAATGCTGTGGGAATTGAGATCCGGCAAAGAAGGAAGAATAGTTGCTTCAATCTTCTATGTAGGAAAAGCATCAAGTCAATGCTGATCCCAGCCTTGTGATAATGAATGTACAAGTACATGAAGATAATACCTATATCTAATAATGTAGAAAAACAAGTTTGTGTGGAGCTACAGAGATCTCTTCTGACCCCAGTTCAGAAATAAATTCGAAGTAAATAATACTATTAGCCACAGCTCTTTAGGCACTTACACCATAAAATGTCTTAAGGTTGAGTTTAATTGTCTAACAGTGGAAAAGAAATAGAGCAGTTATCTATAGTGGTTTACACTAAGCAGTAAAAGAAGCATAAACCAGTACACAGTAATAAAGAAAAGTACAAGCACCATGAGGCTTATGGTAAAATATGAATGAAATAGCTATTATCTTCTAATTTATAATGTGTGACATCAGTTTCTATCTTTTGCTTTTGCCATGCTCCTATTTACTTTTGTGGAGATGTACCTATGGAGCCATTTCTATATGAATTTGATTATGGAGAGATATATTAGTCCATAGGAAAGTCTATTTTTAAAACATGGATAATTTGGTTACAAGTGGAATGAAGAGAACTGTTCGCTTCTCCTTGACTTGATGATGTCACTATGAAGATCTGTATTTCATGATCTCTGACCACTCACCAGTTAGGACACACAGTTGCATCATGTGTAAATGCGACTGAGCCCAGCTTTTTTAGGTTCCTGTAAGGCAAAAGACTCAGCAATACAAACAATGGTGGTGGCTTATGCCTTTGGAAGTTTGATGTTACCCAAGTCAAAATTACCTTCTAGCACGTCAAGACATACTGCAAAACTATATTTGCCTGGTGAATAAATGTCTGTGTTCACAGTTTGAAAACGAGGTTCAGCAATCTGAGGAAGCTTTTGGAAGAAGCAGATGAAGTCACAAAAAAGTAAACAAACTTATATATGATATATGGTGTATATATTACATTTGTGTATACATCCCCATGTTACCAGTATATTATGACATTGAAGTTGAAAAGTGTTATTTAGTTGCTTGATTTTCTGCTTTACCTTCAGCATAGGCAGAGAAAATAGACTACTCAGATGCAGTTTTGTTTACAAGCACTTACTTGCACTCAATGAGATTGCAGTCACTGCAATCTTCTCTTAAGCTTCTCTTCTCCTGTATTGGAATGACTTTTCTTTTTTGTTATGTAAATAACTGCAAGGTGTATATATCAAATAAGTAGCTTTTGCAATCTCTCAGGTACACCAAATACCCAGTGTACCTCTGCAAAATTCTGTTTTCTTACGTTAATGAGAAAAGCCAGTGTGTTGTGTTACATATAAATACCAATAAAAGCCTTATGTTGTTGGACTAGGGAATGAGCACTGCAGGGAGACTTTACTCAAACTGCCTTAATCTGTTGGTAATATTTAAAAACAGTGTTCTTTCCAGTTTGACAGCCTAACCACAGGAAAGGAAAAAAAAGTTATTGCTCTCTCATACAGAAATCTTCATCTGGGGAAAAAAAACCAACAAAACAGTGTTGTTTGAGAGCATGGTTCTTTCACTATATGTTAACTTTGTTCTGGTTAGAAGTCAGTTCTTCAGAGAAAGAGAAAAACCCAGGCATCTGGATCACCTGTCTGACATAAAATCATAGAATTCTTCTATGAATCATTCAGAGAATGTGAATCCTTCTATGAACCATTCACAGAATCATAAAATGGCATAAAATCATAGAATGGCAAGGGAATAAAAAAGCCAGGCACAAAAACAAAGACTCAAACCATTCCTTGGGAAATGATGAGCAAAGTACTTAAACCTGTACTTGACATTTAGCAGTGTTTGAGTGTCATTGATTGTAATTAGTGCATGTGCATATTTAACAAGCTCATATTTCAAAGATATTACTAAATAAGAATATTTTTATCCAATGTTTGTTGCTAAAGACATAAAGACTGAGGCATATGAATGAAGCAAGGTTTTCAGAGAGAGATAATACCTGATACAGCTGAGAAAATCTGTCATTTGATAGAGAAGTCTCCTGAGCTTTGGAAAAAACTCTGTAAGATTATCTGCTTTGTCTGACTGTATCAATTGTTTTTATGAGAGATATTATCTTCCTACAAACCATTCTGCAATGGGACTTCAGGGTTTCATTCCATTCTGAAAAGGGGCTCTGTATAAGAACATTCATACTCCAGAAATCTCTATTTCATGTGTACACAATCATTTCTACCAAGAGGATGTTTATCCTTCAAGAGCAAGTACATCTGGAGCTCCTGTTTTTGTTTTTTCTCTGATACTATTAAAAGAAGAGTGCACTTTGTAAAGATGAGGGTTTAACTGTGTACATTGTACTAAAATTTTGGTAAGGTTCAACAGCAGTGTTAGTAGTTCTGCAGCATGAAAGCATCAATGGCAGTGTAAGATGGGTTCTTCGCCCACTCACACACTGAGCTAAATGGCTCGTTTCATCTCCTTTGTGACTGCAAGCCCTACTCTTGAGATGTTTTTAATTTTATTTTTTTTAATCACATTCAGTAGCAGGTTGGTGTTTTACACAGCTGGAGTAATCTCTGCTTTCAATACTTGGGTTTTTCCTTGTCCCCTGTCAAAACTGTACACCCTATATGCACAAAATTTTATAGAGAGCGAGTTCAAAAACTCACATATGATGTAGTGCTTATCTAGAGTTTCTAATTCCAGACCTAAGCTAGCAAATCAATGTCAAAAAAACTTCTCTAAAATTAAAATAGTATTAATGTAATAAAATAGACATAAATCCAAATGTGTATAGCAGCACTCTAACTCCATCATTCATAACTCAGGAAAGCAAATAGTGAATGATTTGCTGTTGCCACAGAAGACCAAAATCTCAACCACCAATTAATTATAGGTATAGTAGTGACTGGCACAGAAAGCCAGGTTGTACATTTATTTTTCCTATATTTTGTCAATTGGGCTTTTTGTTTGCATAACCATGGGATGGCATGAAGCCAGTTCATTGTAGATTTGGACAGAATCCCTTGGGTTTTTTCCAGTTCTATAAAAAATGAACTGAAGCATGTTTAGTTTCACAAAGCTGCACGAATCATATTTTGGTGTTGCAGACAAATTCAGTGTTCTTAGCTAAAGCATGGTTCTGAGTCCCTGCTACTGTGACCACACAGGTAAACGAGAGGGACAGAGATCATGCACATACCATGTACAAGGCCAGGTGACTTGTACCAGGTCAAGGCTCATGCTCCCTGTTGAATTCTCGTTCTGGAGAGAAAGCTGGTTTCAGGAAACCACAGCAAAGTCAGGGAGGGAGTTGACAGTTCAGTGGTGCAGCTAACCTGTCATGTAATTCTTGGGTTTGTTCCATAGAATCATTGAATGAAAGAATTGGATTGGAAAGGACCTTAAAGATCATCTGCTTCCGTGCCTCCTGCCATGGACAGGGAAATTCCCACTAGAGCAGGTTGCTCAAAGCCCCAGCTAACCTCACCTTTAACACTTCTCTAGATGGGGAATCCTCAGTTCCTCTGGGCAATTTGTTCGAGGGCCTTACCATCCTGACTGTAAAAATTGTATTCCTAATGTTTAATCTTAGCATACAGTCTTTTAGTTTAAAATCATTGCCTCTTCTTCCATTGCTACAGGCTCTCATAAACAGTCCCTGTTCAGCTTTTCTGAAGCTCTCTTAGGTGCTGGAAGGCCGCTATAAGGTCTCCCATGAGCCTTCTCTTCTCCATGCTGGACAATTCCTGTCTCTCATAGGCAGAGGTGATCCAGCTCTCTGTATTGCATTTGCATGTCAAGGCTTTGGCAGAGGGTGGGGTACAGGGGTGGTTTCTGTGAGAAGCTGCCAGAAGCTCCCCCTGTGTGTGACAAAGCCAATCCCAGCTGACTTCAGGATGGTTCTGCGGCTGGCCAAGGCTGAGCCAATTAGAAAAGATACCGTCTCTCTGATAACATATGTAAGAAGGAAAAAATGTTGTGAAACAGATGTAATTGTGGGCAGAGAAGAGCAGAGTGAGAATACATGAGAACAGCCTGGCAGACTCCAAATTCAGTGAACTTGGAGGGGCATGGAGATGTTCTATGCACCTAAATATTGAATATGTAGGCTGGGCTTACAGAGATTTCAGCCGAACAACCTGGTCAAAATAGGTCCAAACAGAACAGGTATCTATGGCTGAATCTTCTGTATACTGAGGCATGGAGACTGCAGGTTTTCTAAGCAACCTGCCATATCCTGATACATATGACAAAAAAACCCAAAAAGCACTGTAAATTAAATTTAATAAAGAATTATTTCCTGTGTTCCACTGTGTGTCCATTGCCCCTTATCCTTCCACTATTTGCTTCAGAGAAGAGTCAGGCTCCAGTTTCTCTACATCTCTTCTAGTTACCCATGGAGAGAGCAAGACCTGCCCTAAGTGTTCACTTCTTAAGTTTGAACAGATTTAGCTGTCTCAGCCTCTCGTCATATGTGCTTCAGCCAGCTTCTTGACCTTCTTGGAGTTCCTCCAGCAGAATTACTCAGTGTACGACTGCTTTTCCTCTGTTGGGAGCTCCAAAACTGGGCACAGTACTCCCAGATGTGGCCTCACAATTGCTGAAGAGAGGGGAAGAATCTATTTCCCTGGCAAAACTACTGATCCCAGCATGTGCTGTTGCATGAGATCATTCCATCTGGAATGCAAATAGGAAATGGATCCTCAAACATATCTAAAAAAATAAACCTTATTTCTCACCAGAGTTTTTGGGCATTTAAAAGAGACCACTAAATTAGTTTGACTAGATCCATCCATGGATGCTACCAACCACATACCATTCTGGAATATCTGTAGGTCAACATCACAGGTTATAGAGCAGAACAGTCAGAAGCTCAGCACAATACCTATTTTCATATTTTCATTTCACTGGACTGAATACAGCATGTCATGGCTGGTATTGAATGTGTTTCACCAACAGAAATTACATGCATATGCTGTGCCCCATGCAGTGTGCATAGATCCCACAGAGCACACATAGTACTGAAAACACACCTGCTTATACCTGAGACAGCCCCATTACGAAACATTCTGATTCAAAGTGCAATGGAGTCAGCAGGCCCAGAACTGTGCTCCTTCAAGCAATGATTCAGTTGACAGCTACAAATGATATTTAACTATGTGGGAAAAGCCAAATATGTTCACAAGTACTTTCAGGACCAGTGTAGCAAATGAAAGCTGATAGTGGAAACTTTGTGAATAAAGACTCAGAATTACAGCAGAGGCATCAACGGTATAAAACAACACCCAAGTGGTCACTGAAAGAGTTTCCAGCTTTGTGAGCAGGTAGAATCAGCTTTAAAGCATAAAAGTAGGAGAAGGAGCATGTACACAACCAAAGTAACGCAGTCTATACAAAGTGAAAATGCAAAGTAGGTAATGGAAAGATCGAAGAGATTGTCCCAGGAATTCATGAATAAGGATGATAAACACCACTACTTATTTGCAGCTGGTCCTTCTCCCCCTGGAGTAGAAACAACTCAGCTTTTAGAGTTTCTCTTCACTATGTTTTGCTTCTGTGACTGAGGAATGAAATGTTAGGCTTTATTTTGCCATTGAGCTGAGCATGTTAGCATTTGAAAGAACGGCTTGTGTTTGTGCTCTTTATCTGGTGTGCACGTGTATTTTCTGCTCCAGCCTTCAAAGGAAGGTGGCTGACATCTCAGCTTGAGTCAAAGTCAGGTCTTATAGCAAGTGTATCTGCACATATGTGGTCTGCAACATGCTGGAACGTTCGTTCCACAGTGTGCTGCATGAAAGTGGGCAGTAATAAGAATGATAATAATTACAGCAGTGAGTTGGTGAAAAGACATCTGTCAATATAGCTACAACATCTTTCTCATGTTTACAAAAAAAACTGTGCAGTCTGTTGCCACAAAGACATTTGGTATCATTAAGCCACCTGTGAAACACACTTGGACTCCAGGGGGATGAAGAAAGGTGAATTTAAATATTTAAATTTTTACTGAGGTGATCTACCCTTGTTCCTTTAGAAAGTCTATGTTAAAAAATACACTGGTACATTAAAAAAAACCCAAACAGCATACTTGTTTTCTAAAATGCAATTGAAGCAAAAATGGAGGTTCAAGAAAGTGAATCAAAATCTGAATGTCTTTAGGTAAATGAAATTGGTAATTTTTCCTTTTTTTAACCAGAGGGACCTGGATGGAGTAGTTGTTCTACACTTGTGCCTTGGAAAAATCTACAGAAGACATCACTTCTTATCTGTGCTTGAGCTTGAAAATACCAGAAACACTGAAAATCAAGCACTGAGCAAAGGACACTGACCTTAAATGTCTCTGTTGAAAATAGAGGCTTATTTAAACAAAATTTAGAGAAAAATCATAACCCAGGCTTCGATTTGCTTTTCCTTAGTGGAGGACACCTTTCCTTTCTGACTGCAGGAGTTTAGGATACCCAGCTTCCCTTTCTTTTACACGAGCCATTGTGAAGAAGACCTTGAATCTCCTTTTAGACACAGACATAAATCCATTAGACCACCTTTCTGAAAGGGTAAATGGTAAAAACTTAGATAGCAGTTTTATATTTGTAAATCTTGATTAAAAGTTGTTTTTCAGATTTCTGAAATCTTTTTGTTTACTCAGAACATTCTTCCCTTCTGCCTCCCATTACTTTTTTACTGTAGCTGTCTGAAGCTTTCTTTAGTGCTTATTCATGACTGCACTGGCTTTCAACTTTCTCTTGATATTGAAATGGCTAAACTGTGAGTTTATAATGTATGATTTAGATTTAGATTTTTTTCTTTCTTAAATAGAGAATAAAGATTAAAAGAGAGCACAGCTGCAGGAAGCATTGAAACCCTGAGTACTTTGTCATTTCGAAATCACCCTCCAATTGCCACACACATACATAATAAAATCTGATTCTCTGCTGTCACGTTTATTGTTCAACTGAATTTCTTACATAATTCTCATTACTGATGTCATTACTGAGTAGCAGAATCACAGTAATCTGTAACTAACATGATAAACTCTCATGAGCACAATAAATAAAAATAAAGATAATCATTCTGTGAGTAAGAAGGAAAAAGCCATAGGAATAACGGTAGCTAGAAATGAGCTATAAGGGGGGAGTGCTACGGGCTGTTATTCATATTTATTATCTTTCATGAAGCTCCCACATGCATTAGGCACTTAAAGGTTGAATGCTCAAGGTATGTGAGATGCAAATAGATTGGCAGAGGGTAGGAATATTTGCAGTGCCTTCCTAGCGTATTTTAATTTCCTTCTTTCCAGCTATTCTTACTGATAGGTAGATGTTAGTACTGATTCTAGTTTGGAGAGCTCTGTGATGGAAGAGTCAGGATTACCCTCATTCGTTGTTAAGCAACAGTTGTTAAGCAACAGTACATAATAAAGCTGCTCTGCTGCAGAAGCGTGGTACACCAGACATACTGTCTGTTATTAAATGGCTTCTTAATATTGGAACGAGCATCAGGCTTGATTTTATGTTCTTCTGGATTGATATAATACTAGTGAATTTGTACATGTTATAGCATTGAAGTACACTGACAGGCAATTGAAATCCCAAAGTTATAGAAGGGTAAAATATACTGGGTAAAAAAAAAAAAAGGTAAGCAATGCCTTTGTAGAAATGTAATTCCTCATTGTTTCATAGGTTTTTAGTTTCTTCCCAAAATAAATTAGTATTTCCCATTAGTCAGATTTTCTGAAACTCCAATATTTTTAATATATTTTGTGACTTCCTCCAAATCCAGTTTCTGGCCAGGAGACAAGAAAAATCAAATTAATAATTTTGAAATTCATATTTACTAAAAATGAATCCTATCCAAGCAGATGGGACATAGTATAGCATTTTTTACGTGGCTTTTTTTAGTCTCCAGTATCTAGCCACTTTTCTCCCACTGGGAATTCTGGCTAATGATAGACTATGGAAAAAATTCATTAATCACTCTGTATCGATTCACACTGAATATAAATAAGCCATTTCAATCCATAAATCAACTTACTATAAATGATTTTGTATGCACATGCTGAAGTACAGTTCACAATGAAAATACACTGCAAGATATTTTAGAACAGCCTACTTAATACTGTTTGGGTTGTTCAAGATTAAAATTAAAACAATAAACTTTGCTCTGGATGTGTCTTCATTACCAAAGACCTAGGTCATTTACTCTAACAGTGTCAACGTGCTCTCACTATTGCATTCAGCTGAATTAGGGAAGGAAGCAATATGCAAGAGCACACCTCATGGCATTCCATTATCTTGAAGGAGAGTGCTATCGGCTTCCCAAAATTAAGCACAGTTCTGCCCACCTTCTCAGTCTCCTACCCTTTTGTGTTGTGGGAAATGTTTCTGCAGTAGGGAGAGGGAAATTTTGACATCTCAGAAAAACATCTTGAAATGGAGCCTTTAGAAAGGGAAGAGTATAAGTGGGAAAAGACTGGTAATAGGAGCTCAAGCAATGCTTGACTTTGCCCCCTTTAGGTTTAGTAAGAATTTGATGTTGACATCTGAGAGTGAAAACGAGTTTCAGCCCATCTTCTTCACTTTTCTGATTGAGGGAAGAAAAGAGACCCTTTGTCTCCAAGACTGGCCAGGCAGTGACACTGATGAGTGCTGTCTTCTCACTTTCCAGGGCTCTGAGATCTCCTCTGCAGCAGCTGAATATGAAGGCTGAAGCTGGAACTCTGACAAGAATAACTAGCTCTGCGTTCATTACTTTTCTAATCAATTAGAGAAGGGGGTAGATAGATTGCTAAATATTCTGTCAAGTCAACATAGCTTTAAAAGAAAAAAATCTCAGTTTCCAAAAATATTTTCTGTTATAATTTTTTTCCATTAAGAGTAGCAGACTGTCCGTTGTATATTCATTCTCTCTGTCTCTCCCTGTAGATCAAGAAAGGAGTCCTTACTCAGCTGGTATTTCATCCTTATTCATACAACACTTCTGCTGACTCTGAACTGATAAGAAAGGAATCCTGAGTCAGGAATTGGCTGCAAATTAGGGAAGATGAGGCAGCTACTTCCTAGTTAAATGGCTAAAAGCACAACAATAAATCTCTATGTTTCCCCATTTAGAGAGCTAATCGGTACATTTACACAGCTGGTGCTAGCTTTGTGTGGTGGGTTGTTTCATTTGTTTATTTGCTTGTTTTGTTTTATTTTGCATTTAGCTGTAATGAAAAAGGTGTATATGTGCATATTTGACTTAAATACTTCACAAAACTCTAGGGGTTGCAAATGGACCAATCAAGAGCCTCTGTTGCACAAAACCTGTGGCATCTAGCAGCAAACTTTAAAGTCAAACATTATTGTGGTTTTACAGTTCCCTGTCTTTATTTGTATTCTGGAGCTGGACACAGGAGAATGGCATAAGAGCTTCAACAGGATCTCTGCACCAGCCAAAACCCTTTGAGGATGGAGGGACAGTACAACTGTCACATTGGATTAGAGTCCAGGCCTATCTAGTTCAGTGGTCACAACCAAAAAGAGGTCAGGAACCAACAGATGTGAGATAATACAGCTGTGATATCCTTTTGGATATCAAATTGGCAGATAAACTGTTACAGGGTAAGAGAGTTTTAGGTCAGTTTTATTTCATATGAGATTGTCTCAGTTACTATAGCTCAGCTAAGGGTTTGAACAAGTAAACAGATGTTTGCAAACAGTTCAGCAATATCTTGTGACAAAAAAAAAGGCAGAGGGGAAAAAAACCAAACCCTACACTGCAAGCAAAAATTAGTAAAGCTAATGGAAAACATTAAAGAAAAAGCATTATCTGGTTAAAAAAAAACCCAAATCAAATGCTAGTTTGTTTAAATGTTAACTAATTGTCTGACCAGTCAACTCAGATCTACATATTTTCTTTTAAATTGATATAATACAATACACATTGCTATGATAACAAACAAAAACCAGACAAACAAAACCCCCTCAGAAACAAATTAAGAAAATGCAGTCCTGTGTGATTACTGGAGGCTCCTTTCAGCAATTTTTATCATCAGTGAATGCTTCATACAACTTCACAGAATCTGTGGCTATGTTGGTAGAGATTCTTCGTTTTGCAGCTCTCCTGAAGCTGTCACTCCTCAACATTCCTTATACTACAACTTCTGCAGTCCAGCAACAAAAATACTCTCAAGAAAGGTGGAAAAGACAGATCCTTCTCATAATTATGACAAATAGCTTAGCCACCCACTTGTACTGTAGTATCTGTGAGACTGAACTGCCAAAGAGAATACACACATACAAACTCACACAGGCAGGCTCAAGCACACAAATTAGCAATGCAGATAAATTTGTGCCATCAAGGTGAACTATCAGTGCAAACTCTTATAGGAAACTGAAAATGTCTCCTACTGCACTAATCTCAGTTATTCCACATGGTTTGTTCAGCTCCAGAAATAATCATGCCAAAAAGACTGACTGGGATAGGACCAGGAATGACCCCATTAGCATTTAGTGCCATCACCATAAAATGGAGAAGATAATCAGAAACAGAGTGAAGAAAGATAAAAGAAGGGAAGCATGAAAAGAAAAAAAAAATATTTTTTTGGTCATTGTACTATTGGAGTTTAATGGATCCCTGTTGTCAAATGGGAGTAATTTGTAAAGATCAATGGTTTTAGTTAAACTGCAGTCCATGATATCCCATCATCTAATTCATCTACACAGCACATGCTTTTTTCTTTTTTTAGAGAAAGGAGCATAAGGTCATTCTCAAGATTTTTTATTGATTAATTTTTTTTCAGTACAGCTTAAATGAACTGTAAAACTCAAATACTTAATGGGTATTTTAGCCAATATTCTTTGTCTGCAAGGTGAAATATGCCTGATAATGATGGAAAGATCTTGTTTCAGTACTTCCCAAAAAGAAGAAACATTTATCAGAAGCTTCTATTGAAAGCGCTGCATACTTCACCAAGCTCCAAAACACAGATTCCAAGTGTTGCCATAGAGCTGCATGCATTTCTCCAGTACCTTCTCTCCTTTTACCTACACATAAAGTACACACTCAGAGCTCATGAGCTCTGTCCTTAGCAGCTCTTAAGTAGGCTATCACACAGCACCTCAGGCACCCAGTGTCCCTTCCCTCTCCCTTGCACCTTGTGCTGATGGATAGTTCAGTTTAGGATGCCCATACACATTAGTTTTATCAGTACTTTCCTTTTCCCAGTCCCTGTCGATGAGCAGAACCACTGACTTAGATTGCAATTAGCAGAGACTCTTCTGCTCTTGCTGGTGAAATACTTTCTTACCTCTGAGGTTCAAACAATTATCAGTTTCAGATGGTTTGGAAGAGGCACTAAGAGGACATACAAGTGATTTTAAAGGAACTAGGAATTCCAAATCAGCTTCAAATATAGTAACTTAAATCCCATTGATAGTAGGATTAATCATGTGTTTTCACAGCCCAAAGTGAGATTTTATTTTTTTTAATTCTAGTTTCTCTTTTAATGTTTGGATTATACTGTACACCAATTTCTATCCTAGTCATCAATGTCTAATGACCTTTATGAGTTCATTACACAACAACACTAATTCCTGTTATACTTTTCAAAGGGTTTCAAATATATTTTCTTTCATTTTATGAACATGTTATAGCATTTGAACAATGTAGACTCTGAAATCAAGTATCATGTGTCATTATTATACTTCTATGTATAAAGCATATTTTTATACAACCTTGAAGGAGAAAAGAAAACTATCAGCTGGCTGGTTTGTTAGCTAGAAGATAAGAAATTTGCTTTTCCTTTCAATTTTAATAAAGAACAGCAAAGTCTTCAGTGAATTCTTCCTAAAAATGACAGTTTGGTGAGCCTTAGGGAACACCCCACTTTAGATGTGTTTTCATCCAATGGAAATTAATTGACCCATATTCCAAAGAAGCTCTTTCTTTACATAAGAATGCACATTCTCTGCAAAAACTAAATTTTGCATAATATCCCCCTTTTATCTTCATATCATACAGACATTTGCATGTCTGAATCCTTCTTACACTGTTTCTTTCACTTTCAGTGATAACTTTATTTCCAGTGACTGCCTAATTCTGTTGAATCATTTTGTTTCTTGTAATTAAAAAAAGAAAAGGTAAATTATTTATCTGTGAATGTAGAGCATTTTCCATTAAAAACTGAATATGACTTTAATGTATTTTCATCACATTTTTGTTAATACAATTAATTTTCTCCTCTGACCCTCTGGCAAACAGGAGTAATTCAAAGAGAACTACATCTTAACTACTGCCATCTTTGATCTTTGCCTTTCAACTTTCCATTTTTTCTTTACTTAACTCTGTGGATTGATCAGACCTTTACTTGTCAGCAGTGACTATTGCAAATACAGGTTCCAGCAATATCTGCATGCCAAGATTTGCAGAATTCCTCTACCTTCTTGGTTTTAAGAGAGAAAGTACTTCCCTCAGGCTCTCTTTTCTGGTGTAGTCCTTCTTTTTACATTTTATTTTAAGCCATATTTTTCAATACTTTCTCTAACAGATCTGCTCCCTTAGACATCATCTGCTACCAGTCTTTCTACTTTTTCAAACAGCCATAGCACAGCTAGACTTAGTTTGTCTTCACACATTTCTACTAATTTGAAATATCATCATTATTTATCTACTAATTTGAAATATCATTATTTATCTCAGTGCAATTGATTCTCCATCCCTCTTCAGAATACAGTTCAAATCCTGAGCTGATACTGATGCAAAAAAACCCCACCTTATTGCCTTAGTCATCTCAACATTTTAATGCCTTTAATTAAACTTTAGTAAAGCTTCATAATACATTTGAAAATTCATATTATATTAAAGAAATTGGATATATAAATAGTCCTTACTTCCAAGAAAAAAAAAATTTAAAAAATTTGAAGTAAATCCAGAGTCTTACACACTATGACTCATCAGATTAGAAAAGTGCATTTAAAATTGACCTGCAATGGGTATATATTTTGCACTAATGCAGCAGAGCAGAACATCATAATGCACTACAACTTGCACTAGCTCCCTAGGGCTACAGCTTCAATAAATTGGCTGGTATCTACACAGTCAATATTTCTTAGTAAGTTCCTGAACAAAAGGATTAGTAAACCTTCTATCCAGCATACCCACAATTGTGTTTTAATTCCACATCACTATTTGCAAGAGTAGCAGTTTTAGTCCTGGTGGATTGGCCAAATTCTGATTGAGGATTTGCGATTTGCATACCTATTTTGCCCCTGCAGTTCAATTTGATATGTTTTGGCTCATCACTTCCTCCCTTAATACGTTGTAGCCTGATGCCAAGTATTGTTAAACAGCTGCTGTACTTCCCCTGAGAGGATATCAGTAATGTGTGACAAATTCCGATATATACATCAAAATAAAAGGTGCTGCATGGGATTGTATACAGTGTCTGAAGAACTCAAATGGGACTTTCATATCCCTGGTGCCTCATTTTCATGGCTTTCTAAGGAAGAAAAAAAGGTATTATCTACATATTGCAATAAGATGGATCTGAGGGACATAGGTATCAAGGGAAATCCGTGCACAACAGAGGAAAGTAAAATATTATAGATTGTACCTACTGTAATGCAAAGAGCTAGAGAACCCTTAAATAAAACCTGTGGCACTTCTTTCTTTCAATTCCCATAAATGAATTTGTTAGGTTGATTACTTTCAGATTTCCTTTAGATAATATAGCTTATGAAGGATTATTAAGGGTAGACAAAAACTGAGATGTAAACTCAGTTTTATCCAAAGGTATAAAATAATACCTTATCTTTGACTATTTTGTTTCTGCATTTCAATATCAATATCCAATTAACAGTTATTGTTATTAGTTAATATCTTAAATTTTATTTAAATATTCTCAGTACAACTGCTATCTGTACGTAATAGAACGAGCACAACTCATAAACCAGTGGATAATGTAAATGTGATTGGAGTTGTAGTCAAACTAAAACAAATGGAATATCCTCATTTTATGATACCCTTCTATTTTTTCCTTAGAGAGGAAACAGAGCATACCACTATCTAAAAAGTTGGAAAAACATAACTAAAAGCTGTATCACCTGAGGAGAGCCATACATGTTTTCTACAGTGCTTGCGAAATGTTATCTCATGAGTTTTAATCTCTTAAATTTGAGCATCTAAACAAGGATCTTGTAAGTCCTTGCAGGTTACATAGTGGAAGATATTTATTTGAACACAAACTTAAAGTGAAGCAAGTGTATCAGAAGAATGGGGAAGCTCTTGGTCTGCAGCTCATGACCATTTCTTGGTAGGACAGCAGCAATGTTGTCCTCAGAACTGTACACTTACACACCAATGAGGTCAATGGAATTAAAACTAGATATTAATGCTGTGTGTGTGCTCAACAGCTGCCCTAAGTATTGTCCGACAGAAGCTGTCCGCTGGTTTCATTACTGCTGAAGCAGGGATAAAATGACGAGCAATAGGTGTATCAGAGTGGCAAGGGCTTCAAACAGAGCTCTTGCTATCCTGACTGGGCACTAACCTCTTCTGCTATCTTCTGTCAGAAGGTTTGAGCAATCTTCTCTTCATTGCCCAGGGCAATTTCTAGTCAGTCTGGTAGTAAGCATGTCTGTATACCCTTTCTCAATCTTGCTTTTACATTCACATATACAACATTGCACATTTACATTGCAGAATGAAGCCATAAACTCTGCACATCAGCAGACCTATTCAAGATTTAACAATCTGTCTGAGGAGAGAATATGCCCCATTATCAATATCCTGCCGACCCACTGGCAGCCCCTGAATCAGAAATATAGGATAATGGGAAATATTTATGTGATTTTCAGGTTAAATAAAACCAAGGCAGATTTACTTATATGTGATATATTAGCAGAAAGTATTAGAAATTAATATTGAAGACAAAAGATACTTAACAGGCTTTAAGCCCTAAATTACTTTGAAAAAAATTAATGACTTAAAATATTATGCACTTTAAAAACTTTTAGAAAAAATATGTTTAATATATTGTTAATTGGATGCCCTAAAATACATTTATTTCATACAGACTTTACACTGTGCAAAATTAAACAATGGAAATGAGATCAATAATGTCTTTGAATACATGGGATTATATCTCTATAAAATGCCCTTAACCTTGGAACTAATATAGGAAAAAGTAAAAAAAAAAAAGAAAAATTAGAACTGCACTAAAGATGTTTAAAATTAAATATCCTAGGGATTGTTAGTGTGCTGGCTGTAAGTGAAGTCTGCTGGCTAGACATCATGTGTGTGACAGAAATTCTAGTATGGCAATGACAATTTCACCATGTCTGTTCTGTTTGTTCTCATCTAAGGCCATATGTTTATCAGTGTACACATTTTATATCCACATCTGCTGCTGCCATCTCCCTTTTGTCCCTGTTTCTCACCAAGCCACAAAAAGCATCACAAACAAGAACAAAGGACATCCTGCTAATGTTGAGCCCAGGCCAGTAATAAACTAACTCTGTTTTGCTTCGTCTCCAATGCTATTACTGCATTCCTGAGAGTTTCTGCGCAGTTAAATTTTAGACAAAGACCCATTAGTGTCTGCCTCTGTTAGAAAATTTCAGATTTAGAAATTTCAGTAAGCCTTAGCTTTCCTAAGACCCCTTAGCTTTATTGGTATTCCATAGGCCAGGGAATTCTTATAATTCTTATAAGGAGATAGTGAAGTAAAATAGTAGTGTTCCATAAAGGAAATTCATTTCTGTGATCTTAACTTCAAGTGAACATCGAAACATCTTCTTTACATTTTTCTCTTTTCTTAGAGTTTAAATGGTATTAGACTGAGGGGATAGAAAAACATGTTATCCTGTAGAAAATCTTCATGGCAATAAGCAATATTTTAAATTGGGAAGTTCTATTAACTAACCAAAGCAACATACCTCAATCCTCAAGTTACAACTGAAATCTATTTTCCAAAATAATACATCTTCTCTGTGTCTACTTACAGGGAATGCCATGAGTCTTGAGGAAATGAAGGTTTGTTGAAGGGCTCCTATTAATTCAGTCTGATTACCATTGCATCTTATAATCAGCCTCATATTTTAGTATGAATAACATGCAATTTTGGAGACTGCGAAACAGCATTTGGTTTGTATATCTTTGTCAACATAAATCCAAGCTGCAAGTTACTTATTAAATAGTATAATTTGGTTTAAATGTATCTTATAAAATGTGAATTTCTCAATTCTGTATCCTAGCTAATTAGACTTTCAGACAAACTATCATTTGGAGAATTTGTAAATACTGGAAACATGGAGGGACTCTTGTTGTGTACTGATCCAGCTACCATGGTCTTTGATATGAACCGTAGATGCTATTCCTCCCTTTCTCCATGTCTTCTTACACATGTAACTATAGTGCTTTAATGTATATCTTCTGTCTGATAATACGTTAAAACTACTGTGCATCTTTAAGAGGTAGTTAGACACTGATTTCCCATAGACTGCAATCAGCTCTTTGAAATTGTAGTGTTTGTGACAGAATAAACTCCATTAACTTGTTTTATTAGTACTGTGCGCAGTCAGGAGAAGCAATGCTGCAGAACATTATGAAATGACTAACAGTTTTCATCAGTGCACAGCAGAATGTTTTCTCCTTACACAGAATATATAATTATTGCTCACATAAACAGGTAGATTTCTTTTTTCATCTTTCTAAGGCAATACTGGGAAATCTAAGACTCTTATTCATGAGAGAAATAAAAAATAAATTAACTCCCCCCCAACCCTGCTCTGTTCAATTTGTTACCATACTGCTGCTGTAATTTTTGTCTATGTTTCAGAGAAGGAACTATCAAATAAAAGAACAATTCTAATTCAATTGGTTACTATAATGACAAAACAGTTCAACAAAGCCAAAGGAGTCAGAGAAAGGAAAGATTTACTGACCAGCTGATTCCCAGAGGCACATTAGTCAAATTTTGACAGCTTTGTATACAAGGTAAGCTGCCAAACTGAGTAAATGAAAGCAGTACAAATCCAGAAGGAGAAAGTATAGCTTGCTTTATGTAAGTAAATATAAGTCAGCTATCACAGAGTATATTTCAGAAGCAGGTAGTTATTCTATACTGCAGATGGCACAGCTGCCAGTGCTTATCTGAAAAGAAAGGCATTCTATTCCAGAATAGCTCTCACAGCATTGCATTAGCCAATTCAGAAATATAAACAACTTTTTTCTCTTCTCCTTTGCCTCCATTTTCTATTGGCTTCTTTGCTTTGCTCATTTAAGATGAAAGTCAGGTTCTGAGCTGACTAGCTGCATGGGACTCCCAGTATAAACTTCAAGCATTTTAGCCTAACAAATTATAGGAAACGTGAAGCTGAGCAATTACAAAGGAAATGATTGAAAGGAAGAGTCAGTACAGATGTAGAATAATGCGACACAAGAAGAAAAAACACATTGAAATCCAATCCAGCCTATTTTTTGCCAGCAAACTAATGAGTTTATGATTTGCAGATTGAATATAACTAAGTAGAAAGGTACTTTTCATAATAATGATTTGTAGAGTCACCCTTCTGCTGAGTAAGTATTCCTTATGCACTAGAGTAATATCTGGTCTTGCTATTATAGTTAAGGGACTATAACCCTTTTTTTAACATAAACCTCTATATTCAGGAGCTTGTAATTTGTTTATAAAAATCCTCAACATGCTGAAACTTGAAGTAAGATGTTAGTCTAGAAGTAATTTTTAGAATATTTTCTAAAAAAAAAAGAAGTCAAATTTTAAACAAATAAAAAATTTTTCATGTTTACTGTACCCTCCTATCCTTCTCATATGTTGCACATTGTATTCCTTTTAATACCATATTATGGGTTCTGGTGTCCTAAGGCACATACACATATATACATGTATTCATTAACAAAAATAAAAATCTTATCAATAACAAAAACCTCTCACAAGCAAAAATTAAAAAAAAACCCAAACAACAAAATCAAACATAAAACCCCACAACCAAACCAAACAAACAAAAAAAAAAAAAAACCAAACCCCAACAACACCAACAACAACAAGAAATAAAACCTCCACAGAAACCCCCACAAGCATTATGCATACCCAGAAGCTACTTATTCTAAAATCGAGTAGATGTTTCAGGCTGTGGATCTATAATATGCAAATGCATATATTCATGCCAGTATTCTGAAGGTCAGGATGGAGTATAAGTTAAACCCACAAAGGTCAGAAATTAAGTGTTATGGCTGAAAATGTATCCCAAAAGGACAAGAGCATCTATTTCAGTTGGCCCAATAACGTGAAAGTTCACAAGGTAAAGAGATTCACTCACCAGGCATAAACTCTGAAAAGCATTTGAAAATTATGCTTTCAGAGCCACACTGCTGAAAGAGAACCTCCTGATGTAAAATGATGTCTTTGTAATTCTGGCAACATGGAAAGAAGCACAACATATTAGATGTTGAGCAATGTTAGCATTTAATAATTGTAACTCTGAAAAATAGAACCTCTTACTTGAGAAGACCAAAATATTTCAGGTAAGCAAACTTGTCCTTTACAAATGAGGGGCTTTTGCCCTCTTTTAATAACCATGGTCTTGTTTTGTCTTTGTCTGCAAAATATAAAAGAGTTACTATCTACTTAAATTTTCCTTCAGCTCTTCAGAAGTACATCAGTGTGCTTTGCACCACTGCTAAGCATCTGTCTCTCACTGGTGTTGCCAAAACATGACCCCTCACTTGTTGAAAATATTTTGAACGCTCATTGTCCCATGATAGAACTTCCTTGTCATCATCTTGAATCCAACAGGGCCTTCAAATATATTTTCTGAACCAGCTTAAACCATACTGAGCATCTCTTTCAAATAACTTATTGCTGACAATTTTCCCAGTAATAGAGACAATGTAGGGAAGAGTGACACTGATATTGAATGCCTCAGGAGACACATAAGTACATAAGTAACTTAATAGTAAGAAACACTAGGAGTCTTTAAAAAGGAAATAATGGTGAATGTGGTTTCTCCATCTAAAAGGGCTACCACACTTCCCTTGAAAGAAACCATAAATCTTAAAGTCTGATGATATTCTCGGAGAAAGAACAGATCCAGGTTGGAACCTTTCTTTTTGAAAAGTCAGCATAAGAACAAAAAGAGATGGAAAAAATTATTTATCTACCGGTACCTCTGATTAAAAGTCAGAATTGATCCTTTTGGTATACTTGATTTAGTCCATCTGAATGTGTTGCAATGGTAGGTATAGAGACTACCTTACCTCCATTTGTGCTCATTACTGAGCAATTTAATATGAAGGACTGGACTGTGTACTTTTTCTCTTGTGGTTCTCTGGTCTCAAAAATGCTCTCAGGCCACACTCAGAGGATCTACAGGTATCATGCCTCTTGATTTTGCTAGTACTCTTTTTCACTATTCTCTCACATCAGTCCACTTCCTCCCTTTTGCAGCAGCAGGATCAGTGGTATTGGCTTAGCTTGAAGGATTGATACAAGAGAGGCTGGCACACTACAAAGCACTTTGCCGAGAAAAAATTCTCTTCATCTCTGAGATCTTCCTGTGTAAATCTGGACATCATTCTGTTCCCATGCAGCACCATATCCTTCATGACACCTATTTCAGTTCCACCAACCTTTCCACACAGACCTTCCTGGAGAAGTCAGAGGATTGTGTGTTTTGCCAAGAAGTGACAGCTCTTTCTCTGACTTGTTCACCCTGCCTTTGGGCTGCCTCTTCTCAAAACTTTCCTACCCTGGATTTCACAGTTCCTATGGTGACTGTTAAAGTCTTCTTTCCCAGGGGCAGCAAAGGTGACCTGAGATGACAAGAAATCGAGAACTGCAGAATACTTAAGGTTGGAATGGATATTTGAGGTTTTCTGGTGGAAAGCTTCTCTTCAAAGCAGGTTTAATATATTGTCAGCTTACTCAGGTCTTTGTGCAGCTGAGTTTTGAGTGTCTGCGAGAGTGCAGATCCTTTAGACTCTCTGGGCATCCAGTTCCAGTCCTTGTCTTCATTGTGAAAAACTTTTCCTTTACATTCAGGGAAATGTAGAAACAAGTTTTGTCTGTTGTGCCTTTTTCTTTTATTAGGCACTTTTGTGAAGAGTACAGCTCCTGTGCTGAGACATCACCCTATATTCTACCATGAGAGCCTTGGAAAAAGCAATTAGATTACCACACCCTTCTGCATGACGGAAAAACAGCTCCCTCACTTTCACATGGATCAAATATTTCAGCCCCTTAAACACTCCACTGTTTTTGTGGTCCTCTGCTGGAAGCATTGTTATGTTACAGCATCACTCCACTTTGTATTTTTTTCTTTTACTGGAAACTCTGTTTTATGTCTACTTGTACAATGTGGTTGAGTGTCTTGGATATCCTAACTCTGATTTCACTAGTACAGTGCAGAGGCATCTGGGCTCCTGGAAGACATTGGCCCTGGACCAGCTCTTTTCTCCTGGATCATCTGTCTCACTGTGATACAAATCACACTTCAATCAGCAGTTAATAATGACTGCCATAAACAATGCGCAATAGAGAAGGTATTCACATTGTGAAAGGAATAAGGCATCTGCTTGCTGACATCTGTGTAAAACATTTTGAGGCCAAATGTCAGATTACATGGTGGCTGAAGTACTGATAATTCTCTTAATAGTATACACAGTGAAATGTTTCTGGTGACTTTTGTATGTAAAATATATTGAATTTCATCCTGCTTACAGAAAATGTCAGCAAACATATTTGGCTTAGTTTCTGTTCCCCACATACCATACCCTGCTACATTTACAGAATTAAGAATTACATTTATAATTAATCTTTTTAGCTAGTGTTTTGAGAAGCTCTACCAAAGAAAATCACAGCTGGTTGCAGAGAAAATTTTTGCTTAATTCCCCATGTTAAAATTCACTAGTCATAGTGAGATTTTCATGCTATTAAATGGATGACTGAATGTTTTGCTATCACTAGCTGATGCCTTGATGATATGATGTTTCATTTCCTATGAAGTATACACAAGGATCTCTCAGCCACAGGTCCTGACTGACCACAGGTGTCACATGAATGCACAGACATAGCAACAGAGTTAATAGAGCTGAGTCTGTTTGCAGAGTAATTTCTGAAACTACATGGATGGAATAGAAGGATCTTGACTGAACATTTTCCCAAAAGTCTATCTCTATTAAATGGTAAACCATTACTGGTGCAGCAGCTGAAAATGAAAGATAAACTTCATAGCCATTTTGCAGACAACACTATACTGTGGCCAGTTCAGTGAAATTTAGAAGTTAAATGTTCGAGCTAGTCACATGACATGTTAGCAACCAGTTCTTGCAGAATGGTGCTGTAATTCAGTGGCCATCATCTGTAATAGAAGAAATAATAATCTTTAAAATGCAGGAATAATATAAATTGAATAAAATATATTGCTCTGAACGAAACATGCACTGTTACATGGCTGGTCACCTCTAAATAAGAACTACCTAGGTTTACTTCAAATGCTTAAAATTGAGGTATTAAATTTCCAGAGTGTTGAGAATGTTTCTTATATTACTAAACTCAAAAAAAAAAAAAAAGTCACTACTACCAGTTTCAGAAAGATTAGCTTTGATATGATCAAAGCTACACAAGTACCTGTCACTTCACTCACCATTTTGGGTTACTTCCAAAATGAATAAGCAATTTTTGAAGACTGAAGAAGGAAATATTACAGGAGTATATTGCAAAATCATGTTCCAGGTCAGTGGTAGAACTTAAGGGTCTACCCATGGAAGGGGAGCTGGAGCTAGATGATCCTTGAGGTCTCTTCCAATCCAAACCATTTTATGGTTCTATGATTCTAACTTAATTTACTGAAAATGACTGAATGAAACCTTTGTGAAACTTTTAATATTACCCCATAATAATGGATGAACACAAATATGAAATCACTGTAATGACCTCCAAAGTGAGGTTGGTTATGCTATTGTAAATATCTTTTGTTTACAGAGGTATTGATTACACTGCCAAAATAAATTGACTTGCATGAATACAATCTGGGAAACAAGAATTTAAATTTCTAGTCTAGATCTTCAGCTGATGAATATGGATAAAAGCTCATTGATTGCATCTAATTCTCATCAGCTAAGGCTTTGACCCTCCATTTTTACTACAGTGAAGATATAATTTCCTATTCAAAAAAAAAAAAAAAGACCCTGCCACAGATTCCAACTGTTCCTTGTATGTCAAATCAAAATCAAGGTCAAATACACAACTTAGAATACATTCACATAGTATTGCATATAAAATCATGCAGGCTAATTTGAAATTATGATTAATTTTAGTTGATATCTGATTCTACTGTTTGAGTCCACATCTACAAAACAGATAATGTTATTTGGCATTGTACTTCTATGTCCAAGGAATTTACCCATTATTAATCAAATACTTAGGATTGTTGCTCCTTTGTCTAGTTAATAGCATCTTCTTCATTGACTAATCCACTTATATTCAATAAGATGAAGTGAGTCACCTGAAATAAAAATGGAAGGAAAGGACTCATTACTTGAGTCAACTATTTTGAGTCCTATGCCATTCTAATGCAGCTTAATTGCAGACAAATACAGCTGTTGTTATTTGTTTAATGATGACTCATGCAGCTGTGGATAACAAAGCTCTTTTCACTAAAAAAAAACAATTTAGACCTACCATGTCTAATATTAATAACTGACCATATTTATAGATATTTTGAACTAGAGCTATCATAGGAATCTTTCTGAATTTGAAATATCTTAGCAAAAAACTTTTATTCATATATTTAGCTGAAATATTTTGTAAAGCTTAGTCTCAAATAAGAAAATTCAATCCAGCATATAGAGGCGTGCCCCCTGTGACATTTCTAGCAAATACTATATTTCTTTATACTTCAAAAGAAAACTCTTAAGGAAAAAAATACCTCTGTATGCAGTTTTGAAATGTTGGGGTTTTTTTCCTATAAAGAAACTACCAGGTTTCATCTAGTTCTATTAAGATTCAATGTGGTTCCTTGAAACAGTTAAATGGCATTTTTAATATAGGCCCACATGCAAATATGGAGTTGGGCATTTTCAGGCATTGTGAAGATATCTCAAATGTAATAAGGAGACACCTAATCCTGTTGCAAATACCTGAATTTTTATAGGATTGGTTGTTGAATGTTCAATATTCTTCTAGTACCATGTCTAACTTTTCCCCCCTATATTTGAAAGATACTTTTTGTATCCAAGTTCCTTATTTTTCCCTTTTGTACCTTAGCCCTTCTGGCATCACTTAATTTGTTAGACATAGTCAGAGCTTGCCTAACATAGCAACAGCATAGATCAGCTTCATCCAGAAGCTTTTATTTAGCCAAGGAACATCAAGTCTTTCAGAGAAATGTTTAGAGATTGTACCACTTGTATAATGTGTGAAAGACCAGCATTTCAACCCCCTTTGGCCAGAAAGAGTTCAAATCTACTCTGCCAGACCAGAAAAAAGGACACAGATTTTTGAAGAGGCTGGATTGAAGTGGTGGGATATCTTCTCTGCCTCTGCTGCCTCAAGAGACTATGTACTTTGTGTCAGGAATACTGCATACACAGAAATGGGGAAAAAAAAAAGAAAAAGAAAAAAAATAAAACAAAACCAAACATATTTTGGCTTCCCCTCCACTAAGGACTGTTTGTGACTGCACTTTAGGATAATTAGGTAAAATATACAGAAAGTGTTAGTGGAGTCAACAGTTTCCTCAGTATCAATCAGTTCTGATAGGAAAGGAAAATTGGTCTCTAGTTAACATTTTCTTGTCAATAAATCATATATTCTCTCCCACATGATTCCACAGCTTCAAGGCAAGGAGAAGTAGAAGGGCCGTAGTGTTTCAGGGCAGAATCATGCTCATAAAGAGAAACCCAGGCATCATCCCAAGGTGTATAAAGAGAAGTGTGGCAGGAAAGGAGGGGACAAGGGTCAGAATGAACTGTAAAACAGCTAAAATCACATGTTCTGTAGTGAAAGACTGAGCTTACTTGTTTCTGCTTAGAGAACACAATGGGAGACTTGGTAACAGTTTTCAAACATGAGAAAAGCCAAAAAACAAGGGGTTTAAGTTTCAGCTAGGGAGATACAGGTTAGACTTTAGGCAAAGATTTCTAAATGTCAGGATAATTAAATAGTGAAAGACAAGACCTAACAATCTTTAGGAAAATTTTCAATTAGAAGATTGCATGAAAATTTTAGTTACAGCAAATCCCACTTGAGAGGAAGGAAGATAGATAAGATGGCTTAAAGATCTTAATTCCGGATCATTTTATATGATTTTTATTAGAAGCATTTCAGTTTTGTTTGGGACTGAGTTACAAATGACTGAGATTAATTTTTTTTCCCTAATAAATAAACAGAGGCCTTGGATTAAGACTCAAATAGGAATATGACTGTATGAAAACCATGCAATCAATATTAGAAAGATTTTGCTGTTTCTAACATAGCATTTTTGCTACTGGCATTTATAGTTCTAGAAAAAGTAAGAAGTTTAATGTTTTTTTTTACTCTGTTATAAAATTTCCCTGTGCATTGAAGATAAAGAAATATTCACACCTCTTTAAAAGTATGCACAGCAGAGGTTAAAATTGTAGTAGAGGTTAATATTTACAACTATTTTCTGCACCAAACCTGCAGAGATGTTTAATTTTCTCTGTTGCTAACACCATCAAATAAAGCAAACAAATAATATTCATGCAAAGGCAAACAAAATAAATGAGTCAGGTAATTATAAAAAGAACACTGACCTATTAAAAATTGGTCTGATCTTTAAGAATTCTCAGCATAGCAGCAGTAATGTTATTAAAAATAGTAGAATCATGACAAGTATTATAGAAAGACAAGTATTCATTAGAATTTGCATACCTGAGTAAGAATGCACTTAATTACATATTGCATTCTGCAAATTATTTAGAAGCTGTAAATCAAAGCAACAAAGAAGATTTAGGGAATAAGGGTTCTGAAGAATTTTCTAATGCAATTGTTCTTAGAAACAACAGATTCGGGAAGTTGTAAGATATATTTCCATGACAAAATTTTTTAAAAGAGAAAATAAAGTTCAGAAATACACGCATTAACATTGACATACACGCATTAACTATAGGTAGTGGATAGTTATCTCAACTCGATCAGAATGGAATTTTATATGTAGAGGTAGATGTGTTTAAATACTGTGTCACTTGAAGGCAAAATATCCTATGCAAATTAGAAGCTCAACTAGCAAACTGCAGGTGTAATAAATTTCATGGATTGTGTGATTTTCATGCAGATTTTTTCTCAGCTGCTGTCAGCACTGTGGTTTAAACGCTTGTGCCAAGCAGTCCCGGTTCTGCCGTACGGAGTCAGCGCCCCAGGGAGCTCTGTCTCTGTGCTAACCCAAACTGAGGGCTGAGGGAGCTCACTCCCTCTCTGGAACCCTGTACTGGGCTGGGGGGAGATGGAGCAGCTGGAGGAAGAAGTAAATGCAGAGAGAAGGAGACCAGAGAGGATGTAAGGGTTTGAGAGGCGAGGGAAGGAAGGTGACAGAGAAGGATGAAAGACGAGTCTGATTCAGCCGGTCAATTTCAACTCCGCTTCAGTTCAGAAAAGATACTAAGCATTTTATGGAACATTCATTTCCCATGCCCCAAAAAAATATAGAGGATATATGGAAAAAATCTCAAAGTCAGTATTTGAAAATGTAACTGGAAGGACAGCTATTAAAACAAAACAAAAAAAAAAAAAAAAAAAAAAAGAAACAAACCTGCACAATACCACAAAAACAAAATCCATTCATTTTGTTGGTTTGTTTGTTTGTTTCTTTCTTTCTTTCAAGCAGGAAAAAGCAATTCCCTTGTGGAAGGAGAATGTCTCAATTTTCTTAATCATCTGGAGGAACAAGAAAGCAATTTTAATTATTTACTAATTCAATTTTTTTTCCTGGATTTAAAGATTTTTATGGGGCAGTCCATGAAGACTTAATCCTGAAGTGTACTTAGGTTCTTCATCGTCTAACTGCTGCACCCAAAAATGCCACCTAGTCTTGCTTGACCTCATGGACACTTACAGCTCATGTCTACCACTAAGACAACTGCCCAAATATTGACTCGGATCAAATTGGACTGCTCAAATTAACATGTAATTAATATCTTAGAGTACAGGCTGTAGACATTTACTTAAAGATAAGTAAATGGAAAAATTTGTCTTTTGTTACTATGGAAAAGATGTGACAAATAATGGGATTATTGTTACTTAGTAATGAATATTTTCAGTATTCAGTATTTCAATACCTGTTCTTTGATAATTCTGTACACACACTACATTTCTGAAGGAAATTTCACAGCCTAGTACTATTATGTTTCTATTATTTATTACTGTTGCCAGCAGTAAAACAAGATGTTCAGATTCCACTTTACTTGCAAAACTTTCAGAGCTGATCTTACAAGACAGGTACATAGAGCAATAACATTTGGTCAAAGCAAAGGAAAATATTCATGCAGCTTTTTCACTGGGTTCTTTAGTTCCCTTGATATAGAGCATACACAGCCTCCAGGGCACTCTTGATTGTTATCTCTGCAGCTGAGTGATTTTTGGAGGTCTTGCTGAACACAAGGGTCACAACCTAGAGTCCATTCTTATCTGTTTTAATAAAAAATGACAATGAACTGTGAAATTCTCCATTGCCCCCTCAAGCAAAATGAAGGTGAATGTCACTCCTGTCTGTACAGCCAAGTCTAATTGCAGTATTAGGGTCCAGAGCATGAAAATTCACTCCATCAAGGGCTTTAAAAAAATGTGTGGAAGCACTACAGTTCAGTTTGCACATCCCCAGGTTTACTGAGTTTTATCAAAATTTCCGAGGAGATTTTTGCTCTTTCAGACTGGATTGTGCATACCATTTACACCTCAACTCCATAAGAGGTCATTCAAACAGATTTATTTCTGCATAACAAAAGTACTTTTTGTTCAGCTCTCAGGAGAACACAGAGACCTCACAGATTATGTGATATAGTGAAAGATGGGGCTGAGTGCACCTTTAGCAAGTTTACAGGCAATAGAAATTCGGAAGAGTGGTTGATACAGCAGGCAGTTTTTCTGTCTTTCAGAGTAGTCTTTCAAAGACACCTTAATAGGCTGGAGGAACAGCAAGCAGGAACTTCATGAATTCTGACAAAGAGAAAAGGCAAGTCCTGCTCCTGGGGAAAAATACCCTGACAGTGGAAGATGCCTGAAAATAGCACACAGATTTAGCCACCTACCCTTCCCATCATGTAACAAGTATCTTTTATATGACAATTGCTTTAATTCTTCATCAATCAGAAGTTCATTCTTCCATCCATTCAGCTGAAGTGTGTGGTCAGTCCTTGAGATCAGTAGCAGAATTATGAACATCTCCTTTTTGCACAGAAACTTGTATCTATTCATACTGAGTTTCTTCATGAACTCTTAGGCAGACTCCCTCTTGAGTTACTGCCTCTTTTATTGTTGAGGAAGTGATGATTAGTGGAGTGGCAAGGTTTCATCCCTATGATCATCCCAGCTGAGAACACCATGGCTTCTAACCTGCAGCTGATCTAGTCTCAGCTAAAGTTCACATTGAGTTCCGCCCTGCCATTAGTAAGGGCTTTGACTCACAGAGCCATTTTGGTTCAAATTGCTGCAAACACTGAGGAGACCGTAGGACTGCATATGCCATTTCTAGAACCAAAAGTAGACATTAACCTCAGAAAAGCAAGCATGGCAGGACATGACTGTGAGTAGACAAGAAAGGGTTTAACATTCACTTGGGAGCTACAGTAAGGGGAAAGAGGAAAGCTCTGGAGCTCCAGATATTACTACAAATCCTGCTTTCTTTCTTTCCTCTCCTGTATAGGTATAACTTCTCCCTCCCTGCTCTTCTGATTCCAGGACTTATATGCCAGTAAAGCATAGCTGGCTTCAGCTGGAAGGGTACATGAATCCAAGGGTTCAAGACCCTTTCTTCACTATCTCTCTTCATATGAGAGTTACACACATTAACAGTCTTCTGATATATATATATATATGAACAGGACCTAATATGTAGAACCTCTCTGGTGATTGAAATCAAGAGAGACACACTATAACCATAATGTACATATGTTTATTTGTTTATTAAGAAAGTCATTAAAAATGTTCAAAATATATGCAAGAGAATGAAGTCAGCTTTGATTAGGTGCAGTTAAGAATATACTTCATTATAAAAAAGGACATGTTAAGAACGTGTTTCATGGGACATGAAAAATAATATTTTCCTTTTGATATAAAGAGCTCAGATTATCTGGAAAGAAAGAATTTTTCAGCTTGAGATCACAGCTTTTACTTGAAACTTTTTTTTAATATTCAATATTATCTTGATTGACTCAATTCCAAATACTAAGAATTCTTTGCTTGTCCAGAGCTTCACATCCTGGAAAGGTGAAACCTCTGAAATGAAGAATTTAAATACAAGAATACTGGGGGGAAAGTATATACAGTTGTTCTCTAGATCTGCTCAGTCTGAATTGTTAATCCAGGAGAAGAAAATTAAATCCAAAAAGCATTTTAAAAAAATTAATTGAGCCTGTTGTTGAACAATAAGAAAATGAAGTACCAGCACATTGTTCTGGAGAAATTGTGTGCTACAAGTAAATGAAAAAAGAGAAACCTTAATAAAGGTTCTTGAAAAATGGTCAACAAAGTCTTTACAGTTCTGCCTGATGATTCTTTAATGGCTGCAATCCTGCAGGATCACAACCAGGAAATAGAACAGAGTGTCAGTCTTTTGTCGAGCAATTACTGTGTAAGTGGTTAAAGAGATAAGATTATAGTAAACTGGGACATTGTAATCCATTACTTATAAGACTAATTTGGTCCTTGTGTTCTGGGAACTAGATTTCACAGTAAATGAATAATTTGCTTTTTCCTGAAAATTAAAAAAACAGACAAACTAGCAAGCAAAACTTCACCATCCATTGAGCTTTATGAAGGTTCATTGATGTCAATGAACCTTCATCTCTCTTCCATTCTTGATATCATATTAATTCATACATTTCTGTAATGCCTATTAATAACCTTTGATCCAACTTGCAAAAATCTAAATACTGTAGGATGTTCAGATGGAACTCTTTTAAGCCTAGTGTTTAAAGTAGTGCTTAAGTGTAAGTGACAATTTTTGGAAAAGTATTTAGGCTTTTGAAAATACAGACTTCAATAAGAGAACTGAAAGAATGCTTTTACTTGACAACTAATATTTTTTTTTAAATTTGGCTAAAACCTCTGTAAAAATAAAGGAGTTCAAGCAGTCACATTGCTCAAAGTTTAGGTCAATAGGAAAGAACTCACATGCCTAAATCCTGCCACATTATTGAAAGAGAGAGGCTTTTTTGGCTCCTCCAGAGACAATTGAGAGCAACAGGAAATTTATTCATTTTACCTAACTTTAGGCTCATAACAGTGTCTTAAGTCCTTAGCTGGGATGAATAGCCTTTCAGATGTTTTTCTCTCACTGAGTGTGAAGAGAATCCAGTCAAACACATCAACTTTGGTCCTTCAGGTAAGGTGTCTGAGAGAAGGTGGGATGGTTAGACCCTAATGCATTAGTAGTTTGATGAAGTGCTGTTATAGAAAAATGAGCTAGGTTGAGTGCTGGACCCAAACTGTTTCACTGTGAGCTCAGCTAGCACCCAGCACTTGGTCTGCATTGGGCTGCTCCAACTAGCTGGGGTGGACCAGCATTAAAAACATGGATTAGGAAGCAGCTGGTGCTAACTTGTCTCAGAGCCAATGGTCACCTTGTGGCTCTGTTTTATTCAGCATAAGGACTAAAACTCAGACTGTCTAAGAGTTTAACTGCTGTCAGATTTGGAAGTCATTTTTTCTTTAATTACTTCTGAATCTGTCTGTTCATCTCAGTTGAAAGTCCAGGGAGCCTGAGAGAGGTCTGAAATTTATTGTCTTATTTCACTGTCTGATGTTGGTAACTGGTAACACCTGATGTGACTGCAGATCCTGAAGGAATCTGAATGCTAGATTTTATCTGAGATATTATGTATGGTTTAGCTGCTGTAGCATACAACACAAAAGAATTCAGACTGAAATTAAGGCAAGTGCTTGAGCATTTGTTTTGCCAAAGTCAGTTTAAATTTAGGGCAGGGATGTCCCCACAGCCACAACAACAATAACACTGATGTACCTTAAATTTCAGTGCTCCGTTTTGTGCAAGAGACAACAGAAACACATAGAATTCAGCAAATAAAAGAGGAAAGAACATAATGCAGAAATCCCTGGCCTGCCCCTAGTCTAGGCTATGTACTTCCTGAGATATGGCTTTGTGACAGGTGAAAAAGAGGCACATCATTTTCATTTACAAGAGCTATAATCAGAGGACACCACAAATAGCCAAACACGGTGTTTACACATAGTGTTTACACATAGAGTGCTCCCATGTTGTTGCAATGATGTCAAATTATGCTATTTGTATTTCAGAATGAGGCAAATTAAAGAAAAGAAAAGAAAAATATCAGATAGTCAAAGACAGAAGTGTTCTTATTTTCTGTTCAAAAATCACAGAGCAGCTTCTACAACCCAGAGGAAGGGAGCCAGAAAGAGTAGGAAGTTTAGTGGCAACTGTGTGCAGTGTTCACCTAGGGATTCTTTCAGATGAAAGTATATGTGATGTAGGGGGCATTGAATGTTTTTCTTATGTGTTTAAAAATGTTTTTCTTCTGTGTTTAAAACAGAAACTATCACCTGGGCATAGATATTTTATTATCAGTCAGATTCTTTTGACAATTTTCAATTACATTTCTGATTTTTTATTATATGTTAATGGACTATATTAATTAAAGCAGACTGCAATGCACTAATAACGATTAATTCAGCCCAGGGTGGCTTAAAGTGAGATTTTATGAGAGCTGAAATTCTCCATGGATCTCTAATTTACATTTACAACACAGGGAGCTGTACTTCTGGACACTTCTACTTGGCATTCTCCTCCAAGCCAACACAGTAGCATGAGACTGGGATAGGAGAGGTGATGAGAGACTTGGGTGTAGAATTACAATGTTCTGAAGCGTTAAGAGAGGCAGTAGCTTTCATTGGTCTCAGTGGATTAACCCATGTAACCCCACTTGGTAATATATACAGTTTTTAGAAAGCAGAGCACAAAATCTAATAGAATGTGCAATCAGTTATTGGTGAAGAGCATTAGCTAGATAATAAACACACTCCAAATGTACCTACTCCCCCTGGGAAATAGCCTCTCTTGTTGTTAGTCCTTTTGTCATTCATGAGTAATACGTATTTAACAGAAATCTTGGAACAGGAAATGAAAAACTGAAGATGATAAATCTGTTCCACTTAGACAATAATCATATAACACTGTGGCCAGTTAGTTTAATTTATAGACACCATTCCCCCTGGAAATCTTAGGTAGAGAAATTAAAAAAAAAAAAAAAAAAGGCAGGGGAGGGAGATGGGGAGTGAAAAGATAAAAATCGGTACAAGGCATCTTTTACCCACTGGAGCAGTTAAATGGAAGAAAAATACTAATTAAGATTTCACTGCTGCAAAGCAGTATTTACAGTACTTGGATGGGAGTTTTTCTAGGGGTCACCCTCAGTTCCTTGCTAGAAACTATGCTGAAATGTGACTTGCTCATATTTAACCTGTCATGCATCTCTCTCTCTCTCTGTATTGGTTTTTTGGTTTAAATTTTTAAATTTTTCATTTTTTCTGAAGAGGAAAAGTACTTTTGGACACATGTGGCCATGAGAGATTACTAATCCATACATTTTTTTCTCTCTTGCAACCTTCCAACCCATGTCAATAATTATGATGTCTGACGCATTTATGCAACTCTTAAAATAGAATTAAAGCTACCCTCCTTGTCTGTGAACAGAGCACTTACATTCATACTGTTTGGGTAATATTCTTCCCTTTGTAGCAGGTACCACTACATATCATTCTTAAATGTCCTTCAAATCCTCCAGAAATTATTGTCTAGCCTCTGTTTTCCTTAGAAAAATGTATTATATAGCTCAGAGTGAAGAATTCATTATTTACTTTTAATGGCAAAGAATCTGGGTATGGAGCAAAATTATCAGTTGTCAAAGGATTTTTGTTCTCTTTTGTGACTGACACTTCTAAATGCTTCTTAGATTAGCTGTAATGCTTAATATTGTATAAGATCTAGAAACTGATTGCCTTAGAAAAGCTCAAAGAGGAGTATTTTGACCGGTGCTGCTAACCTGTTAGCAATTTTTAACACCTCATAGCATAAAGATTTCAAAATATGCACTCAATTGATGTAGCCAAAATGAATTAGCCCACTTTAAGAAATAAAAAATCAAACAACCAAAAAAGTATCAAAAAGACATAACACACAACCAAAAAACACCAAATCAGTAACTGATGAGATGCAAAATGTTTTTCTTCTGTTTGTTTGGAAAAAATATTTTGTTAACAGTTTATAAATAAAGTTTTCACCCTGTTTGTGTAATCTTTGGAATGGTTATCCTAGATATTCTCCACAAAAAATAAAGTTTACTTAAACTTTATTTTTATTTATTAAACTTTATTTTTATTTTATTAAACTTTATTTTTGTCCACAAACAATTCCATGCATGTCTTTGATTTTGTATACCCTGCTAAAAATAAATTAGATTCAAGAGCTGGATTCACAGGCAGTGATTTCTTCCTGGAGATCTAATGGAATTTGAATTTTATATATACCCTATGTGATTTAATGTGAGACTAAAAACAAAAAAATAATACTCTTAATGTATTATAGGTATATCTAAGTATGTGATGACACAGTCTTGCTCTCTTTCCAAGACTATAAGCCTATGTTTTAAAACAAAATTCTTCCACAACTGAAAGGTTCATATATCCTCATAAAATCCATGGACACTCCAGAAGCATCTGGCAGCACAAAAACAACTTTGCAGTTTCATTCAGTAAAGTATGGCATACCCCTGTGCGTCTCTTAAAGCTTCCCTGCTGAAATCAGAACATAGTAAGGTCCAGACCTGGCTGAGAATATAAATCAAGTAATTTGTCATAAGTCTCTTAATTACTAGCCAATATAACAATTCAAGAGAAAGATTTATGGAAATGCAAAACTAGGTCTACACCATATAATTAGCATATACAGATATTTTATTTTGTCATTTCTGTAGTTTATGGGAAGCTTTATAGCCATATTTTATGCTTTAGCTGGCTTCATCTCAGCTTAATGGCAATTCTGCTTGATACTTACAAACCAGATACCATTTTCTTCATTCAGGTCACCATGGAATTATTTAACAAGTCACAGATTTCACTCTTCTTCACAATTTTTTAATTCTAGTTTTTTCTTTCTCCTTTGTATTTATTTTGTTTTCTCCCCTTTAAAACTGCTTCTGTACTGGAAAAATAAAACCTTTCTGTTTTTCAAACACTTACTGAAAAAATGCAATCTACTGGTGCATATCAGGGAAGCAAAAGATACTACGGCTACTATAATTCAAAGCCAAGCTTTGCGAACAAGGTGGATCCACAGTAAAGTCAGGATGGCTTTGAGGTCAATGCACTGATTTACACAACTGAAATTATACAGACATAAGGAAGCCTTTCTTTACTTGGGTAGTGTGAAATCTCCTGAGAGATTTATGCAGAACCATATCTCTAGCAAGATGAAAAGAGCATGCTGTACTCAGAATCAAAGCCAAGGAAAAAGAAGAAAAAATAAGCAGCAGAAAGGACAAAACACCCCATCACTGATACAAGTACTATGTCCTGAAAGGAATTTCTAGACCATTCAGCAAGATCTGCAATACATAAATACATATATATTCTGTGCAATAACGGTTTGCTCTGATTATTTGAATCAAGTCCTACTTTTTTATTTTAAAAAAATTATAATTGTAAAGTCCTCTCAAACACAGTGTGCCAGCACCCCATAACTAATTATTATTACAATATGTTACAGCAGAGATACAAATTCTTATTTCATGCTTTTTTCAATTGAGCACTATTATTTGGCACAATATTCTGAGACCAAAAGTCCACAAAAGCTTGCATAGAACCTTAACAGAGACTGTAATAAAGCACTAGCTTTCAGAGTGGTGTGGCCTGAGATTACTTTTCAGAGAAAGGAAAAGCAGAAGTGTGAAGAAATAAGATAAAAAAACACCTCACAAAAATATTCATAATATGTTGATGTGTTTTACAGATCTATACTGCACCTTTCCTTGTATTTTATTTTGTAGTCCTTATTTTTTTTCCCTCCACCTAGTATTGCTTGATAGCATATATATTGGAAATGAATTTTTGAAAGAATGATCTTCCTTTATGCCTCCATTTCGGTGGTCGCAAGAAAATCTGTAAGGTGCTTGATGGCAACTCTAAATTAGATCATTCTAGCTGCAAAATCTCCTATTTGCACCATCAATGTATTTGGAAGCACAAAAATGAAAGTGCAAGTTTAGAGAAGTAAAACTACAGGACTCAGCTTTTTACAAGAGATGTCGGAGAGAATAAATGTATAATTCCTTTTTATATGACTCACAACAATACACACTGTTGTCACATTTTAAAGTACTGTCCTCTGAAAATATGCCTTCTCATAACCTCCACAGAAAATAAACCACACAGAAACAGAGCAGATATGGAGAGAGAGTTTCCTGAGCTAAAATCCTCTTTGTGTTATGAACTTAATTGTATAATTAACACTTTTGTCGAACAAAACCTTTTCAGATCTTGGTTAGGTATTCCTGGGGTTTGTTTGGTTTGTTTACCTGTAGATTATACACATCAAAGTTCATAATTGAAGAAAGAGATAAATTAAGTAATTAATAGATGAAATTCAGCTTGTGGTTGCAGGTTGGCAGGAGCCTTTCTGCTCCGGTTAAACCCTGGGTTAGTGCAATGGCAGAAGACACTAATGGCATGTCTCTTTAGGATGTGTCACATGCCTGTTTAGCCTGGCAAGGATGCCTACCTATCACAAGGAAGTATGCATGAAAAATGGCAATAGGTGTGGTAATAAGATTGGTAATTCTACAGACGTACACATATCAAAAGTAAACTGCTTTCCAGACAGAACAGGAATTTTGGATGCCCCATTTAAAGTGTGGTTATCAGATAAGAGCATGATACCATCTGAAAGAAAATTATTTGTAGATCCTGTGAGAGGACTTTCTCCACACATGTAACCAGCATGTATACATAGCCACATGAATAACTACTAATATAAATATGCAACCAGTAGATTTAAATTTCTAAAGCCCTAAATCATGACTGTACATTTCGGCCCTGTCTGTGGAGCTGCTTACCTCTAACACTTCTGACAACAGTGCCCCATCTTAGGTTTCAGGCAATGGCAGGGCTTTCAGTATTCTTTAAAGAGTCCTTTGTACCAAAGTGATCTATAGTTTTCTACTGACTTCTAATATGGATTAATTGCCAGTCTGCTCTTCATGGCGACAGAGAACTGTGGAGACAGTAAAATCACACATAAATCCCTGTGAGGGGAAGGGAAAGGACAGAAGGAACAGAATGCCGTACTTTCCTGACAATAGCCAGAAGAGCTGAATTAGAATAAGGAAGGAGGATGGCAGTCATTGTTTCCTCTCTGAACCAAAGATTCAGCTACGTCTCCCTTTATTTAGGAACAGTCATACAGTTAGTTTTTACAGTGAAACCTGGAAGGTGCTGAGCTCCTCCAGATTCCTTTTTCTTTACTTAAGGATTATTCTGGCCATCTATTTAATCCTGTTTTCTGTTCCTACAGTTAAAATATTTTGTGTCTGACTTAACAAAAAAAAAAAAAAAAAAAAAAAAAAAAGAAGGGTAAAAAAGAAAATAAATATTCATATGTGAAGACACAAAGGCAAGAAATTTGCATTGATAGTATGTCACCAATGACTAAATATTGTCAACATATAACAGTCTGAACCAGATGTACATAGATTATTAGCATATGGTTCTATATAGCTGTCTAGAAACAATTTGGCAATTTTTGAAAAAGCTGTATTTACTTTTTCTCTGAAAATGTTCCTTTAAACAAAATTTTCCTAATATTGATCATGCTGGAATATGGTGCTTTATTGTGATGGAGCTTTTATCATAAGAGATATCAATGTTCTTTTCCATAACATTGAATTTTCACTCAGTCCTCTCAAATATGTCTATTTTGCCTGATGAGGACTTGTGCTGGTTATTCTCTGGGCAGTGCAAAGTCAGATATATGTACACATGTACTTTCATACATCTGAGTATATTTGCTTGGTTCTCTCACAACAAATACTATGATAATCAATAGACATGGCTGAAAATACCACAGCTGTTCATACGTACTATCTTCTGACACTAATATTTTTACTCTAATTGGATGTTAAATGACAAAAACCTGTTAAAATCTGAGAAATTGGTGGAATATTTCCCTCTAGAAACTCAAAATAAAATGGAGTGATGTTTACAGATTGAAAGCAGAGTATTATGGCAGTTTGGGACAATGACCTGAGATTGGAATGCATTCTTTTACATCCACATAGTAATTTTAATTCCATGTAATATGCAAAGGTAAAAATTTCAAAACATTTTGTCTTTATTTCAATTTTTATGAGTGTCATTTCTTTCCAGTTTGAATTTGGGCTTGGCCTGGTTTAAGACTTCTTTTCATGTGGTCTACTTTGGCTGTGAAGGTTTAGGTCATGGTTTAGGAATGGTCTTCCCAAACTGAGTTGTCCCACTCAGACTCCTCAAACCTCACTGCTGCTCGCTTTCTCCCCTTCCCCACTGTCGTGCACCCTACCCCATCCCTGCCCCTCTTGGGTGGCCAGAGAGGGGAATTGGAGGCACAAAAGGCAGAGATTATGGGTTGAAATGAGAGTAATTTACTGGAAACAGTAATGAGATAAGAAAACACACAGTAACAGCAATGACATCAATAGCGAAACTGTGCAAAAGAGAGGGTGATTTACATGCAAAATGCTCATCAAGACCAATCCTGCCCAATCCACAAGACAAGAGCAGCCACATTTTTTTCTGGACCGGAATTCTCAGAAGTCAGAGTCCCTCCCCCCCCTCCTGACAGTGGCTTGCGGTGATATCAAATAATGTCTGGATCTTGGCCACAGCCCCTCCCATCTATTGCAAAAAACTAAACCTGTCCTTGGCATAAATCAGGACGGTACTCTTTGGAGTAAACAAATGTACCATGTGCAGAGTTCAGTTCTGTGTGTTTAACTCTGCCCATTAGCTAGGGCTTAATGAAATATTAAGATGGTGAAAGGCCTTTTGCTCTTGCTGTGATAGCACAAAAATCTATGCAGGATGTTCCTTTTAGAGATGCCACAGGCCACCATGTCCTGCAGCTGCTGCAAATCTATAATAATCAGGAGACAATTGTATACAACACATTCTCAAAGAAACCAAATAATTATCAGAGGATCTCAAATGCTCAAACGAGATTAAGGTGGCAAGGAATGCTTAAGAATTACAGTTCTGTGTGGAAATGGAAATGTAGACAATCCAGCCATTTTTTCTGATTGGAAAATGATAGCTCTTTCTCTTGGAGATACCATCTCTGATGATGTTAAAATTCCAGATTCCAAGAAACTCTCTGAGGCTCAAGTACTCTCTTGTCCCCAGTGCTAGTCATTCTTGGGCACCATTAAGCTTCTCAGGCAGAGCACTTCGCACACTTGGTGCTAAGATTGCAAATGTAGTGCACATACAGAGCATTAGAGGACTTAATTTTGTAGCATTAAAATCTGGCACATCCCATAGGTATGAATTAACTTCTGAAAAAGGAGAAAGACACATTTTCATTTCCTATTATTCTATCATCTTAGTCCCTCAAAGATGTTGTTTAAAGGAAAATTGAAAACCTTCAACAAAGATGAAGGAATGTGTCTTTAAAATGGATCTTGAAGAGAAGAATCCTTAACAATAATACAAATATTATATTACCAAATTTTTATCAAAGTTGTGTGTGTGTGGGATGGGTGACTGTGCAATTTTGTGTATGCTTGCATATGTATATGTCTAAACGTGTATGTGCATATACGTATGTATATATGTGAATTTGTATATACATGAATTTGAATATGAGCAGCATAATTTTTTTGAATGGGAGCTGACATTGATGGAGATTAGTGAGAGCTGGCTTTGCAGACATATAAGCTCTAAAAGGTTTTTTAAAATCTATATTATGCTAAGCAATAGGCAAAGAAGATAATTCCTTCACTTTAAATAATGTATTTCTATCTGCTTTACTTGGCTTGTACCATCGTCTTATTGAAAGAATTGTGACATATCACCTAACTCCTGTTCTACTGCTTCAGTCTAATGAGTCTGGGCAGATCTCATGAATTCAGAGGATAAATGAAGCTCTAAAAAGTTTTATTTTTTGCATTTGTAAGACTAAATTGAGTTCATGACCTTTTCCCTTCTAACCCCCAATGTAATTTAAACCCATTTATTTTCTTTCCTATGTATGTTTCCTCTTACAATAGATTATCTAGAAAATGCTATATTGTCCTGGGTTCTACATGACAACATGCATGTGTCCTCTTACGGAGATAGACACACAGTTTAAATGAACGCTCATGATTGATACTTCCAAGTCATAGTCTGTGAAATCTTGCAAACATTTATCTTCACACTGAAATATTCTACTTAGAAATGTTCTGTCCTTCCTCTCTCTTTCCTTCTCTTTCTCCTTTTGCCTTTGCCTTTCCATGTCCCTTCCTTTCTCACACTTCTCCTTCCTTTTATTTTTATTTTATTTATTTTCCTATTTTTCATTTTTTTTAAAAATTTCTTTCAGAGTTGTCAATGCAACCTTTATTTTGAATCTTTAATACTTGGAAACTGCAGTGACAGCTGCTTGCTATCATTCAGCTGCAGTAACTGTTAAGAGCAATGGTAGAGACTGAGGGAGACAATAGCTGGAGCATCTCTGCTGAGCTGTTACCTGTTCCTGATAGCAGGAACTTTGAGGGATCAAAATAAAGACTGTCCCATCTAAGGAGATAAAAGCCCTTCCTAACTGTCAGGAAGCAAAGGGAGAATGCTTATGTGTCCATCAGGGATCTTCTAGGTTTGTTTGCAAATAGGAGTCCCAGAGGTTGGACTAATTATGGTCTGCTGTAGTTAAGATACAAGGCTATTAAGTACTTCCAAAATGAAGGATGACAATACAGTATTCCCTAAAGACTGCTGGTGCAACTGCATGATTATTCATTATAGAGTAAAAGGATATGGGAGATGTGTTTCACTGTAAAAAGATGGGGATACACTCTTCACTGAAGGAGGTTTTCCTTACATATATGCTATATTAGCACAAGTTTTGTCATAAAATCATTAAGATTAGGAGATACCTCTAAGATTGTCAAATTCCTCCCATTACCCAGCACATCTGTCCCCAAGTGCCACACTCCCACGTTTTGAGAACTTCCACCGCTTCCATGAGCAGCCTGTTCCAATGTTTGACAAAGTTTTCAGTGAAAAAATTTTTCCCCGGTATCCAATCTAAACCTCCCCTAGTGCAGCTTGAGATCATTTCCTCTCCTCCTGTCACTGATTTCCTTGGAGTAAAGACCAACCCTGACCTGCTGTTCCCTTATTTCAGGCTGGTTTAAAGAGCAGTATGGTACCCCCTGATCCTCTCTTTCTCTGAGCTAAACACTCCCAGCTCCCTCAGCTGCTTTTCATAAGAGTTATTCTCTTTTCATAAGAGTTACACTCCAGACCCTTCATCAGCTTCATCACCCTTCTCTAGACGCGCTCCAGCACCTCAAAATCCTTGTTGCAGTGGGAGGCTCAAAACCTGATGCAGGATTTGACATGTGGCATCACCAGTGCTGAGAGACTTCCTCCGGACCACATCAGAGCCTTTCTTGATTTACTGTGCAAAGAACAAGAAAGCATTTTTTCCTCTGACTGAGAATCTTCATCAGAGACCCAGGTCCTAATGTACCTGTTGACTCATTGAAGATACAGGCCCAGAGAAGGGTGTGACCTAACTGGAGAGGGGGCAGGTGACAAAGCAGAGGTTCAAAGACGGCACCACCAAATGCCTCTCTCTACAACACAGGCCTTGGAAAGCCCCAGCTTCACCTAGAGGGAACTTGGACTTTTTAAGTTATCTTATTTTTATGAAGGAAAAATTGTCTGGACTCTTGGCTATTTTTCTGCTTATATTCAGGTCCCACGTAATGTGGATTTTTCAAAAGCCAAATGTAAACATTTAGTGGTATAAAAAGTATTAGCATTTAGTTGTAACAAATCAAATGTCAGATTACCAGTTATTTTTAATTCCTATTCCATACAAAAGGCATAAACAATCCAAAAGAAAACATGTGGAAATCAGAACCCCCAAATGAGATATCAGGGATTTCAGAGACAATAATTTCAGCAGATGTTTTTCTAATGAACCTCTAATAAATGCCCAATGAATTTTTAACAGTTTTGATTTTTTTCCATGGTGAAAGAATATCAGAAGGTGGAGAAAACGTTATTTTTCGCTTTTTGGGCATTTTATAATGCTTTTTGCAAAAAGTCTATCACTTTTAGAGATATTTGAGTCATCTGCAGGCATTAAAAGGAACTGAAACAGTCTTCCTGTTTCTGGATAAACCATCCTGACACAAAACTTTATATAATTGCTCTAATATGCTCTATGTGTAAAAGAAGGCTTCTCATCCCCTTACTGCTTATCTTCCTCTACTAGATAAGATACTGCATACATCTTGGAAAGGGTGGACTTCAGTATTTCTTAAAAAAAAAAAAAGGAAAAAGAAGAAAACAAAAAAATATATTGTCATCCAGCCAAATCCTCAGGCAAGATAACCATGAAATAGGAAAATTTGCCTCTGTCCCGTTTCCACTGCTTAATACTAGACAAATTCATATTTTTTACTTTTCTGAGGGCTAAATATTCCCTCAGGGACTGCAAATGCCTAATATCAGGTTCTAGACTTTCATCCATGAGTCATGGAAATTCTGCTGGTAAAATCTTTGTAGGGCATCTACTGTACCAGCTGTTCTGTATCACAATGGATACATTTGTCCAGCTGGAGCAGATGACTTCTGGAGGTCCCTTCTAACCTCAACCATTCTGTGACATGCAAACACAACTGATTCTCAAAAGACCCCTCCAGACTGATCTTCAGATTGCTGGTCCACTTTATTTTCTTCCCATCTCATGTTCTGTGGAACCAAGTTCTAAAAAGACAAAACTAGGCTGAATTTTAAATCTATAACATTCAAGTTTAACAAAAATGTGATCAGATTATAAAAACCATCTCTCATTTTCATTCTCTTGCAGTGCAGTACCACGACTACCCCTATCCTCAAAGACAGTGTCACTTCTTGTCTTGCCACATAAAGCAGAACAATGAGGGACTATGCACGTCCATTACCCAGCTGATCTGTTGAATGTTTAAACCAATTATTAGCAATCTTAAGAGAGAGAAAAAAGAAAAACCACACACCATGATTCCTCTTGTCTTCACCAGAATGAATTGGAGCAGACAGATTGAATCTACTGCCAAGGTTAAATACTTTCTTTTCAATGACACCAATTATTTTGAGCACAAATGCTTTAATTATCTCAAGCAGGCAATTAATAAATTGAATTCAAAAAATCAGGCATCACTATGAAACTGTCTAGCATTCAAATCCTTTTTTTCTCAAAGATATAAACCACAAAACCTTTTAAAAAGTTCTTTCAGCTTCCATTTTCACAGCCAAAGAGCTCAAGAATTACTAACTCTTTCTTTAACTATCATTCAATTTACTGCCAAAGCAAACATGTTGACAAGGGGAGAATCTGAGTACCCTTTCTCATAAGAAAAAAGTAATATAAAGGTAAACTAGCATGCTTGGTAGCTCTTTTGATCTATATTACTTAAGAGCTACCTCAATGATGTGTTCCCCGAACTTGAGATACGCATGTTCAATGATTTTCCTCGTAAGTACAGAACTTCTGTTCATTTCAGTCACTAGCCTCTACTGGTGAATACTTGCTAAAGAATTCACATAATAAGAAGTTCTAGGAAAAAAAAAAAGGCAAGAGGTTTGCTAGGGGATGGTTTATTGTGAATGAAACTTTGTTATTATTTCTAGTGAACTGTCTATAGTCAAATTTTGTGTTAATGAATGGAACACAGAAGTGTTGAATTTCAACAGCAGAACACTGAACTGGGAAAAAGGGAGCCTCCACTACAAAGATGAACGCAGTTTTATGTATCAGTCTAAGATTAAAATAGTGAAAGTGTCCTGTGATATATCTGCCTAATTGAGTGAAGGATGATGTGCAAATAGAAAATCCTTCCTGACACATTAGGCAATCTGCTGCAGTCCTGTGACAGGAAATGAGGTTGCTTTTACATATTAAATTGCTCAGCTACAAAGGTTTCAGATGTCATTAAACTATACTGGTCTTTAAAAGTTCAGCCTCCATAACAACCTTGATAGCCTGAGGTAGAAGTCTCCATAGGTTCGTTTTGTCTGATAAAAGACTAAATTCTCTTTATTGGTTCTAATTTATTGGTATTAAGATGCAATAGCCAAAATAGTTTCAACCAGGGTTAAATGGGAAATTGAAGCTTACTACAAAGCCCAAAGGCAGTAGTAGTACCTTACGGCTTTACAGGGATCAGAGATTGTATCAACACCTCAAACCAGTGTCTGTACCTCAGAAGTCATTTGTTAGAGCAGCAGAGAGAGCAAGGGGATTTACTGGGGTCTGGTGAGGAAGAACTAAGGGCATTTCATCCCATCCTATTCTCTCGTCTCTGTCACTAACCAGCTAACCTTTTCTGATAGGTCACTTCAGGCTCTCTGCAAATGTTACTTGTCAACCAATTCTTTGTGGTGATGTTGTTATTTTTGTTGTTTTTCCATACAGGAAAAAATGTAGTCAGTTTGGAACACATATCTACCTCTTGGTTCAAATAATTTAGGACTCTGATAATTCAGAAGAAATATACCCTAAATGTTGTAAAATAGGAAATGACAGTGTTATGTTATACAAATATGGATATTTTTCAAATTTACAATGTCACTGTTCCTTCTGACCTGTATCTTCTGTGTCTTGGCTATACAGAGCTCTCTGACTTACAGCAGCATATGGGGCAAAAAGCGTAATCCTTTACAATACCCATCTCTTTGTGACACTGGGACTTTGGAAGAACCATTTGTAAAAATCACTGAAGGCTGTGCATGAGTAAATCCCATTTGTAGCAATTATCCTCAAGAACTGGGAACTTGCTTTACACTCCTGTACAGTTCAACGGCGACAGCAGCATAAACAAGAAGTTTACCTGTCTTTCAAAGTATGGCCTTTCCAGTGAAAGCAAATAAATTGTGTAGATGTTAATTCATATTCTAACACTGTGCTTCTCTCTCACTTCTTCCTATTCATTATATAACAAACATTTCCTTTTTTTTTTTTTTTGGTGTTTGACAAATTTTTTTTTTTTTGGTTCTGACCAAAACTAAAGCTCAGGGAACATGATTCATCGGGCAGACCAAGTCCAACATCAGCTTATAGCTCTTTTACCTCATAGAGGTTAAACTTTTGGATCCTGAAGCCCCCCTAACTGGTAGATGGCTCCTGGACATTGAGTCCAATTTGAGCCCCTCCTTTTCTCAGGCAGGGAGCTTTTGTCCTTTCCTTCCACCTGCAGGTGATATGATCTCCACCAGCTGACCAGTTGGGAAACTGTCATTAACTAAAGTCATAATAGAATCTCAGAAAATTTGCCTGTCAAAGATCTTGAAAATTCACCTAATCTGCCCATCTGTTTCAATATAGAATTGAGTATATCTATAGCATTCTGGACAGATTTGTAATATGATCCTTAACATTTTTGACAAAGACCTTCATGGACAACATATGCTACCACTGGTCTGTATTGCCACCATTAGAATGCTCTTCCTAATACATACCATGCTTATTTTAAATTCCTTTTCAAATGTAAGAAGGTTACTTGCTGTATTGCTCACAGGCTTGCACTGCTCTTTCAACAACACACAGAACTATTACTTTATGCCTTTCTATTCTGCAGTAGCCTTCGACAGAATTGAACATTAGCATCCTGGACCCTCTCAGTCTTATCTTTTTGGAACTAAGCTAATAATGGGCCAGGCAAAAAGCCCTACAGAGTCTAGCAGTGATATTTTGTTTCACTACTGAACGTTGGAGAGCAACAGCTTCTCTTTCAATGAGATTTTCTAGCCATTTCACAGTCACATTACAGAAGTCTCATTCAGACTCTATTCCTTACATTGCCTATGGGAATGTTACAAAAGACAGCAAACGCAAGGTAATAGAGAAGCAGAGAGAGTTAAAAACATGCCCAGTCTTGAGCAGGAACATTGGTAAGTTCATAGTCAGGTTTTTTGGATTTTTTCAATTATTAGTTTGATAAAGCTCTTCTTGAAGGCAAGGAGAATTTTTTCCCATTTTAAAAATATCTACCTCTCCTATTCCTACCATGAACTAAAGTCGTCAGGAGTGGTTCCTAAGCTTTGTTTTCTCTGTCTCTGTGAGTACTTGTAGGATCATTATCTTGGATATAAGTTAAACTATTCTGACAGACAAATGTGTAATAAAGCACATGCTACTCGCTTGTTTTGCTATGTAGAATAATTTTCAAGAAAAATTCCATCATTTGTTTTAATGTGCAACTGTGTCATCTTCAATTTCTCAGGCAGTTTTTACATTGCTGCCTTCAGTTGTCCTGGGAGATAATGACTAAGATAACATAAGGGAACCCTTCAATGCAAAAATACCTCCTGAAAGCCTAAAAGGAGCAACAGAATAAAGTCTAGCTGGAGGGCTTTGCAAGCCAGTATGTACCTACTGTCCAAGAAAAGAATAAGCATGGGAGGCAGAGACAGGTACCTGGAAGCCATTTAATTTCTTATGATGTAATCACATACATCCTATTAGATGAAATTTATGATTCATAATACTTACTGCATCTTAGTTAATGTAGTTAAATTCTCACCATCCCCCTCAAACCAAACATCAACATCTGTTAATAATTCTCTTCTGGGCTATTTTTTTTTCCTGGAAATTTGAAAACAAGTAATGAGATGATAAGAGAGACCAGAAATCAAGAGGGCATGTATCTTTGCCTCTGTGTTCATAGAGCAGGGTATTAAATAACTGAAGTGTTTCATAAAACACAATACTTGAAGTGACACCTTACATTAAAGCTGGCTGCAGTAAGCCATCCATTATCTGAGGAGAAAATTGGAGGTTTTTCAGCACCATTTGATTTGGATATATATAATGTAGCTATCAGTCTCTACAATAATCAGATTTTTCAAGTGTACTCCCAACACTTACATCTTAAAGAGATTTTTCTCAAAAGACTTGAATAAGAATAAGCTATTGTTAACACTGTGGGTCTTGACAACTCAAAGCCTCTGCTTTCTTTAATTGATTGGTCCTGTGAGAAAATCAGAAAGGCAGAATGGCTAAGCACGATTCCCTACTTTCTGACTTAAGGTATAACTGTTTGAGCATCTTTCACTTAACAAAAAAAGGCCAAAAATATGTATTTTGTCTTTATTGGAATATTGTCCATTTGTTTGCAAAACAATTTTTCTGCCTCTCTCTTCTCTCCTTTTTTTCAGTTTTCATAAGTATTGACTCCAGGTTTCTAATCTAGAGTTTATTCTTTATCACCAAATTTAGGACTTGTGGTCTCTTACTAAAATAATCTGCGCCATGATTAACAGTGACTATGTTAAACAGTAACTATGTTTAACTACGTTTAACAGTATTGACCTGTATATGTATTAGGTTGGAATTCTACCCTTTTGTTCAAAGACATGCTGTGCACATATCTCCCTACCATTCACCATTATCTTAGGGACAGTTTTAGCAGCTATTATTTTGGAAAGTGTAATTGTCCTAACCATGATGAAATGACAAATGGTGGTCTACCGGCTTTGACAAGTTCATCTACTATTCTTTCAACCATGAATATGTATTCCACATGAGATTTAAATCGCTTGAATTATCAAAACATATATTTGAAAACTAGTCAACATTATTCCCATATTTCTGACCCGGTCATTTGGTATTCAACATCTGCTCAATTTTCTGCAGTTGGTCTGGGATGAAAGCAATGATCATTGTTTTTTTTAGAGCCAGTTTCTTGACAACTCTGACCGTACTGCCATGTTTTTATCTCACAATGGACAAATGTTCATTTAACATGGGCTACTCTCCAAATAACCTTAGTGAAGTCTCCAAAGTACAGTTTCTTACACTTTTCCAGTAAAATGATATTTGTTTTCCATGAAATAAAATTTCCTCATAGAATTTAATAGTTTTCAATTGAAAAAGAAAGTCTGGTGATTGTTTGGTATGCCTCTAGAGCAGCTTGATCATTTTATGACACTGGAAAAGGAGCTGGGGCATTGGAGCATTTGTCTTAGGTGCAGCAATGAATTGGACATTGGTTTAAAGTCTGCAGAGACTTTCTGAAGTTTCAGTTTCTTCGATCTTCTGCAGTGCTCCTGCTTTAGTTGCACTGTGAGGCTGACTAGATGGAGTATCAGCAATCCCAGCACCTTGCTGTGCGCATGCTCTGCCTGCAGATCGTACTGCATCTTGCACAGAAGTTGTCTGTGACATCCCACCAGCACAACATCTATGCCTTTGTTATTTTTCAAGGATGAGAGTCTTTTACATTGTGTAAAAAGTTGCAGCAATCTAATATGTACAAGTATTTTTATAGGTTTTTTCCTTAGCCACCGTCAGCAAGTCATTCCTTCTGAATATGAGTATGCAAAGTCCCAGCATCAGTTAATGTGTCAGCAGCGTCTGCAACAGCATTGGAGAACCATCCATCCTGTACCTGCATTCTGCAAAGTAAATATGGTGCATGATTTATTATGTCTGATTCCCAATTCTTTCTCCCTCACTTCAGAGCCACTGTGCCTGACTCTGCATGCCTAGATTAATTCTAAATTTCTAACAGTCATGCTTCATTCTAAAGGTTGATGGGAGAATTTCTGTATTTAGGGCTGAAACGTGAGATTCAGGACTGTATGGTAAATCTACATTTTATCACACTCTTAAGCTATGCTGTCTATTACCAGTCACAGCAGTTTCTAAAGAGGCAAAACAGAAACCCTGCAATCTCTTAATTTTAGACAACAGCAATTAAAAAATATATATTTTAAACAGTGGTTTGTTTCTTGTTTTGGTCAGACCTTTACTTGTGACCATAGACCAAGAATATCTCAATAATACTGTAACATAATTAATATTGACCTAGGAAATTCCTTTCCTTATTAGCCCTTCACAAATTAAATATATTTATATATTTATATATTTATATACTAATCAAACAGCAATTCACTGCTCAGTTTGGAAGTATTTAGTCCTTTCTGACTTCTTCTAAGCAGCAAAGAAGAGCACATCAGGTGAATGTGTGATAATACTAAGTTACTATTTCCTAATTTTTTATACTTGAATTTTAGAAGTTGAACACAAATAGCTGGACCTCTGCATTTCAATTTGAATTATATTACATTAAAAATAAGTGGCATCGTAGAAGTAACAGTCTTCGTCTCTTTTCTCCTGACTCTGCCTGAGTGTAATACCTGACAAGTGATTAAATGCAAATAAAAAACTGTTTTATAAAGAATGCATTTTACTGGGTGCTCTTTTATCTTTTTGATGGATAACAAGTTAATACAATTGTGTAATTCAAAGCTTTCTTGCTAGCACAATTAAAGCACCAGCTACTTAACAGACTTTTTCACTGGAATATTATTCTAGAGGCATTATTGGGGCTTGAGGTTGGTTTTTTTGTAATTAATATTCACAGAAATTGAAAATATTTCCTCCTGGAAAAGCATACCAAAATATCACCATCTAGTAATAAAAGCAAGGAGTACTTGTTGTTTGCTTGTGACATGGATCCTGTTATCCATTTATCTCTGATGTGTCTGATTTTGATTCTGCTGGGGACTGAGGATATAACCCAAGCACAGATTCTTTCACAACAGGATTGGGGAGAAATACTCTTCAAGTCACTAAGGATAGTATTCATCTCACTTAACTTCAGACATCTACATCCAAGTTAATCACTGTATACTCCCTTTATAGTCAGAGGAGAGAAATAAGCAGTTTTAGGATGCAATTCATCTGCCCTATTCCAAATGGCTGCTTTAGAATAGAATTAATCACCTTTTCAGGCCGTCTTCTTTTCGCCATTGACTATACAGGCTGACCACACTGACTAGGTCACATATAAATGTCTGACTTGTAGACATTTATGTTTGATGAGGTAAATCTTCCCACTGTGGAGAGCTGTGGTACACAAACTGAGGAAAACAGAGGTAAAACATCCCTGTACATCGGCAGTAATAGTAAGTTTGGCTTTATTTCTCAGTCTGGTTTTCTGGAAATTGATGTTCTGACTCAATGTGAGTATCTGTAGTTAGCTACTGTGATGGCACCACACCAGCTAATGTCATATATGCATTTTAGTTCTGCTGCACATAGGTTTATAAGTGCAATTTCTCAGGTGGAAACCCCAGATGAAAATCAAGGAGGGTTTTGGTAACAATGCCACACCCCATCCAAAATGAATGCCCAGCCAACACTGGCAGCTGCTGGGATGATCTGTAAGGCCATTCTGCTAAGGAAATTGAGATGGGAGAGTACTCAGTTTAGTGGGAACCTGAAGATTGCTGTGTTTCCTCCACTTTTCAGCTCTGATCTGACCAGGCACTGGGAAACTGCTAGATCTTTAAGGCAACAGTGTGCTGATAAGGCCATAAAAGCAAATCAAAGCTAATAGATTGCTCCTCTTGTTTTGAAATACAATCACATGCATCTATGACTCTGATTTTGCATAAAAAGATGAAGAAGCTGTGTTTCTTAATTAAGTGGAAGGGGGAAAAAAAGGAATTAGCCAATATCATTTGCATGAACAACATTCTCTACATAACCATTTCAGTTGAAGTCCATTAATTTTTGGTTGAGTGAGTCATAGATTGCTGTCACCCTTTGCATACAAACAAAGAATTTAATGTTTTTCAATAAAAAGCTTGGTTTTGAACCATACAGCATCAGGACTTAGATAAGAAAAGTGGAGAGAGAAAGGGACTTCTAAATTGCAAGGTGCATGTACTTTTGTTAGCAAAGGTTCTGCTCAAGTGCCCTACATGCCACTGAACCTGTATAATGCACAAGCAATAAACACACTGGCAAAAACCTCAAATCCTGGATGAGCTGAATGGATGCCTTCTGAAAGCATCTGTATGTGCTGTTATACAGAATAAGGTGTACCATGGTACCCTCTGTCATCCTCCCCTGCTATTTGCCTAGATCAGGTTGTCGTGGAATATACCATAACTTCTATTTTTTTGGTGTAAATTTAGTTTTCCTGCCTCCTTGAAACCTGTGCATGACTAAATGTACAGATTACAAGGAAAATAAACATATGCCAAAGCACTCAGAGATAGGGCTTATTCTTTTCCTAATGATCCATTACAGAGTCTACAGATTCCAGTTAGATGAAATTAATGTCCTAATTAAGTGAGATGAATCAAAATTTTATAGGTTGCAATTGTAGTTAGAGGAGGTGTCTCTGTTTCCAAATACTTCTGAGGGGGCTAAAGATCCATCTTTTCTCTTTGTAAGAAAGGAACACTAAGTCTTGAACCCAGCAACGTGCACCAGAAAAGTTCCACAGGTTCACAGTGTCATTCAGAGTGAAGCTGGTGTCAGCAGTAGTCAGATCATAGGAAGAATTACTGTCCCATAGACTCTTAGACCCTGACATGTTTTGGTAGGGAAGACTTTTGCTATGAGTCCATTTTTCTGTTACCAATGCTTTGACTGCATAGAACTTTTGTAAAATTTCTCCTTCATCTTACTGGCTATAACAATATCCTTCTTTTAAAAATGTGACACCTGGACAGTAATATGCTTAGGAGCATGGCAGATTTGGAGGGAAGGCATCAAGTCTTCCATAATGTTCAGATTGGGAGAATCACAAAAAAGATAGAAAATTTGATTTAGTATCTGGCTTTCTTTCTTTTTTTTTTTTTTTTTTTTTTGAGCAGATAGTCAGGAAGGGTTAGAGTCATTACATAATCTATTACATACATAATCCATTCTTTTCATAGAAGGGTTTAATGGTAGGCTGGAAAATCTTCACACAATGGTGTTCTAAGGCTGTGTAATTACAGAGTTACCCAAGGGGCCAGAATAGCTCCACTTTACCCCAAGAAAGTCATAAAAATACTTTTTCAAAAAAACTCAAAAACATCTAATTGTTAAAGTCTCAGAGACCTAAGTGGATTCATAGGTGAATCTATTTTATCCAGCATCATGAAAATAAATATTACTTATATCATTATGTTTTCATTAAGGCACACAATTAAGTTAGGCACAGAAATGAGCCAGATTCTTGATCTCACTCTTTTTGCTGCTTTAGTATCATAAATGGGCTATAAAGTCAATTTAACAAAGCAGATGAAGATTCTCTTGAGGAGAGAGAATATGAAATGGAAATATGCCATTTCTTTTGCAATACTGATTGGATTATAGCAGCATAGTTCAGAATGCTGCTGTGTTACAGTGAGCTCTTAGAGCATAATAGTCCTTTGGAATTAGACTCACAAAATTAGGTCTGGAATCAGCCCCAGGACTGCTATACAATAATAGGTCCTTTATGTCTTACCACCTGAGTCCAGTATGTATGGGCGCAGCTGAGAAGCTGAACCAATGTATTTAACCACTGTTTACACCACACCATAATAGAAAAGCCAACAGTCACCATGATATGATAATCAGGCACTCCTTGGTTATGTCTGAGCTGTGTGTAGACATCCAGTTTGGCTGCACATCTCCCAGTAACATACAGATAAAATACTCACTTGGGAGATGCACGTATTTCCATTGCCAGGTTGTTTTGCTCATTGCTTTTATTCCTCCACCAAGGCAGCCTTTACTGGTCTGAGTTACTGTGAAGAGTAATTTATTCTGCATCTGACTCAATCAGGCTTTTGATCTTTGTCTGACTGCAAGTATACAAGATGTGGGCAATTACAAGGTTGCGTAGAAATTTGCATTTGGGGAAGGAAATGCAGATTCTAACTGTTTCTAACGTTTTCAGCAGCTTATGTGACAAGCCCCTCAGGAAACAGTGTTTTGGATGCTAACTCTCTTGTTACCATATTAATTGCCTTTGTCATGACAGTTTTGGCATCTGAAAATGGCTGGGAACATGCTGAGCTCCTCAAGAGACCAATCAAGGGCAGGGGAAATTGGTTTATTGGTTCCCAAAGAAGCCTGCACTAAAGGTGCTGCTATTCAAGCATAGTTTTGAGTCTCCTAGCTTGAATGAGGAGCCAAAGACACTTCAGGCTAAAGAAAACAGAGCTTTCATTTAGAACGGTGAAGAGGAAACTGAGAAGTTTATTTCTCTGCCAGCATGACTTCTGCAGTTAGCTTTTGTGTGCAAATCTGTGTGCCACAGTACAGAGGGTGAGACCAGGAATCAAGTTTGCTGGAATACACTGAGGTCACAGGCTTCCCAGAGGGGATCCTAAGCACATTTAGTTTTAAATTAACTTAAACTAAGCTTGCTGAAGCACATGCTTTCTATCAAAATTTTCCCTGTGATCAAAGGATATGCTGTAACAGGGACAGGCTGGGGGATACCAGGGGATAAATAATTATGAATGTTATTTAAAGTGATGCTGGATGTCTAATATAAGAACTAAGAGATGTTAATTTCTGACTAATTTTTCTTTCTTTGAGAAGACTTGCAAGCAGCTGTTATGTTGTAGGTGAGAGATTGTAGCTGGTAAATGGATGGGTCAGGGTAGCAAGAAGACAGAAAAAAACTAAAAAGAGCATAAGGAGAGAAAGATCACATGTACATTAAAAGCCAAAGGAGTTGCCACAAGAAAAAGAAAGGGGGTAAAAGCCCATGATTTCCTTAATTACTGCAGTTTATGCCTAGAGAACTTAGATTCAGTAAAAAATTTGTGATGCAGCAGAATTATGTCTATAATGTTAAATAAGGGAAGAGAATCCTTTTCAGCATGTACAGAAAATACAGAGAAAGTGTGCAGCCTGACCCTATTGACTTTCCCATGTCTCAAACAGAAGACATATTTTGCTGAGATATACAAAATAATTTTTTGACACTTAATATTAGTAGTGAAATGTAAATGTTGCAGGACCAGAATAGTAAACTTATTATGGACAGTTTTTGTGAAGGAAAACAAAAAAAAAAAAAGACAACCTTGATTATTAGTTTGGTGTAGGCAGAAAGAAGGGGAAGAAACAGAAATAAGTAGTCTTGTTTGATATTTCTCTTTCTGTTTCTTTTCCTGATTTTTCTGTTACATAACTGTAAGCAAATCCTTGTCCTTTGGCATGGCTGGTGGTTTCCATATTTCAGGGTTTTTTTTCCAATTTCCATTTTTGTCCTATTTCAATCTTACAGGTTGGGAAAAGACTATTTAGAAGGCCATATCCCTGTCCCCTTGCATTGCACCAGCCACCTCAGCAGGCTCTGCTGTGAGAATCTCCATCCCTTGTTAACAGTGGCTTGCTTATCTCCCCATGCAGAACTCACTCATGCTATAGCTCATGCACCTTTACATATGCATACCAGAGGTCACAGAATACATCTTTCATGCCTTGAAGCCCTCAACAGAAGCTATAAGTGCTTCCATAATATGGACAAGTGTTAGAATCGAACAGAACTGTTCTGCAGAAACATGATAGGGAGTACTTTGCCTCTGGAAAGATAATGCAATCTTTTAGTAAGCCACAAAATGGTAACTTTTACAGTAGAACTTAGCCCTGTCAGTAAAACAGAAGGAATGAAGCAAGGACTTATGCAAGACACTTCCTCTTCCCTTCTTCCCTTTATTAAAATGATGTATTTTTTCAGCAAAATAGAAGCTGTGAGTCAGGGAGAGGCATCAGGATCAGTAGGATATAAATGAGAGCACCAGGACATCATGACAGATTTTGAATGGCATTACATCTATTATTCATTACTTACTCACATTCAAGTATATAGTTAAGGAAAGAGATTTGACAGGCAAGACATGTACACAAATTGCCCATCAGATGATATTATCTACTGCTGAAGGAACATTTTCAAAGGCCCAAAATATGATAGAGAACATAATATCCCCTGCATTTGAAGCACATAATTGTCCAAAATGCATGCTCTGAACTTTAGAGACCTTTTTATCTGCAAATTTCAAGAAATCATGAGAACTCACAGAATGCCATCTGATTTTCTCAAATAGAAAATACTTCTTGAGAAAAAATCCCAGCAGTGGAGTAACTTGCCTGAGAGCAATGTCCGAGGATTTGTCAAGAGAACAGTTAGGGTATAAACCTAATTCTAACTAGTCATAGAATACAATGTTACCAAGACACCACTGTTTCTGTAGCTTTTTTTGTACAAAGGGATCTCAAATTGCATCTTTCCTAGGTAGTTCAGCTGATAAATTTAATTGTATTTTCTAACACTACTAGCAGAACACATTTTCCTTCTTTTTTTCCAGCCAAAACCAAAATTAAACAAGATATTTTGCCTTGAACAGACATTCTAGGATAAATATAAAGTATCTGAAGTCCCTGTTGTTTGCTACAGCACACAAGAAAATAGTTTCTTACAGCTACAGAGAAACTATTAGGAGAAACAGTTCTTTGTCTTCTATGACTTGGCTTCTACTCTGGCTCAGTAAATATATAGTTTGTTTCTTCCTCTACTAAAAAAAATTAGAAACAACTTCCAAATTTTTCACCTGTATTTCTTTTTTGCCTGTCAGAGAGATCATTGCTCAGATGGGACTAAGTGTTCTTCCTCTCTGGTTTCTAGTTTCATTGCTACACAACCTATGGGAATTTGTACATAATATATTACAACGGTAATAAGTACAGAGAAAAAAATATTTATTTGTCTTCCCTTTTGGGGCTGACTCCACTACCTCCCTGCATTATTTAGGTGCACAGAACAATAATATCAAGCACAGAACAACAATCTGTCTAGTACTCAACTACATTTTCATGGACTCCCAGTTAGTTATTTTCTGGTTTATGTACACTTATATATTTCTATAACACAAATAATATATTTTTGAGAAAACAAACAGTTATCAGAATCATCATCTTTTGATTTATCTTTTACATTTATTTAAATTATTTCCCTGTTACCATGAAGATAAGAGTAGATATGTTTTTTTTTGCAAATTTAACCAGAAGAAATTACTTAATATTTAGTAGTCCAGTACATGCTGCACCTTGTACGACAGAACTGAATGCATGAATCCATACCCAGAATTCAGAAGGAAGGCTCACCAGTCTATGAAAGGATTTATGATGTGTCTAGGAAGAAAGATGGACTTTAGAAGTTAAGAAATTAGCTTATTCATGTGAGACAGTGACCAGTGTGTCACTTGGTGTAGCTCACTGCAGAGCCATGCATTCGAACCATACTGATGGAACTTGCTCAGGGATTTCTTGGGTAAAGTGAGTTAATTCCAGGAACTGGGGAAGGCATGAGAAACATTTTTTTTGGTACCATTTTTCAAATTCCCCTCTGGGTCACATTTCTTATCAGGGACAGTAATTTTATATTGCCTGATTTGCCTCCCTTTTTGTTATCATAATAAATATTCTAAGGGAATAACAAGAATATTTTGACTTTAGATGTTACAAAGTTGGGAATTACCAAATATTCAGTGCCATATAATTAGGCCAAGCACAAGAAATTTAAAAGCAGATTACAAACAAACAGGGCTTTCAAGCTGAAATAAGCATTTTATTCCCATAAGATCTAGTTTTAATCACATTCATAATCTTCTGTGCAACTATATAAAAATCAACAGAGAACAATATTTAGAAATAGTCAATCACTATTTTGCATTTTCACATACTTAAAAATGTTTTAGAAAGATGCATGCAAGCCAAACGAAAATAAATACTATTTTGAAAATAATGAGTCTGTATTTTTCCACAGGATGCAACTTTTTGCTGTTCTGCTCTGGGCCAGACTTGATGAACATGACAATTCCTTCCAGCCCAGTATATTCTCTGATTCTTTGATTCTATGATTCTAAGTTGCTATCATTGGCTGAGCTAACTCAGACACTGCTATATATATTTATTTATATTTGTATCTAAACAGCCATGTTTTTAAACTAATTTTACTGCTATTAAATCTTTGTACAGGTTAAGTTCTTTAATGCTTACTAATCTTTTACACCGTTTTGAAAATTAACCAGAGCAAAAACTATAAAAATACACTGAAAAAAAATTTCACACTACCCATAAATTCCACATTGTTATCATGATTTAGAGTTCTGTTAGGATACAGAGTTTCTGCAGAGTTGAAACTTTTGTTTAAAAATATCATACAAGAGGCTGAGGCTGTTTTGTTAAGGGACCATATTTCCAAGTATTTGTTAATGTAATATTGACTTGATATAGCTTAAAATAGCTGACAACAGTTAGTCTTAAGGAGATTCACTCTGAAGGTGGACCTTGTCATATTTACACAATTTTCTAGATATCCTTATAAGAGAAAAATTTGATTTTTCACAGCAAATACAAGACATTCTCCAAATACTGCTGTAATATGAATATCTAAAATTAAATATCTTTACGTCACCAGAGGCTTAACCCCCTTCATTTAAATATTGTCAGTTACACATGAATCAAGATTTATTCCACAGAAACTCATGTTCCAAAGTCTTCATATAGCAGCCTAGGAAATACATCCATGGATTTCACCCACTGCACCTAATGTTACCTTTTCTGAAGCTGAGTGAGCAGCACCATATGTAGTCAGTGAAGGAAATAAGTAGTCATTCCCAGAGGAAATTTCATGCTATCCTGAAATAGCTGTCCAAAACTTGTAGGATGAATCACTCTCTCTCTCTCGCTCACTATTTCTCAGCTGAAGACTACAGCCTTAATGACTACCTTAGTCTTGATGCCTAACTTATAGACAAGGAAAATTAGATGAGATGCTGCCTTCACCATGAAGCAGGAGAATATTTTTCTACGGGTTTCATAGAGAAATTGAGAGTCAGAAAGAGAGAGAAAGCAGTCTGTAAATGAAAATATTTTAGAAATGTAGTTTTTTACACACCAAGACTAGTAGACAGCCAGCATTATCTGGGGCATATAACTAAAACAGGAAGGATTTGTGTCATTTGCTAGGTTTTATTAGTGTTAGTGGAAGTGCCTAAAGAAATTTCTCATGCCTTGTATAATCTACCACAGAATACAGTATGAATAATTCTTGGCAAAATCTGCCACAGATTTTCATTAGCACCAGCTCAGAGTATATCTGAAGCACTACATTTATATTTAGAAAGTATACGTAAAAATTACAGCCCACCCTCCCTCTTGTCCTAAAATCACATGCAGTGCATGATTTTAAAAGACTATAAAAAGGGTAAATCAGGCACTACTTATGCACTGTTTTCCAATTAGACTGGAGGAGGTCAGAAACATTAAAAGGCATTGTAGAAGCAGCTTCAGATATGCCATCCATTCTGTGTGTCTGTTGAAGAAAACAATGTGCTGTATCCAAAAGCACTTTGTCCCAAAGTGACTAATGCTGCTGCTGCAGTGTATTTGGAGGAGAGCATGTTAGGCATAAAGAATCAGGATCCTCAGCAAGAAGCACAGCAGAAATCAGAGAAGTATATTCTAACCAGAGAGAAGAGACAGGGAAGATTAATAGGATAAAAGAAGTGAATTCTTCACTTAAGTCTCAGGAAAGGAGATAGGCACATAACAGGTACGCAGTCTGCTAGGGGTTTATACTGTTCATAAAAAAACTTAAAATGGGAACTGTGATGATGAACTACCTTCTACTCTGATGCAAAAAAACATGGCATGAAAACCCCAGGATTTAAGGTAAACATTTCTAAATTCTGAAGTTCATTTTTCGTGTTCCACTGTCTCTTTGATTAGCTGTATTTTACCCAGAATTGCAACACAGCAGCAACAACAGTTAACTCAAAGGAAAAGGTTTAACAGAAGTAGAGAATCACAGATTAGAGAAATAAGGGTTGGCACAGACCTCTGGAGGTCATCTAGTCCAACACCCCCTTCATAGCAGGACTGTTGCTGTAATAGCCAAGTAGGTCATTTGGCATAACCACGAGGACAGTGATAGCACAATTTCACTGAGCAATCTTTCCTTGTGCTCCCCAACTCCTCCTAGAATGACTTTTCCAAATTTTCCGTCTGACCTTCCCAAGCCATGACTCATGTCTCTTGTTTCCATCATCAAAATCCACCCCACATCTTGTTCCTCTTTCTGCCACTCTCCAGCATGAGATATCTTTACAAGGGCTCCATGTAATCCCCTAGTGTTCCATCTGCACTAAGACTCAATAATCCTGTCACCTGTGCAGCTGCTGTTGGCTTAAATAGAGACATCAGACTACTCCTGAATTATTTAGGAGATACAACAACAGAAAATTAATTTTCACAGTTCACAGCTGTTAACTCAAGAGACTGATTTTGTGACCTAATCTGTTTTGTAGGACAGGTACCATGACTGCGTAAGAGCAGACACACTCCTAGACTTTCTCATGACACCTTACAGGCAAGAGTGTACACAAAATTCTTTGTCTGTTGTGCCTTTAAAATATACTGCTGGCTCCTTTCAGCACAAGCATGGCTTTGCCCTGTGGGCTTTTGTTTTATTGCTCATTTGCTTCCATCTCAGTCTCCTCATTTGTTTTCCTGGCTGTAGATCTTATCCTTCTCATTTGTCTAAGCAAAATTGTCCTTGTCTGTTTCTCTTTCCTTACCCCCCACGTACTCCAATGAATTCCATTTACCACTGCTCTATCCCTTTGGTCACTTTGCACCATGGCATCTGTGCAATATTGCAGTATTCATTAATAACTTCCCTGACTGTTTTCACAATAGAAGAAGATGGTTAAAGAGTCTTTGAGGAGCAGTTTAGAAAAACACCTGTCTGCATTTTGATAAAATAATGAACAGATTTTCCTTGACTTAGGCAATAAACAATAGTTAATAAAAATTAAATGGAAGCAAGTGTCAGCAGTCACAAGTCGCTCTGAAACGTGTTTGTCTCTATATTGTAGTGAATTCTAGCATATCTTTTATTAATGACGTTCAGTGTGTTTGTTAAACTTGTGACATAACAGTCCATGCAGTTATCATCACTGCATCTTGAAAATATTAGGTACTAATTGTAATACCTAAATCAGAATCACAGCCCTGTTAAGCTATACAAATAAACCTTTTGGAGGTAAAATGACAGATCTATTATATCGCTGTTCCTTCTGTTAAATTCTTTTCCCTCTGCAAGGTTTGTTGCACACTGTCGAGAAATGAAATAAGCGCACAGATATCTCCTGAGAAGTCTGATAAATCAGATTTTCATAGAAGATCCACTAACTCAGATGTAAGGTTAACGCCTAGTCCTGACAATAGATCCAATAAAAAACCTGTGTGTCAGGAATTAGTGAGTTTGCATGTTCCTAAATAAATGCTTCACAGAAGTCTTCTGTTAGACTACCATAGACAAAGAGGTGGCCTTTGCAACTGATGAAGGTTACACTTGGAAACCTCCTGATCTTTTTGTCACACTTGTACTCATGCATGAAGAAGTATGGCGCACTGAGTGTGTAACCTGGCTGGTTTTCAGCCTCATCAGAGACATTTACTCATATTTTCTTTACTTTCCCCTTCCTTTCTTCATTCCAGCACTTCACTTGGAGTTTCACATATGAGAAATACAGGCAAAAGGATGCATTCATTGCCACTAATTCCCTGACTTGGGCATTTAGAGGACCAGAAAAATCAGACATACAGCAGCAGAAATTTGTCTAGATCTGTGCCTTTGAATCACCCTAGCAGAAGTGACAAGCTGCCTCTTTTCTCAGGGTGGAGTTTTTATATATCCATAACAGACTGACATCTGACTGTCACAGATGTCCTGTGGTCTCAGAGTGAATTCAAGAATCCAGAATACAAAAAACAGAAATCTCCCTTGATTAAAGGCTATAATCTGCCTATTTTTTCTTATGGTTTGTTTTTTCCCATCTGGAGAAGACCCTTATTACCCTTTCAGACTTGTGTCCCTCCCTCTGACTGTTTTCTTTCTGTGAAATGCTCAGTAACAATATACCATGCATTCTCCTGCTCAAGAGCCTTTTCAGCTCTTGCAATGTTGATCTAAACCAATAGAATGGGTTATATTATCCACTTACATATTTTTGAGTCTGGGCAGGTAGGATTCTAGCCCTCCTTTTAAGTTTCCACCATGAAATGAAGCTGATACCTTTCAGAAGCCTTTTACTTGCTGTCTGATTTACCTCCGTGCAATGGGCACAAAGTCTCTCTTTCCTAAATGAAGTCAAGACAAACAGGAACTGACAGCTTCCTTGCTCACAATTTCTGTGCTGAACTTTCTGACATGGCCAAGATTCCTCTCAGAGGAACACACTGCGTGCTGCTTTCCATATGTATTTCCCTCTCAGCCACAGACAAATCCAATCAGAACCTGTATCTATGAATGTGCAGGGAAAACTTTTGGTTTGTCAGACCCTTCTTTGCATTGGGTCATGTTTACATTGTTCCAACTATATTGTTCCAAAAAGAAATGTAAGCACTGCTTGCATTTAGAGCTTGTCTTTATGTAGAAAGACAGACAAATAATTACTCAGTAATAATCCACAAATGTATGACTGGCATATAAATGCTTTCTTAGTTCAGATCTAAGGAAGTCTTATGCAATAAATAAAAGAAAAAAAGATAGTCTTTAGAGTGTGTTCCCAGTAAGCTGTTGCAGAATGCCTATTCTAGTATACATTAATATTTTTTCTAGTGTGTTATGGATTATGCATATAGAGGTAGACACATCCCACATTACTTCACATAATAGTTGTCTTATTTGGTAAAACTGTTGAAACAAGGCAAAATACCTTTAATAAGTGATTCACATTTTAGAAGACAATATTCTTCTCAGATTTGCACAAAAAGACCAGGGGCTATTGCTGGCAACTACTTGAACGAGAGCCAAAGCGTGTGCCCATGAAGCAGGGACATTCTGGGCTGCATTTGGAGGAGCATTGCCAGCAGTTTGAAGTAGGTGATCCTTGCTCTCTCCTCAGCACTGGTGAGATCACACATGGGGTTCTGTGTCCAGTTCTGCACTCCTTGGTAAAAGAGAGACACAGACATGGAAAGCGTGCAGCAAATGGCCACAAATATCATGAAACTACTTGAACCACTACCCTGTGAGAAAAGGCTGGGAGAGCTGGGATGGCTTAGCCTGGTGAAGAGAAGACTTGAGTGACCTTTCTAATGTATATAAATCCATGAGGAAAGGGTACAAAGATAGAGACAGGCTCTTTTCAGTGGTGCTCAGTAACAGGACCAGGGGCAATAGGTACAGATTGAAATATGGAAGAAGCCGTATGAACATCATATGAATATCATTCTTCTTTTTCCTTCCTTGGAGATATTCAAAATTGTCTCAACATAGTCCCAGGCAACGTGCTCTAGCAGAGCTTGAACAGAGATGTTGGACCAAGTGACCACCAGCAATCCCTTTTGACTCCAATCATTCTCTCACTGCAATTCTGTTCCTAAAAGTGGGACACAATGATGCACCAATCTGAAAATAATAAGTCCTTTGTAAATTTGACTCTTTGACTTTCAAATATTTTTATTTCCAATATTAAAAATATGATCTACGTGGATCATATTCCTCTATATGTCTTTGCATGCTTGTTAATATCCATAACTCTGTATATGAGAAATAACAAAAAGCAACAATTACTTACAAGATATGTTCAAGTGTATTATATGTGACAAATATTCTACAAAACACAAAAATCTCCATACATCCAGTAGCTGACAAGAAAAAATCAAAATACACTTACAGTTCAAAACAGAACAATCATCATTTAACCAGAAAAATATGAGTATACATCCGTGGCCTCAATTTAAAAATACTCATCAAAATATTTGTCATTTCAGATAAACTAACACAGAGGAAGCAGCTGACAGCACCTAAGAGAGAAAAATATGAATAGTAGGAAACAGTAACATCTGATGAAATAATTACTGAGCTGTGTTTTTAATATTCTGATGAAGAGATAGGAGAAAACACATTTTAGGTTTGTTTTCTATTTTTTAAGACAAGCAATGATTACAGATGAAAGTGATTTTATATTGCATTTAAACTGTGAAAAGAAAAGACTTACCTTTTGTGTTTGCATGTAGGTGTGTATACACACACACACACACACACACATATATATATATATATATATATATATACATATGTGTGTGTGTAGGGACTCTTAACATGTTTACCACAATGAAATTATCGTCCTGATATAGAACTTCAATAACAACGCTAAAGAAGTAAAATGGTGATAATTTATGCTTTGAACAAGGGCAGAGTAGCTTGTCATTAAAAATAATATGATTTGGACATGGTGGAAACTCAATGGGAGTGAATGGGAGACTCACAATACAGTGAGACATCAGCTACACCATAGTAACTATTGCAAAGCCCAACAGCAGCAGTTTAGAGTCAGTCTTCTGTTTTACAGATGGGTAGATATAAAATGAAAACAGCCTTTAAAAATAAACAAAGTAATCTGTAGTGTGACTACAATACATTTGAATCCAAGAACAAAGGCTTTATTTAATGAGAAGTTTGTTCTTTTTTCCTTTTTGTCCTAAAATGCTACTTCTAGAAATAAAATCATGTAAAAATAATTCTGTCAGTAAGACGATAGAAAAACATATCTCAAAACTGAAATGACTGGAAATGAGCTATAATCACTTTACAGGTATAACTGTCTTTCACTCTTTTTCTTTTGAGTATCCCTGATTCAGAGGAACTTAACCAAGATCAGCTCAGAAGGACTAAGTGTTCCCTAAGAACCTTTAGATTTATTTGATACAGCCCCTTTTCAAATTCCAAAGCATAAATCTAAAATAATTTAGTCAGCACAGGATAAATGCTTTTGATGATAAGCTTTCATCACGAAATATCTAGAGAGAATGAAATGAACTTTTTTTCGTTGTGCCTATGGACTTAATGAACACGTATTGACTGACGGTTGAGCTTCCCCCTCCCCATTTCCATGAATAGTTTCTCTCATTCAGTTTTTCATCATAAATGTTGATGAAACTTTCCCTAGGGGCCTCAGTTCCTCCTACCTAAATCTGAGTGCTTTGCAGACATGTTGTTTATGAAAGTGACAGTCTAAACTTTCTTTGCTTTCAAATGATGAGAGACAAATACCTCCAAAGAGATTTGCAATCTACATCAACACTTGGAAGGGCCTCCCCATCTCTTATGTAGAATTTGAATCAGCTGCAATCCTATTTGGATGTCTTATGTAAGATCTTCAAATTAGGTTTAATGTATTCAGGCCTAAGTTCCTGAAGTTTCTTTCTCCTATTTTTTCCTTAAACATTTACCTGATGTTTACATTTTTATTGTTTTCTTACCTAAAGAAAACTGAAGTTCTGATCATATAATCACTGATTTAGTCTCTTACAGACACAGACATTACAGTAGGCCCAGCTCTGCACGTTGATAGGGTTTATGCTTAAGCAATATTTATATAACAGAAACCATGCCTGCTTCAGTGCACTATTAACAGTGAATAAATACTAATCTGGCCAACACTCTCAGCCAGCTAAGCAGAGATACATAGTAAAGGTTTTAAGTATTATGGGATTAATGATCTTGGACTGAAACCTAGACACCAATAGCTTTATATAATACCAACCTGCATTACAGACTGACTACAGAGAGTAGTAAGAGCAAGGAAAGCTTATGAATTACTGTGAATTTAAAATTAGTAGGTGCTGAGAAAAAACAGCTAGGGTATATATAATACTGCAGTGCAGAGCATTACTTTGAAACTATGAGAAATTTTAGAAGGAAAATATTAAAAAAAAAGAAAAAAAAATTGCAATCATCATGTGCTTTGGACTAATGAAAATATTAAAATTACTAAAAAATATTTTCCTTTATTTTGAAGATCCTGCATTAGACCATTAATTACTAAATTATAAGCTAATAGAAATAACAGAAGAGAGATCAAAAATAAGTTCACTGAGTTTTGAGAACTACATCTTTGAAGTCCTATGTGGAATTAACTTCTGTTTGTCAGGGTTTTATGCTGACTATCACCGAAGTGTCTGATTTCTGCCCATGTAAAATCAATAGCAATAAAAAAATTATTATGAAGTTCAAAGATTAAAGAGGAAAAAATGAACAAAATTTTGCCTAGCTTCTTTGGCAGTTTGTTTTGTTTTGTTTTTTTTTTTTTTGTTTTTTATTTTGTTTTGTTTTATGGCAAGAATTTGTCACAAACTTCTTTTATTCCTAATTAGGTATTTCAATGTCATTCTTCTATCATTCTTCTATCCATGCTGTCCTGCAATGTGATGTGCAGAGTTTTAAAGATAATAATAAACTGATTTCATAAAAAAAAAAAATCTACGGACATAAAATGATACTGGAGAGAAAGAGAAGAACAAATTCTACTTAAATTGAATGCACCTTGTCAGCTACAGAACTTGTACCTGCTATAGAAAGTAATCATTGGGCAAATCCCTCTAAAGCCATTATTCTTTTTTGTTTATGTTTTATTTCCATCTTTGAATCCTCTATTTAAAGAGACTGTATATCTCAAAGTAGTGTTTTGAAAGTAGTGGACCATCTCATAAGCACAAATTAAAGCTTTGAGGTTACAGAAAGATCCTCCTGAGCCCTCCTCTTCTGCTGCACTCCTACCATGCAATTGCATGTGAGTCATATACAGAATTCATCTCGTCCATCTTCAATCACATAATGTCAAGATTATCAGCCCCTCTCCTGATGCAAGAGAGAGAACCAGGCACCTTGAGAAAGGGATTCATCCTCTTGTAAAACAGATGTTCATGTCAAGAGATATATCTAACCCCAAAAATTTATGGAAGAATTGATAATAAAAGGCATCTACACAAATAACTTAATCTACATGGGGAGGTCATTTGTGAGATAAAGCTCACCTATCTAGAAAGATGTTTGGGTAATAAAATATGAGATTTCTTGTTTTCTTTGAGATTTAGGCAATTAGTTTGCCTAAAAACTGTCATCTGAATTGTTAGATACCTTATTGATTTGTCTTGTCACGACCTTTACATTATCATCTTTCTGAAATGCAGAATGGAAATAGTAGCACTTGCTCCCCACAAAGGGATCTCTGTTGAGAAGATAAGCACATTGTTTATGAGGAAATCAATCTCCATGACAATGGGGACCACATAGGTATAAAGACTTTCTATTTTATGCTTGAAAACTACATCACACTTTCTGAAAACTAAAATAACAATAACTCTCCTAGTCCTTTCTTGGAAGTAATTTTTGTAGTATAAATATGGGATCACTAATATTATCACAATTTAGTGGTATTACTACAATAAACAAATGCTAAACATTGCTTTAGTGTATAAATGCAGAACCAAGGGCTTTTGTTATACAGCACGTAAAGGTATGTCATACATAAAAACAAAGGAAAAAAGGTGGATGGAACAAAACTGGAGTAGTTTTAAAATCCTGAACAGTTTGAGACAGGTACATCAGTAACAATGTCATTAGGATTTTCAGAATTCACCACAAGCCTGCAAAGTTTATAGTTTCACCACATGTTGCAGAGTTTATTATTTCAGGAGTGGAATCTACAAACATAAGGAAATTGAATTGAATATACGAGGCTGGATATGTACCTTGAGGGCATTTAAAATATTCACACACTGAGAAACAGTAGAGAAGGACTATAAGGATAAACAAAACGTAGCATATAGAAGTAAGCGCTAGAAAACAGAAGAGAACAAGACAGGAGGAGATAAAATTGATAAAATAACAGAAGATTTTGTGGGTTTCTTTATGTCTCCTTTGCATGTTTTTTCATTATTTTGGTTGATTTTAGTAGCATGCATTTTTTTTTTTAACCAGAGAGATCAAATAAGCAACTATATAGGAGACTATATGATATTCAAATATCTCAGCAGGGTTCAACTATAAATTCCTCTGCTGACCATTTTCTACCCCAGCCTACTTCTGTACATAAGATTTCCTTAAAAAGAGATTTAGCAAAGTATATAGCTTTGGGAGTTGAAATAATTGAATGGAAATACCTAGAAGCTTTACAGCCACCTTTACTGGCCCAGCCATCACAGTGTCCCAGTCCTGCTCAGATAACTATTCCTAGGGTCTCTCTTTGACAGAGCTTGGTGCCAGGTGCACCAGAACCCCCCGAGGTAGCTTATCTCTGAGTAAAACTGTGTACCATCCCTCAACAATGTATGCTGTCATGTATGATAAAATATGACCTGATGGCTTTTTTATGCCAAAGGATTATTTATGTTGTGGCAAGTCATCTTCAGTTTAGAAAATCCCGGATTTATAAACTGGGAATTAAAAAAATGTTAGGAGTCTGAATTAGGTAGCATCTTGTTGCTTATGTGTCTAGATCTAAAGTTCCACTTGTTCAGGTGAAATGAAACCTCAGTTAACCAAGGCTAGGGCTAGTTAAGAGTTTCTTTGATTTTCCGTTTGATTTTCCTAAGAGAAAGGAATTGTTCAAAACTAATACAATGCCTACTGTCATCGGTCAAAATTCTACCCTCATACCACTACCTGTATATTAGTCATGGCTAAATTTTACCATAAAGATGATTCCTAATGACTAACAGCTGCTAATCTGTGTGTTCTCCTGGTCTTGGAGGGTAACAGTGCTGTGCAAGTGGAAATCAGGTTGAGTATCTTTTTCCCTGTTAAAATGTAACCAGAAGTTCACTGAGGTTTCTGTTCACTTCAAGAAAGCAAATTGCTCTGTTGTTAGAGAGGCAACATCATCCCAGTAAGGCCTTGCTTGCACTGCAAATCTACAATTTATTAAGAGTAGCTAATAGCTCTTTTATAAAGAGGTGAGCCATGGTAATCTGGAGGGCCAGTGGCTCTCAGCATACAGTGCCTGAAGCTTGTTCAATCTGGTTTTGAGCCAGAGGAGGGATAAGAAAAGTTTCTGTTTCCTCAGGAGTGGCATGTCCTGGGATTTATGGTTGTCTATAAGCTCTGTGTTTCCAATAAGTAATAAAACTGCTTCAGGCTGCATTGCAGAGCTGCTGAATGTGGGTCACATTCTACCTACAAGTAATAATTTGGCCACCCTACAAGTTAAATATTTATTTTGGAAAAGTCGGTTTCTTACGACTTTAGTTTCCAAAGGCTCTTTTGATGGTATTAAAGCCATAAGCAGAACTAAATATCTGCAGAATTATAGCAAGTTCCTCTCTAACATTTCAGTTGAATCTTATTCTTCCCTCAATAGATTAAAAGGTCTTTCATCTCTGCAGTTTTAAGTAGTATTTTCCACAGTAGCAGGGGGACACCACATCTCTGCTAGTCAGTTTGCTGACTGTTTTAATACTTTATAATTTTGTAATGCTCTCCCCTAAGGCTCTCCAAGAGTAAGGCACTAGCCCTGTTCCAATGCCTGATATTAGTTGGCCAAGACAATGTATTTATTCTTGACTTTTTTCTTTTTCCACTCAGTTCATTGAAGATAAACGGAGACTGTGCTGGAAGTGTCAAGGGACACTTTGGGTTTTTAAGACAAGATACTTTTTGCAATTTTATTTAGGAAGCTTCTTCTAATATTAAGAACTAAGTCCCTTCAAAAAGGAGAGTAATGAAAGATAAAAGAATAACTGTAGTCATGCTTTTTGCTCTCCTAACCACAGAGCCTGTTTCTCGTGGCTGAAAATGCCTAGGATGAACTTGCCTTTCCAATATGTTTCATGCAGACATATTGCACTTGTTTTACAATTGTATTGCTCAGGTTTGGCAATGCATAATTGAAGTTCATTAGAGACAGATATGCATAACATCAAGGTATCAAAAGACTGGATTATTTTGCTGCTTACCTGAAACTATATCATAGATACTGGCTTTTTTTTTAATAGTATTATTCATTAAAGGAAAAAGAAACTGGAAAAAATATTAGCCTAGTTATGGTCAGTTCTCTTGAATAAACTAAGACTCTAATACTAAGGAAATGCTTATACTAAGTAATCAGTATTTAACATGATGAGGCAGAAAGGCAAATTGTTCTCATTCTTCCCTGGGTCTCAAACAGCACAGAAATTCTTTGGAGTGACTTTTTTTTCACAGTGTAGCAATTTTGCTGGGGAGGAATATAGAAAAATGCCATTTCTTTGTGCAGATTTTTCTACGGGGATGAATAAAAGCTATGTTAACTCTGGAACCGCATGGGTTCAAAAAGAACAGTGGTGTGTCCCGATGTGTGCAACTGGAAGGAAATTGCATGCTTGATAACGTGTTAATGTGGTCCTATTGCATCAGCTTTGCATTAGTTTTGGCTGGGATAGAATGAATTTTCATCATAATAGCTAAATTTTGAATTTGTGCTGAAAAGAGTGCTGAAAACACAGGGATGTTTTCATTACCTCTAAGCAGGGTTTGTCTGCACAAAAACTATGTGCAGACACTGAAGACTTTTCTGCCTCTCAGCCCATACCAACAGTGTGGAAGCTGGGAGGGCAGAAGGAGTTGTGAGGGGACACAGGTGGAACAGCATGTCCCAACAGACCAAAGGGATATATCATACCATGTCTTGCTCAGCATATATACTGGAGGAGGTAGATTGGCAGTGTCCCCTGTGGCAGCTTTGTCTTAAAGAAATAAATATAACAATGACTCAATGCCAGAAGAAGGGATCCATTGTAATCAACTGTATCTTTTAGTCACATGTGGAGCAATAAGGCACAATCACACCACAAAGGAATACAATTCTGTGAACTGCTCTTTGTATCATCTCAGTTCTTTCTCCATTCATTATGAGTCCTTGTTAGCAGGACTCCATGGTCCAGAACAATCTGTGTCCTCAAACTGCTTCCTCCTGCTTTGATCCTGTCAATAAATATGACTGTGAATGATCACTTAATGGAGATCCTTGTTCAGTTCAGAAAATGTCATCTAAGTCTGTTTGCTCTAGGGGTCTGATTATTTTCTTAGATCTTGTTTCATCCTGCCTCAAGCACCACTTTTTATCTCTTTTGCAATGAATTTGATTCCCAGCTCAGTGAGCTTCTGCAACACCTGAGGATAGCTTTTGGTGTTTTTCATCATGGAGATACACTCCCCGGACTGTGTTATTATTCAGATCCTCAAGAAGGGCTGTCCTGCTGGTCTCAAGCCTTTGCTTGCTTGAAATTATTTTCTAAAGTCAACAGAGTGAGAAGCATGGGGCTGAAAGATTTTACAGAAATCCTGCAATAATTACCTGAGTGGATGCTGGCATTGCATCCTTAGAGCATCCTGAATAGGAAATCTACTAAAAGACCATTTATAAAACCAAAGAATTCCATGTAAGGCTTGTATGGCCTAGCAAAATAATAGATTTGCAGTGTATGCACCTCATCTTATACAACATGGGAAATAGGAATAAATCATGATAATGCCAGATCCTATCCAAGCCAGGTACTATCTAAGGAATTACTCATTAACATTATCAACAGAAATTTACTCTCAAGAATGAAATTTCCAGTGAACTGTAACAGTTTTAGTTGACAGTAAAGCTGTGTAAAAAGGATTTTTTTTTTTGTCCTGGCAGTGGAAACATGCGCAACATTATATGTATAATAATGATTAATTGCTTATTAGTTAAAGAATGTGACACTAAGTGTCCAAAAGAGTTTAGTGTGTCATGCTCTTCTTGAAATCAAGTGCAGCACTATTGACAAGATGATTAGCTCAATCCTGTGCATCTATCTATTGGTCCATCTTTATGTATTACTTAAATATTTTTGTAACTTGCATATATGAATTAGCCTTAGTTTCAGAAAATTTCCAGCCATGATTTCTGTTGATAGACTGATTCAATTCTCTCTATGGTCATAATCTGCGCCAGACTGATGAAAGTTTAGACAATTTGTTCTTAAATTATTATCTCAGTGAAGGAAAGTTTTTAGTGACAGTAATCGTGGTCTCTCTTTAGTCCTGGAGGTTTCTTTAAGTCACTTTTTCACTGACTTGAACTCTGGATTTGGAAAGGCCAAGCAGTGGGGGAATAAATAGAAAATCTTAGGCCATTTCCTAAGGGATATGTATTATCATTATTGACCTGTGCTAGAAGAAGTAGCAGCTGGAGGTGAAGTTGCACACAGTGTTCCCTGGCATGCTTTCACTTCAATTACAAAGACACCTCTCCAGTTACCAGTGTTAGTACCTAGCAGAGCTTTGACTTTCATGTTTCTTTTTCAATACAGGTCAAACAGTCAATGCAGAAATACTGTTCTTCCTCAAACACTTCAGCTCTGTAGGGCACCACTGTCACCACAATCATATCCTCTTTAATTTTCAAATCAGCTTTGGATTTGTTCCAGCATCCCCTTTAGTAAATTGATTTTTAAGGGTAAGTGGCTTATATTGTCTACGTTTCCTCAGAAACTCTCTTGCTTTGGAAACTTGTAAAATTTTGAGAGAAGAGAGAAAAACTTCTCTGAATCCTTGCTGAAGTAGTGCATCATCTAAGATTTATTCTTTTGGTTATAATAAATTTCTCTTTCTGGAATATGCTTACACATATACACATATGTAAACCTCCTTTCTTTCTAATTAAGTGTATTTTATGACTTCCTTCCTTGCAGGATCTTAATAAAAATTGCAAACTGTTTTAATTCTCATACTACTTTTTCTAGGTGCTTATTTCCATCAACATCACCTACATAATCATCAGCCTTTCATTTCTGTACTTGGCTAGCTACACTTTGATCCCTCAGTATATTTTTTTGATTCTGCTTCCTCTGATATTCTTTGTCTCTTCTGTATGAAAGATAACCCCTTTAGAGCACCATTCTTCCTGTAATTTACTATTCTAACATACATCTCCTGTTTTCTATCAGTTGTCATTTTCCTTTGTAGTTGCCATCCTCCTTTAAAAATTCAGCCTCACTCCTAACCTTAACCTACTTTTTCATTGTAAAACTAAAATTTTACAAGTGGAAATATATCCAGAGGATGACTGTTCTTCCTATTTGAATGAATATCAAATAATAGATACTAATATTCTCTTCACATTTAATACCCAGCACTTTGAATATTTTCAGAGTACCGTAGAAAGACTGCACCAAGTAAATCCATTATATAATTCCTTAGATATGGCCCATTCATTAATTAATCATCCTGGTCACTTGGTGCTATGAGTACTAAAAGTTAAGGCAACTTGCCTAAGGTACAAAGCAGTGGATCAGTAGCATAACTAGAAGAAAAAAAAACACAAAACAACAGTAGTTTCTGGATGTGGGCCCAAAACCTAAATTCAATGTGAACTTCTTCACTGAATAGTAATAAATACTAAGAATTGTAATAATAAATGCTCTAAGGCTTTCATGGATTGATGTTTTGCTAGCAGGAACTGGAGTTGAAAGTCTATCTCAGCTGCAAATGATTCTCCTTTGTGTTAGGATCCCCCTTTTATTAGGAATGAATGCCTGCAACAAGCAAAAAAGACAGGTATTAATGTTATATTAATAATAACTATTGTTATATTAATTAACATAATAAAAATGCTTCATGATATTATGAAAAATTGATGTCAGGAAGGGAAATTATAAAACCACATAAAATTTCTGGTCCTTCAAGATGAAGTGCTTCCAGCCAACATCAAGCTGTCCCCCACCAAAATGTAACATGATCAATATGTGTAATAGGGATTTTTCTTGGCAACATTACTGAGCTTCTTCCTTTCCAGAGTGATGCAGGCACTGGGAATCTTTTAGAAGTTTTGTCTTTCAAATATTTGAGACTGATGACAGCCTTGCTTTGCTCTCTGCCCAGAAAAATCCTTGATGATATAGCAGCAGTGGGAAAACCACCCTGCAGTCTGAAAAATGCTGCTCTAAAATATTTCACCAAATTTTTCAGAGGTGCTTTCCAGAGATAAGATAAGGACAAGGGGCACTCATGGTTTCCTTTCCTGTAGCCCAGTTCAGTTTGATGCTATTCATAAGTCATTCTTTGAATGACTGTCAATTTTAAATTCCTTTTGAGCTAAAATCTTGACATTGAGTGTATTCATTCCTTATGAGATGTTCACAAAAAATCTCCCAATTTAATTTTGACTTTTCCATTATAGGTTCCTAAAAGGTCATCAGCCCATTTTACAAGTTGCAATATTGTTAAATCTTTGTACTGTGGGGTAACTCTTAACAAGGGGGACATTTTAAAAGACCTGTGTGGAATAAGGACATGCCATCACAACATTTCCAAATTATATACATTTTTTTGGCAGTACCTCTGCTACATTTCTCATTTATAGAAATGAAAGTAATATAGAGTTAAATGTATCAAGTTTTAAGCCTCAAAAATGTATCTTCTACTAATCCTTTCAGATACTCAAATTTAAATAAAAATTATCCATCCCACCCACATGATGCAGGGATTCTTCTCTACATGGTTGGGTATTAGACTATCAAATATATGGTCTTGCCCTGCTTGTGTTTTTTCTATAATCTTTGAATTAAATATGAAAAATTGTTGTAACAACCATGAAACCAAATTAAAATCATTGAGACATGCTGAATATTTAATTATGATGTAGTTTCTTTTTCCCAGATCAACTTTATCACCATGAGGACAAATACTGAAAAAGGGTCCTAGTTACTGGGCCTCATGAAGGCTAAGTAAAAATGCAGAAATGTTAATTCTGATAATCACTGTAAGAACAGTTCTTTAATACATTAATTTTACAGAATCAAAGGATCACAGAATATTTGATACTGAAAGGCACTTTTGGAGATCATTAGTTCAGCTTCTCTCATCAAGGCATGCAGAGCTGGAGCGTATTGCTCAGGGTCCAGCCTTGCAGAAATTCAAAACCTGTCAGGTTTTGAATATCTGCAAGGCTGGAGACTTCAAAATGTCCTCAAAACACTAGGTTCAGGTTTCCAACCATATTCACAGTAAAACATAGAATCACAGAATGGTTTGGGTTGGCTTAACAGTCATCTGTTCCAATCCTACAGCCAAGGATATGCACCTTCCACCAGCCCAGGTTGCTCAAAGCCCCATCCAACCTGGCCTTGAACACTTCCATCAGTGGGGCACCTTCTCTGGGCATCCTGTTGCAGACCCTCACTGCTCTCACAGGATGAATTTCTTCCGAATAGCTAATCTAAATCTACCCTCTGTCCCCATCTTAGTATTGAAAAGAGAACTGCATGTGACCCCAGGCTCCATGCCTTTCACCCTCACCCCCACAGTCATGCATTCACACTTGAGATTTGCTCCACATCTCCCTGACAGCATCATGGGGCCTGTCAGGAAAAACAGCAAGGGGTGACAGGCTGGAGAAGCTTTGGCAGTTTCTCTGTAGCATTCCACATCCAAGCACCTGGCAGGCAGGAAGCCCTCCTGGGCAGCAAGCCAGGTGGGCAGGCAGCATCCTCTGTCCCTCTCCCACAGCAGCCCCCCACTGCTGTCACTCAACCCTTCCTCCTTTTGCTGAGGTAGGGCTCAGGCCCAGCCTGCTTGAGTGCTTCCCTGGACACGGCTCCCAGCCCCTCACCTGCTACCAGCGTGCAGACCCTGCTCCGTAGCTGAACATCTTCAAAATGAACACTTCATAATCATCCTCTAAATGAGAATAATAAGATAGGCTATGTACAACATAAAATCCAATAGGGAGGAAAAAAAAAACAAAAAAAACCTCAACCAAACAACAACAACAACAACAAATCTTAGGGAAGGTAAGTAAAAAGAATACCATATTGACATGCTGGCTTGTATGCACGTAGATATTTCCTGGCATAGATACACTGCGCTAATTATTCTGCCATAGTTCTATCAGTCTTAGCTCCCATGTGGACATTCTGCATGCCAAAGCTGTTATTTTGTCCCAGAATAATTATACTAGGGTAATTATTCCAAATAAAATTACTATTATTTTGAAACAGAACGTCCATACTAATCTCAAAAAAAATACTGTTATAGCAGCAAAGATTATAGATATGCCAGGAAATATCTATTTGAGGACAAGACCTCCAGTGGTAGAGAATTTGCTGAGTTGCCGCAATTTAAGATGGCCTTTTCTTTCAGTTTTTGGTTTTTGTTGTTTGGTTGGTTTATTTGGGTGGGTTTTTTGTTTCCTTGTTTGTTTGTTTTTAAGGTTTTAGGGTTGTACTTTTATTGATTGGTTGGTTCTGTTTGGTTTTTTAGCTGTTGTTTGCTGGGATTTTTTGATTGTTCCTGGATTTGGTTTTTTTGATAAAAAGGTTATTCTACAGTTTATGAAAATGACACCCTAGTGTCACTGGGATAATTTTCTATGATTTTCTGTGTCCTGAAACTCAGTTCATTTGGAATTAATTTCCCTTGTTCTTTGGAGTGGTGTTGAACTGCATTATCTGTAGAATCACGCAAAATTTCAGAGCTCAACAAACAATAAATGACCATGATTAATGCAGCTTATTCTGTGACAGTTTTTGGGATCACATGAGAGATATCATGGCTATTGCTCTGAAAGGGTTTTCCTCCATGTTACATGCCCTTGTTCCTTCATCTATTGCCCTGCCTGTATTGTCTCCTTCTTCTATTGTCCTCCTTTCTTTCAGCCAGTTTCAGTGTGACTGGTGAATTGTCACAATTATTGCAAACCTGTTCCTTCATGCAGAATAGCCAAATCTTTATTCACATGGCCCATATTTATGCAATTATCAGAAGGCACCATGTTAACCCTTATGGTCAGCAATTCATTGAAACTCAGTTCACTGGTTGGTAATGGCCAGTGTACATGTCCATCAAACTTTTCTCTTTTGAAATACATTTCCATTCTTTCTTCATGGATTCTCATGGGATGGTCTTTTTATGTTCACTGGTGCAAATTATCTTCTCATAAGAATCAGTTGCTACACAAACTGATTTTCATGCTTATAATTCTTTTCTCATAGGAACTTAATAGGCTAGCCTAGCCAGAATAGCAAGGTCTGAACCATGATTTACAAGGCTTTTCTATTGAAAAGTTTTACCTATGTGTAACAGTAAAAAATTTTCCTTGTGTTGTGCACTGTAAGTAAACAGCCACTTTGAAGTTCTAGGCTTCTTAAAAGGAGTGACCTAAGAGGGAAGGGCAACAAACTCACATTACAATTGCAGATGCTTTTTTCGTTCTGAAATAAAGTAAAAAATGTTTTAAGAACTGAGAGCCTCAGAAAAACATTTTGCTGTTGTCATTTGACAGTTCACTTGATAATGCACCAACTAGTATACTTTTAGTACCTGCACACATATATGTCAATGAAATGTACATGGCTTTTTCTTGTCACTTCAAGTGACCTGAAAGAGGGCATTGTCTCCCACAAATAACTTATAAAGGCAGCCTTTTAAATATTCTACAGTTCTTTGATGCCTTCAACTTTTCTTGATAGAGACACATTTGAAACTTGTTCAAGGATAATAAGCAGAGACACCTTTGTTCTTTCAAGTATTCCTCTAGGTTTTACAGAGTGTATTTTTCTTGTTGATAGGTGGAAGTACTCTATTCTGGGGATTAAATACAGAATACACTCTCTGGTTTTAAAAAGTTCTTTGCTGATATAAGCATTTAGTAGCAGAGCTAACAGCTTGATTCTTCAGAAAAAAATTCACGCAAACTTGCTCCTTGCAGGGGGTATTTGTCACTCAATGCAGCGAGAGCAGCAACAGCTTATTCTGATCTCATCATTAGCAATGAAACCAGTAACCCAGTTCTGCAAATTAGCACACTGAAAAAAAGCAGTCTGAGGAGCCAAGTGGCAGAATGACTTCCTTGAGTTTCATAGAGAACATGTTGAGCTTCCTAATATTGACGCAGTGCAGCATTTATGTGTTATAACAGACATCCCAGGGAAAAAGAGTATCTGATAGATCGCACTAAAATGTCTGATTGAGTGACGAAAGAAGACAAATGTCTGATATGTCTGATAATCCCATAGGGAAAAAAATCAAATAAACAGGAGATATATATTTTTTAAATGCAGACAATTGCATATGTAATTTTAAAATCTCTTTGGATTCATATTAAAGACATAAGGCACAAAACATTGGAAAATAGCAAAATGTATTAAAATAAATATTTTGAAAATTACCAAGATATGCAACTGTTATTTCAATAAGACAATAAGCTGTATATTTTTATCTTTGTTTTTCATATCTATCCCAGATGGAACTAAGAAACAGTATTTGAAAATGAAAATTCTATAGAAGAATTCCAAAGCCAATATAAATTGCTGTGAAAATCACTATTTCATATAAAAATAATGTCTGCTGATTTTCATATGTTTTAAAAATACTTCATTCCAGAAAGACAGGGTTCTGTTACTCTGGATCCAAACAAAGAGGCATCCTACCCAGCTTTACTCATTGAAATGTCAGATTCCTAGTACAAGACATATTTAGGTTTCTTGTCTAGCCAATGGAGAGAGACTGGATTTCCAAAGTACATTTCTTTCTCTGTACTTTTCCAGCTGAACATGCCTGAGAGAGCCTAACCAGCTGTCTAGGGCTGGGCATCTAACTGCTAGATATCCAAGGCATGCTTGAGAAGCATCCTTATCTAAGACTTCTAAAATACTTTTGGTTCTGAGAAGTTATAACACTTTTATTGATCTCCTTCAAATATTGTGTGATCTTTCTGCAGACCAATTGGCAGTGTCACACAGGCTTAGAGTTTTCATGGATAACATAAAGCTGCTCAATCTTTTTCTTACAAGCAGTAAGCAGTGGATTGCCTGTCAATATGAAGCATATATAAAGCAGAAAAGCAGAACTATCAACAACAGACTCTTACTGTCTCTTCTCCCTCCCCTTCTCAATTAACACCAGGGTCAAGCTCAACAGTTCAAACAAAAAGAATTGTAATTTGTTCCTTTAAAGAGAAACAGTAACTTTAGAAAAAAGATATATTATTGATTTGGTTGAGTTTTCTTGAATAAATTGTTTGCTATTTGCAGGCTGCTGTCCTTCAGCATATATAAAGCATATTTTGTTTGGACTAAGGCTTTCTGAAAACATCCCTACTCTGCAATTAGTTCTGCGGAAAATGTTAATTCCAGTTTCATTTTTCTGGAATATGAAGATGCCAAAACTCCAGACAGGACAAAAGGAAAGACAGGTATCCTATAAGAGGGAAGGTATCCCGACTCAGGACTATCTTCCAGTTTTTGTTTGCATTCCATCTATGTTCTCTGATGTGACTTATAGCAACGTAATATTTGGATGAGCAACTCATCTCTTATTCCAGAGCAATGCAGCAAACTAATTGAATTGAAACCTTTTTGTTAAATTCCTTTGAATAATTTAAATATGATGATGATGTAATTATATTCTTGCTGCTCAAAAAAATTGCATATGAAAACATAAGATTCCTTGACAAATTCACTTCTTTTTTTGTTTAGATATAATGTTTTAAAAAACTGGATTCTTGGTTGAGTATGAAAAGAAACAATGACTTCTTAATACATGATTATGAAATAGATAGTTCCTGCAATCTGAAAATCCACATTCCTCATTTGTCTGCTATTTTCTGTTAATATATGATTGTCTAAATCTTTTTTCACAATGTTCTTCACTGCTTCAGTGTCTTTAAAATATCAGTTGCTAAATTCAGAACAATGACCTTAAGCTTTAAATTCAAATTTTGTTTCAGTTTTAAGTGTGCAGTGATGACCACTGATATTTAGTAACACAGTTGCCATTACTCTTGCACATAATCCAATTCTGTAGTCAGCTTTATGAAAGCTTTTGTTGGACATTCTCTTTTCCTAGGAAGCTAAAATTAGTTCCTTTCCTTTTATAAATCCTATAGTCTGTTCTTTTAGTTCCCTTTTGCCCTCCTATGAAATTTGCCCAAATGCTCCAGAGTCTGTCCAAGCTTTCAAGCTACAAGAGAAGATTAAAAATTCCTTTTCTCATGAACTAGAAAATTATTGAGTTTTCTTATTTTCAAAACACTTATTGTAAAAAAAAGGCAATGCACCATCTGTTTTTTAGGGACATGCAGACATTATCAAATCTCTTGTATAATATAACCCATATAAGACAGAGACCCCATATATATACATACATATATAAATATATACATACATATATATATATATATATGTGGGGTTGTTCCTATTAGGGTGCAAAACCCGACATTTCCCCTTGCTGAACTCCATAATATTCCTGTCAGTCCCCATCTCCAACCTGTTGAAGTCCCTCTGAATATCAGGACAACCATCTCGTGATTTAGCCACTCCTCCCAGTTTTGGGTCATCAGCAAACTTGCTGGATACTAGACCCTGTACCATCATCCAGCTCATTAATGAAGATTTTGAACAGGACTGGACCCAGTATTGATCCCTGGGGTATACTGCTGATTACTGGCCTTCACTAGTCTTTGTTCACCAATCATCATTCTTTGGGCCCAGACATTCATCCATTTCTCAGTTGATTTTACAGTCTACTCATCCAGCCCATACTTCAGTGCCTTTTCTACGAGGATGTTAATTGGTGTTCAGATGCAATTATACATATAGCTTCAAACTCAACCAACTAGTTTATCATCTTCTACTTTCAAATCAAACAAGAGACGTTCTAGCCCATTGCTCAGTCACTCAGCTGAGCAATGGCAAACTTGCAATTTCAATTCCTGCTCTCACGAGTGTTTGCATATTGACATTAAAAAGACATTGAATAAAAGGTCTCAGAATGGTCTTAAATTTGCTAGGTAAAGCAAAGCAAATCTTATTCAAGTTCAGTGGACTATTCATGCTTCATCAAATTAATAATGCAATCCTATTTTTCACTTGAAGAAATGAAATCAGAAACACATAACTGCTAGAGTAGTTTTGTTCTGGCCCACATTGTATCAGGCAAAACGAACATATAATCTTCTTAATAAACAACCAAATGTTTTTAACTCCAGAACCTGTTCAGATGCATAATGAATCTTCTTGCAATGCAGCATTATAGTACATTTACATTGAGAGAAATTACTTCTCATATGAAACTTACAAGTGGAAATGTTTGAGCAAGATGCAACATCTGATATTTTTATATCAGCTTTATGAATAAAACTTTGCTCATAACAATCCTTTCTCTAGGTTTCCATTGTTAAAAGTATTCTCACATAAGAAAATTTGTGTAAATGACAAGAAGGCACTGGTGAGCCCACACCTTCAGTCCTGCATCTAGCTCTGGGCTCCTCACTTCAAGAGAGATATTGAGGTGTTGGAGTGTCTTCAGGGAAGGAAAACGAAGCTGGAGAAGGGTCTAGAGAGTAAGTATTGGTTTATGAGGCAAGGTTCTGGTACCAGGGGTTCTGCAGGGGTGGTTTCCATGAAAAGCTGCCAGAAGCTTCTCCCATGTCTGGCAGAGCCAATGCCAGCCAGGCCCAAGATGGACCCACTGCTGGCCAAGGCCAAGCCAACCAGTGATGATAGCAATGCCTCTGTGATGGCATATTTGAGAAGTCAGAACAGTTATTGTCCAGAAGGAATTGCAATAGAGAAGTGAGGATTCATGGTACATGAAAGAAACAGCCCTGCAGACAGCCAGCTCAGTGGAGAAGGAGGGGCAGGATGTCCTTCGGGTGCTGGATCAGAGATTCCTCTGCAGCCCATGGTGCAGAGCGTGGTGTGGCAGATGAGCCCATGCAGCCCATGGAGATCCACAGGGATGCAGTGTTCCACCTACCCTGGAGGAGCCCTTTGCCAGAGCATGTGGATGCCCAAAACATGGCTGTGGCTCCATGGGAAATCCATGCCAGAGCAGTTTCCAGGCAGGACATATGAAGCCATGGAGAGAAGAGCCCATGCAAGAACAGGTTTCCTGGTAGGATTACAATCCCCTGGGAAGGACTCAGGCTGGAGTAGTTCATGGACAACAGTAACCTGTGGGACAGACTTCTACAGGAGAAGTTCTTTGAGAGCTGTCTCCTGTGGGAGGGACTCCACACTTAGTCTTTCCCACAGGCAGGTTTTCTTCCCCTGAGAAAGAAGCAGCAGCAAAAAAATCATGCACTGAACTGATGGTAACCCCCACTCCCTGTCTCCCTGCACTCATGTAAGAGAGGAGGTAAAGAATTGAGAGTAAAGACTGGGAAGTTGGAAAGGTGGGAAGAAGGTGTTTTTTAAGATCTGTTTTTCTTCTCATCAACCTACTCTCATTTTGTTAATAATGAATTCAACTTATTTCCCTAAGCCTAGTTTGTTTTGCCCTTCACAGCAATTGGTGAGTGATCTCTCTGTGCCCTTATCTCACTCAGCCCATGAGCCTTTTGTTATAATTTCTCTCTCCTGTCCATTTGCAGAGGAGAGTGAGAGATTTTGGTGACCATCTAACAGCCAGTCTAGGCTGGACTTCAGGAGGAATTCCTTCAGTGAAAGAGTGATTAAGCCTTAAGATGGGCTGTGCTGGGAAGTGGTGGATTCACCATCCCTGGAAGTGTTAAAAAAATGACTGGACGTGACATTTACTGCTATAATTTAGTTGACATGGTGGTGTTCAGTCAAAGTCCAGGCTTGATGATCTTGGAGGTCTTTTCCAACCTTAATGAATCTGTGCCTCTGTGAAGACAAAAACCTGCATGTTGAATATTAGAGTTTGGAACCACTTAGAACCCTACAAAAGTAATAGGCTGAATATTAGAAAATAATAGAAAACTAGATTACATCACATGAATTCTGTATTTTCTAATGAAATTAAATTTTCATATCTCATCAGTTTCTGACTTTTCAGATATTTGCATTTCATATTCATTTTCATTTTACACTGTGGTTATACGTTATTAAAAAAAAAAAACATTAACTAAGCCAGATTTCTGAACAGGACACATTGAAAACCAGGGAAAGGGTCAGGAGAATTACTGTGGATTCCCAGAATAATGATCTCCAAAGTACATCAAAAAATGGTCATGGACAAATTAAAGACACTTGATCCAGCCACCTCCATTCTGCTTGTTTTACTCCACAATGTGTAGTGTCCACATGCTTACTGCATCTTTGCAGATATCACACACCAAAGGTAGTGACTTTTTCAGTTAGGCAGATCATTCCTGTTATCTACTGATAGGATTCTTTCCACCAGGTTTCTCAGACATAAGTCATTCTACTGTCCCTGTGTTTTCTGTAAATTAAAACTGCTGAGCTACAAAAAAAGAGCATGTAAGTGAAGACAGAGGTCATATTAAGCAGTTAAATGAAAATGTAAAGATGAATGAAACTATTTTTATCTCATGTTTTTGATCCAAAATAATTTTTAAATAACAACAGATTTAGAGTTATCTGGTAAACTAGATTGTGTAACACCTTGTGCAGCAACTTGAAAATTTGACTTCTGATGACCATATTTAAATCTATGAACCTAGAGGCTTTTGAAATTCAAAGTTCTTCATATTTCTTTAAATTGGATATCAAAATAGATCTGGAGAATTATGCCATAATTTTTATCTCAGTGACTGTAATATGACCAGCAAAAATTTCAATGTCAAAGCTTTATACATCTAAAATTAAACAAATGAGATGTGCTGAACTGTCAGACTGTGCAAGTCCCTTAATTTAAGGAGATAAGATTAAAATCCATTTGCTCTTAAATTGTTTTTAAGAGTAATTCCTGTTTTGTTCAGGAAAAATTTACTTTAAATTCTCAGGTTGTTATTACACATCAATATTTCTAGAAAGATTCATGGTGAATCACATCCCATGTCTCAAGCTTGGGCTGTAAGGACTTTAAGACAGGCCTGTTTTTTGCACTGTGCTTTTCCTGGAACAGAACAATCTGTGTTCTTGTACTTTTTGACAGCATTGTAAGTGATACATAGTAGGAAAAATTAAATTGGTGGGGGAGGAAAACTACAATTTTAACATTCGCAGAAGGCAAGACAAAGAATTTTCCTGCAGTGAAAGAGCATGAATGAGCATAGGACTTACTTTTAAAAATACTCTATACTGAGCAAATTATTTTCTTACCATTTATTATAGTTATTGATATTTGAGTCCTCCCTATCCAAAGGACTTCATGTTGCTCAAGTCTTCACCATATACCCATCGTCCTCACAGTGTTCAAGAGCAAAGTTTTCCTAATCAAGCAAAATCATACCATAGAGGAGATTTTTTTTTGTCTTCTAGGGCTTCTCTCTGCAGTAACAATGCTAAAAAAGCAGTCCTGTTGAGTACATGATTGAATAAATGCATGTGGCTATTCAGCTTGCTGGAAGAGGTGATGGCAAAATGCAAAAATTGAAGGGGTTTTGAGCACTGGCTTTAATCTGTCAAGTTTAACATCTGCCTGCTACAAAGACTGCCAGGACAGGATATTCTGTACCACATGTACATAGGCACTCACTAGATAAAAGTACACAGAGAAATTAACTGTCACTTAACAATGTAAAACAGGAGGTAGACATTCATATTCTCAGAATATTCTACAAAGCAGGGAGCACACATGTGAAGGAAGCTTACTTTCAAGGGTTTCTGTTACTAGTACTGCAAGAGAGTTTTGTTAAACTTCTGAAAGCAGTATCATTGGAAGACAGCCTCCACTTAAAAGCCTCATAAGGAGATGTGACATTCAGGACAGAAACTGAAATATTTTTATCTTGACAAAGGTAGATACTTGAAAAAAAAGCACATTAATTTTCAGAAAAAAAAATCCCTGGATTTCTAAGCTGGTATCCTGCTGAGATCCAGTATAAAACTTCTAATCAAAGGAAATAATTTGAATGTCTCAAAAAAGACTGGTCACATAAAGACCTGGTTTCTGAACCAGTTTTTCTCATAGAAGCTGAGATGATTGAATAGTGAAAGTAAAGAAATATGAGAATCATAGGAGAGAACATCCATTAGAGAAAGAAGAGTTTTTACTATCTGCTCAAAGGCACCAAACTATACTGCAGTGCTTGAAATCTTCCCTGGAGTTTTTCAAACACCTAAGCTATTTAAGTGTAGGAGTTTGTTTAGCCCTAATCCATGGCTAAAAGTGTGTATTGCAAAGCTGTTACATATTTAATTAGTTTGCTGTGCAATTCTTGTAATGGAACCAAAGGAAAGGTTCTTTTTATTGAACATCAGTCAAGCTTGTAAAGAAGTGACTTTGGGAGATTAGATTGGTCATCTGTGCTTTCTCTGAAGTAAATGGACAGAGATAGACACCTCCAGCAGGCAATTCGTTCTACCTTGTTAGTTGTCTAAGGCTCTTTGGATGAACCACCTTTTGACAGTATCTCTCTCTTTATATCTTTCAGAGGGCATATAGTTAGCAACACATAGCTATTAAATTTTTAGGAAAAATAAACTTTATTAGTCTTTATACACAGCTTCTTTTAACTGAATAAGCGTACACACTTCTTCTGATTTTTAGAGTTTTTAAACACATTATTGACCTATAACTGAAAATAAACTCTATGATTCTGGAGGAATATTCAAAGTTCTAATGAAAACCAAAGAGAATAGAAAGGTCACTAAAAAAACCCAAAACCAAAGCCCAAACCAAACACATCCAACAAAAAACCCCAAACAACCTAAAACTGCACTAGGAAGCACTGACTTACAACTCTGACAAAGGAGATGAAAGAAAAGAAAAAGGTCCTTTAGAAGCAACTAGAAAAAATATGTGGTGTTGGTGAAGTTGATGAGAAGTAATAAGACTGTGTGTCCATATTAATTTATATGTAATAATGTCCTCTTTCCACTAACAACAGCAAATGTTCAATTACACAAAAAATGGCACTTTTCTCCTTTATAATTGCTTCATGTTTTTGAAACAGGAAGAATACAGGAAAAGGAGCATTGGTTTATTTCCTATGATGACTCATTAAATCATAAAATTACATTTGATCTTGTAGCTTTTAAAAGACATTTTGTTGTTTTGCAGAGGCCCAATTGATCAGTTCAGAAAAGTTGTAGTCATGTATTGGAGGAAATACTTTGTCTGGACCAGTCTGTGGTGTTTTCTCTTGAAATATATCTGTGGCAATCAGATATTATGTGTGAATACATATTCAGCTTTCCTATGTTACACTACATTATTGGGGTTTTTTTCAATTGTATGCATGTAACTCCACGCCAATTTTTTTTTTGTCAGTCTCTTCATAAGCACAAAGACTGTAGACTTTCCAAATACTGGTATTCCTGTTAGAATGTGGATTCCTACCCATAAACACTGAGCTATTCATCAACAGAAACTTTTCAAAAGCAGGCATTTCAGAGAGGAATTCCCCTCTCTGACACCCTCTTTAACACTATCTTCAGACAGTGGAGCAGAAAATGACCTTAAACCTTTCCTCTTTTGAAGCTACACTCGCTTTGATATTACACTGAAAGATAAGAAGAAGGGCTGGTACCTCCACAATACAAAATTGTACGAGGTTGTGTGCAGGCAAATAGGATAGGAGGAAAAGCTGACTGGAAGACTGTGAATAGCATGCAGAGCCTTTGCTGATGTGAGCTACTAGTTAGAAGTCGTGCTTACATGGATCCCAATCTAAAACCAAGCATGATCAACGTGATCCCTGGATGTCCAAGACTTAAACTGAGTCAAATGACCCCTCATAGACCTACAGTAAATACAACTCTTTCCAAAGTCTGATCACATCCCTCATTCCAACCCTTTCAGGCTGTTGGTGCTTCAAATCTACATCTCACAGGAAAGAAACAAGGAGAGGAAAAGATGCAAAAGAGTATGAAAGCCATCAATTAGTGCGGGAAATCAGTGATCTGCTTCATATACTGGTTCATAGAACAACAAAATCATAAGATATTTTCAGTTGAAAGGGGCTTAAAAGATCACCCAATTTCTGTCCCCCTGTCATGGGCAGTTGCACCTTCCAGTAGACCAGGTTGCTCAAAACCAAAATAAAAAACCCCAACCCATGAACTCTTTTGAGACAAACTAACACTACTGAGAAACAAATGCTGGTGAGTACATCCAGCTAACCAAGTCTATAAATGAATTCTGGTACTCCTGATTCACTGACGAGTAAATCCGGAATGGTAGCTGCCCAGTCTGGCTCCATGTCCATCATACACTAATCCTAGACATGTGATCTCTGACACCTAACACATGGATGATAGGGGCAAAGCCAAACCCCTGTATCCCTCCCATACATAAAAAAATACTCACACATTGCTCCCCAGCAGCTGGAATCCAAATCTTAATTGTAATCTCATCAGTCCTTGTCAGATTTAGATCTACTCTCATCCTGCTGCTTCTTCCATCCCTTATTACACTCTGACAGTCCACAGTGGTTTCCTTTTCAGCTGTTTTCCTGTCAGATACTCCTAAAACTCAAGTCTTCAGTCCAAACCAATTCCAAGCATGGCCAATGAGTCTCATTATCAGAACTCTCTTGGTAAAATTTATCTTTTAATAAACTTTTAATATTGTGTTGGTCTCTACCTTCCTCCTATCTCAGCTGTAAGAGCTGTAAGACAGGGACCTCTGTTAACTCCTGTCCTAAATCAGTCATGCTCTCCTAAATTTGAATAAATCTTAAACATTTTCATGGGTAATGAAACATTCACTCAGCAGAAAGCTTCAAAATAATTCAAAATTTTATTCACATTTTTCAGAACACTAAGAATGCCAATTTATAGACACAAATGATCACAAATCTATAATAGATTTCCTGTAAAAGGATGCAGTTTTTCAGATCACAATAATTGCTTCAACCAAATACCACTTCATATCAATACATAACATAATCGACAATGCACAGGGTACAGCAATCTGATTGACATATTCTTCTGTAAAGAACTTCAAGTGGCCTTTCCATAAGTAATTTGAGGAAGCCCAGGAGACTAGCAAAAGAAGAACTGATTCTAATAGAAGAAATACTCTCCTTAGTTTACAAATGAAATAAGTTTTCTCTCTTGCCAACTGAATATGTTGCACTAAGTTTGATCAGCCCTTTTATCTCGACAAAGATTGATTGCCAATTAAATATTGCATAAGCTAATAAAATGATACCTGAATTTTATCCAGATGGCTTTATTAGAAACAATAATGTTCGATATAAACACTACTTGGAAAGAGAATACTGCTCCAATATGTCAGAAGTTGCAGGAAGTTTTAATGCTATCTTGACAAGCAGGAAATCTCAACAGGTAGTATTGAAACTTAAGGTGACCTTGTAAAAAGATTATATAAAAGATTTTATTATACTGATGTTTTCTGGCATTACACTTTTTCCACCATTTGCTGTCAGGTTGCATTCAGTGAAATGAAACTATGTGAACAGCCATCCTTCAAATACTAAGTTCCATTGTTTTTCCTGCCTCCCAGGGCATGCAATAGCTACCCACCACCTGCTGCTCACAGGCTGGTTGGTCAGGTTGCAAGTGAGAATTGATAAACACTGATTTTTTAGTGCCTGAAACTATATTATATCTCTGTAGTGCTTAGGACAGCTCCTGTAACCCTGTGCTGATCTGCCAACATCCCTAGAACAAAATTAAAAAAACTTCTAGACTGGACTATCTGTATTTGTATTTTACCTTGTATGTTATACAAGGACTTTGAATAAAATTTTATATTTGGGGCAAGCAAAAGAACAGCCAAGGGCACATTCATTAAGCATCTGCAGCTGAAATTATTTTGGGTTCATTGATTCAATGTTTTTCATGAAATAATTGTATGTGGCTGTTCAGACTTATAAACAAACACTTCTGTTTTCAAAAACTATGATAGAGATAAAGGACAAGAAATTATTCAAGGAACTTTCTCTTAGCTGACATCTTCCAGGTGCACCCTAAAAAATTATTTATAACCATTTGAAAAAGCAATAGTATTCATTTACTTAATTTTTTCAAACACACAAGCTGGAATTAGGTACAAAATAAGGAAGATTAACCCTATATGAGCAATGGAAAAGCTTTCAATCTGTGTTTTTCTCATCACCTTTCACTCGATGGAAAAAAAAAATATCTTTGACATCGGTCTAGCTATCATAAAATGTAATTAAAATTCTTTAAGCTCAGAATAAAATGTTCTAAATAGGTTAGGAAGCTAAGTTTACTCTATTTTTATGAAGTATCATGTCCTGAAACAGGTCACATTCCCAAAAGAATAAATAAAAAAACTATATTTTTTCTTGCAGAAAAAATACAGGTTTAATATTTAGTGGCAACTAACCATAAGACATAATGTTATTTTTTTAAATATTGAACAAAACCTTGTTCCACAAGGAAGGATTTAGCGAAAAATCAGAGACATTTACAAAAACTGCAAAATTTTTCAGAAGTGCCCTAAATTCTATTTTAAGAAATCTCTAATGTTGATATGGCTGGGATTGCATATAAAAATATTTTTAATGACACATTTACCCCACTAGCAGTTATCAGTCCAGCAGCAGCTTCCCTAGAAGCTGGCACTCAGGCTGTTTTTGCCCTTCACGTTATTATTCGTGCTTGCTTGTTTTGGTTTTGTTTTATTTTTACCGTTAAAAGTCTTTCTTTATTGACATGAATTTCCAAAGAAGCCTGTAAATATTGATTTCTCCAGGAGAGCAGAAAAAACTGATAAATCACATACCTGCAAATGTACGCCAAGGATATTAGTACCATAGTCAGCAAAAGAATAGAGATTCTTGATGGCATACCTTCATCCCTTTCATTGAAAGAAACACAACAAACACCACCACAACCACAAGAAACTCCAAGAACAACCAACAACCAAAAATACAACAAAGAAACCTAAAAGATATGAATGGCTGTGGTCTGTTGGCAGCACAGATGTACATCAGCAAGCCCAAAGTATAATGGAAATCCAAGACTCTATAATCTTGAATGCCAACTTTTTTTCAGAAGTAGTTTAGAATTTTCATTCGTGTGATTCAAAAGATGCACAAAGCCAGAAGAAAAGAGAGAATTGTCTATAGTTTGATTAGCAGCTAATGGAACAGAATTAAAATTAAAAACCATTTAGCCATGGAAGTTACGTACTTTTATTGAGCAAAACAATCCCTTAGCTGGTTACAGAGCAGAAGTGATTGCAGCTAAATTGAATGAAACTTCACCTGGTGTCCTTGTGTACTTGTGTGGTCACTGTTTATAAGATTCTTTAATGTTCAAAAAAGATTGTTTCTCCATTATAGAAGGCTATACCTCAAAAGCAATGTTGAAATTTGCAACACACCCATGAGATCTGTGGGAGTGTGGTTCTATACAGTTTAAATAATAAATTTTTATAAATTTGTATTTCTGAAGTGAGAAATGAATTTGCATAAGACATAGTAAATAGGTGTATTTTTCACTAAACCATTTTGTGACTTTATTGGGCAATATTTATTTCCTTTCCATACTCTTACTGCTTTTGTTTTCTACCACTGTTGAGATCCCAGGTTGTGCTCCTGTTGGCACATGCCACACATCAAAAAAATTCATAAATATATTTAAAATTTATTATCATTGAATTGACTTACCTATTCATCTAAAAACCCCAAACCAAACAAGAAACATGAAGTAAAACATAGCAAAAATCCCCAAGCAAAACAAAACACATGAAATGTCAATGATGCAACAAGAGAAACTGGTTTGTTTTTTTTTTTTCTCAGGTTGAAACTGATTGAGAACATCCCCTATATAAAAATAAAATGCATTTCTGTGGATGCACTGATGCTTCACCATCTGTCCAACATCTCAGATTTACTCTCCCAGATAACTTCATATTTCACCCTGCAGTCCCTAAAGAAGCATCGCTTTAAACCGAGCCACATGGAAAAATGTTCTTCAATAAAATCTGAAGGTCTTGCTTTTAGCTGCAGGGGCCTCTAATCTAAATGAATGATGTGCCTATACAGTAAGCTGCATTTATATTTATGGAAATAGGGAGGAGCAAATGTACAGGAAAGAAGGCTAGAACAAAAATAAAGACTGAAGAAAAAAGAAGGAGAAAATAGACTGGAAAGAAAAAGAAAGCTAGCAAAAGAGATGTAAAGAGAAGGCAAACAAAAAAAAAACAAACAAAAAACCAACAAAAAATCTGGAATGACGGCAGTGAAAGACAGAGGGATTTGCAGAGAAAGCCAGAAGATGCTGGCAGCCATCTATCAGTCTGCCTTCATGAAACAGGTATTGGAAATTAACTCGGGAACCCTATGAATTACATTCAACCCATGCTCTGGGCTAAGCACTTGTCAATTTTAGCTGCTATTGCAACCTATTACTTACAGACCGCATGGCTGGCAAGCTAATGACACTAGAGAGAGTTAAAGAACAGCAGCATAACCTGTGTACAGAGATGCCTGTCACAGTCTGAGCATTTCTTCCCACTGTCCGGTGGGAAAGCCCAAACTCTTGCTTCCTCAGTGAGCACCTCATATCAGAGTGACCTCATATCACATTTTTTCTCATAGAAGTACACACCTGAAGAATTAATCAATGATCTGCCTGTCCAGAGAAAGCTTTCACAAAGTTTTTCTGAGCATTGTGAAAAAGTGTTTTGACTAAACTTTTCTTAAGTGTTCTTCCCCCTCCTGGTAAGATAATCCATTCTGAATCAGAGCTCTCAAAACTGACAAGTTTTTGAACATGCTAATAAAAAAGCAGGCAAATATGTTTTCCCTATAAAATTTAGGCCTCTTATGTATACAATGTACTTGGTTGTGGGTCACAATGTCCCCCCTGTCTAATACTTGATTACTTAGGATTCAAAACCACCTCCAAGGGAAGGTACATTTTATATCTACAAATGCATGCATTAATAGTGGTGCACTGAAATATTAAAAATGCACTTTATTAGAAATGTCCCTATACAAAATACTAGAACTGCTTTATTGTATTTTTTCAGCTGATAAGCTTGTCTAAGAGTGAACTATTTTAATAACCAAGCACATTTAGAGTAGATGTCAGACACTGTGATTCTGTGACTAACAGCTGCTTCTGCTGTAGGTGGAGAGAGGAGAGAGAGAAAGAAGTACAAGTACCAAAAAACAAAGCGAATGCCAAATTAGAACAAATGTTTGTCAAGTAAAAAGGGCAGCTTTTTGTTTGATGAAAGAGACTTAATTAGAAAAGTCACAGAAAGAATCCGTCTTGAAAGTACCAGATCTATTTTCTTCAGATAAGCTAATGAGCCACACTGAACTCTGCAAAGAATTGCTGAACCAATAATACAAGAGGAAGAAAGAAATCTAGAAAAGAACCTGCAATATCCCTTGGAAATGAACTAACCAATTTTGAATGCAATGCTCCATCCCAGGAAAGGAATGGTATGACATATTGGCTTACTATTTTTCCTTCAATTTGAGTGAGCAATGGACAAATAAGTGCTTACAGAAAGAAATTACTTTTGTACATTGTTTCTCTTTTACAGCAGACTGTAAGTTCAAAATTCAAATCGCTTGCTGTATGTGCTAAGTCACCTACATGGTACATTATCTACCCAGTTTGCTGTCTAATTCTATCAAGGTGGTTTTTTTTCCCCTAACAGCAACCATAACAAGAACCTATTAAGGAACATAATATTTTGCATTAGACAAGGACATCTTGACTGTATTAAAGAACACAGTAAACAAAATTCTTTTAGCAATGACAAAACAATTAAATAACAAAAACAAAAGATGAACCCAAAGAAAAATTATTATGTAGAAACTCAATGTAACTCTAAAATTCTTTTTAAAAATATTTTATTCTAAAAAATTTTGGAGAGTTTTATATTTCATAGGTATTCTTTAAGTGCTTTTTTCCTCATTTTTAGCCTTTCACATTATACCCATGTTTGACACAATACTGCAGGACTGGAATTCAAGTCTACAACATGTATATAATTGAATCATAAAGCACCTATACTCCTATGCCATCAATTAATCAAAAATATTTTTTTTCATTATAGGACAGAAAAACAAAAAGAAGATTCATTGAAAACAAACAGGCTAATAAAAAATATCAGCATAAGTTATGATTCAAAGATCCACAGAAAATTCACATTATATGGATTTTCAAAACAGAAAAGGCAAACTTTTAAGAGGAACTTTTCCACATTTTCTTTCAGTTTATCTTTAAGGTTTTGGAATTGAACCTTTGTGTATGAGGTTCTCAAAAAGCTCATTGAAATCTAGAGATATTTTCTATCTCTGTATAGAATATACAGAGATATATAGAATGTCCTTCTCAAAGGACAGAAAAGCATGGATAAAGATAGGACTTTTTACAAGTTTTGATATACATAAAAATCAAATGCTTATCTTGGCAGAAGATGCTATATTTAACTAACAAAAAATATTAAGTGTATTTGGTGGAGAGCCTCCTACTCTGGGAGAGTAAGGAGGAATATAGATTAAGTTCATATGCCTCCCTTTTTTATTGAAAAAAGTATGTAACAATTTATTAAAATATTCCTCTAATAAATGTGGTTAAAATATGATAAAATTAATAAATTATTTGAATCTGCAAATATACACTTATTTTAAGTATGGGTTTATTTTTATGAAGGTTCAGAAGATTTTTGGGGTTTTTAGTAGTAGTTAAGAAAGAAATACAAATAAACTCCTCATCTTCCCTATCACTGCCCTTTAATCCCTGTCATCTGCAGTATCTCTGTATGTGTAATATATCAAAGACATAATGATTTAACTTGGGTTAGGCGTTGGTATATATCCTTTGGATAGTCATTCCTACAAAATATACCACAGTAAGTGTTGCTAGCAGTGATAGTAAAAAATTTTTAAAGGTTAAGAGACATTCCTGATCCCTGAGGATGATGGAACTCAAATAAATTACATGGAAAATCTGTCATTCATATGGATATGCAAAAATATGGTTGAACCGTGGTAACATTGTGCAAACTACTCCCACAATGACATAAAGTCTCGACAACAATATGTCAGGTTGATGGGTGCAAAGGCAGTAGAAATATGAAGCGATAACAGTGTTAAAACCTAAAACACTCTCTTCAGCTTAAAAAGGGGCTTTTTTTTTTATTTTTCTGTTAAGAATGATGTTGCTGTGTGTTCAGAATTCAAAATGTTAGCAAAGATGATAGTATACCATTGCTAGGTCAACTCTACTTAAACTGATTTTGCCTGCAAATGGAAAACTACAGGCAGGTCAGGTCTCCTGAATTCCAACTTTCTGAGATTTGGGCGTCTCTGTGAGAACACAAATGGGTGCACTTCTAAAAGATATACTGATTTTTTTTTTTTTTTCTCCATTAGCATTGTTTAATGTTACCAATTACTGCTCTGTCAAGACCAGGATTCATAGGAATACAAAACATATTTCAGTATAAGTATTTCTCAGAGCTGCTTGATCTTTGCTACATACAAGCTGTCCAAACACCGGTAATGGAAAGAAGACAGTTTGGATAGGTTTCATTGGTTGAAGACTGTGGGTTTTTTGGGTCACTCTTCATTTAGGTTGTGCCTTCCAGTAAAGAAACATGAGAACACTTGGTAGTCTACTATGCTTATTCAGAGACTGCTTAGCAGTATCCAAAGTATACGCAGCTTTTCAGCTCTGATTGTAGAGAAAATATTATTTATTTCTGCTCTGGTGATATACAGGTACTTCCAATGCTGTTATCTCTTTTTAGTTTGCAGATGCCCCAAAAAAACATTGCTGACCTACTGTCATGGTTTGACCAGGAAGGAGTGGGAATTCTGGGAAGCTGTGGTCAAACCAATGAAGGTTTTGGGTTTGAGACTGGCGTCCGGTGTGGCCAGTGGGGTTTGGACACACCTCCGAGAATACACAGGGGTTAAAAGCAAGGCACTGCCCTGGCACTTCCTCTTTTGGACATCGTCGGGCGAAGAGGTCAGATCCCTTCCCCCGCCCGGCCCGCTGCTGCTGGGCGGGGGAGGGGCCGCCATGCGGGAGGCCTGGGGCCTGGACAGAGGTGGGGGTTGAGGGGGCTTTCAAGGATGGAAGGGTGGGGGAGCCCCAAGAGACATCGAGACAATCGGGCAGCCAGCCCCCCCCCCCCCAGGAGAGAGAGAGCCGGCGGCACCGAATGTGATGGCAGCCAGCCAGGAGGAGAAGGGGGGAGGGAGCCCGGCCGGCCGCAGCAGCAGCACGTGTGGGAGTATCATCTCGTCCCAGGACAGACAGAGACTGAAAACTTTTAACCCTTTCTTGCATGATTGGGGCCTTGCAAAAATGCTAATCCTCCTCGAAGCTGAATAAGAAGGGAGATGAGAGATGAGATAAGATAAGGACCTGGCCCGGAGATGTGGAGATGATTGGATGGGGAGAGATGATTTGGAGTGGCCTTTTGGCTGGACTTTTCTCGTGGCTATGGACTCAGTTGTTCCTGTGACACAGACTGCATTTAGGGGGAGGCAGTGCCTCAAAACCAGGAAGGTTCTTCGTGAGGACCCCCCGGCCCCAGGGGGTTGGAAAAATATGGGGGGGACAGATGTCCCAAAAGCAGAGACTGTGCCTTTTTGGAGTGAGACAAGGCATCCTTGAAAGACAACCCTAAAAGCAGCTCTGGCCATGTCTCGGTGGTGAGAGCACTGAGCATGGAAGGAAGACGTCACAAGCGGCAAATGGACTTTCCGGGCGGTGCCGAAGTGACAGGGAAGCACACGAGGTTTTCAGTGTGTTTCCAGGAGAAGCCTATGGAACGAGAAGGACTCCTTTCCTCTTCATGAACTGATGTTTGAGTATACTAAAGTGTCGTGCCGGGCTGGGCAGTTGTTTTGGGAGAATGTATTGGATTGGGAAAGTCAGGTGGTGGGGGAGGAGGAAAATGGTTTTTTTGTAAGGTTTTCAATTCTTTTCTTTTTTTTTTCCTTATAGTCCCTCCCTATTTTCCTGTAGTTTAAGTAATAAAGTGGTCTTTATGTTTAAGTTAGAGCCTGTTTTGCTTATTCCTGGTCACATCTCACAGCAGACACCAGGGTGAGGCATTTTCATGGGGGGCACTGGCTCTGTGCCAGGCTCAAACCATGACACCTACCAGCTATGAAAGGAGGCAAGTCTCTAATGCAGTATTGCATACTTCAGGAATAACAACATCCCAAAGTCACAGAAGATTCCAGTTGTTTTACTTTCTGCAGGAAACTAAGAAATCCTTAAGCTTTCAAACCCTTTTTATTTTTTGGTAAATAACAGTCTTTGTCTGGATGAAGTGATAATCTGATTCAGTGTTATCTCTAGTGTCCTGTGTTGTAAGTCAAGACCATTTCTACATTCTTTTATGAATGATACCAGAAATGAATCAGTACCCAGAGAGATGGTGTTTGGAGGATGTGTTATCTGCAGGCAGACTGCAGCCTCTGATAATGAATCTGGGGGGGTGATTGCCATATCGGGTAACTAACCGATGAGTTCCTGCAGAAACCCTGAGCAGACCAGTTCTGGATATTACTCATATGCACGTTAATACTGTTTTAGATTCCACCTGAATGAAACAGCTCAAAACATTGAAATTATTGTTAATCTTAATTACTCCATTAAAAGAGAACTCATGCATTGCAGCGTTGACTAGTTTACATTTTTCCTGTATTTCTAGGTAGTATCAATGTTTGCATGGAACTATGTAGTGGTCTGCATTAAAAAGCTGAAATTTACTATGTCACTGCACCACTAAATACAGACATATTTTACTTTTTTCATAAGGAAAAAAAAACCAAAAAAACAAAAAAAACCCCACTAAAAACACCATAGTATAACTCCATGGGGAGTTTTTGTGGCTGAGAAAGTCTTTCAGGTTTTCAGGTCTTGTCTCTGCCTTAACCATCTTGGGTGTGTCCTACCTTTGCATTTGAATGAGACAGATCTAAGACACATTACAACTTCCCTTGCAGCCGAGTTTCAGTGAGGGGAGAAACTGGCTGGACAGACTTGAAGGAATTTCCACTATACCCACATTATTTTCTTATCTGGCTAACTGAGAAACCACACACGGAGAACACCGATTTACAGTCTCTACACAGGTTGTGCATGCCAGCTTCAACAAAAGATAAATAATATCACTATAGTTATTGTCAAAAACAATGAATCAAGTGTAAATCGTTGACTCGTAAGAGTAACTTGGATCAAAACAGGAATCAGAGCTGTAGAATTAGTCCACAACTGCCCTTTTCAAAACTAGCTTTTAATGTATGTTTACCCTCATAGATCTAGACTAAAGTTTTGACATATTTTCAGTGTCAGAAAAGATGGTAGTCTTGCTATTTATATCTAATTTTCAAGCTATTATTTTCTTGAAGTATGTGGAAAATGTATTTCGCTTCCTGTACACACATCTATTTATGGCTTAAGTCAGGTAAATTATTTAGACGTATGGCTTGATCAGAAATTTTTATTTCACATACTTCTTACAATTGTAAGTTTCTTTCATTTGCCTTGTACTGAATATATTTATGCTGACCACCAAGCTACCTCTGATCAGTCACAACTAGTTTAAGGAATATTTTATCTTTTCCATTATTTACAGTTCTACTTGGCTCGACTTACTTAAACCAATATGTCACCTTCTTTTCATTTTTCATGCATGGCCACAGCTTACAATGGACTAGAAATAGTTCTTTATGCCTCTGTGAAATATATCTACAGTTTTCCTTTTACTTTTGTAAAATGGAAGTCAAGCTGGAAGAATATAATGTGTGATAAATTGGTATATTTTTCATTACTATAGAATGTGAACTATTTTCTCTACTGTATATTTGGCTGCTTTTGGCTTTGAACTTTTGCACGTCAATCAAAGTGCAATTTTGAACAAAACTGGTTTTTAACTTTATGCGAGGCTCAGCTAGATTTCTTTTTTCATTGTAACTAACTTGCAAGAGAAAAGTTACCAGCAGAGAAGACCTTATTATCAGACACAGATCAAAATATATATCAAAAATAACCAAAGGTACACATATATGTATATATGTAGCCAGGAAGTGATTATGCTGTGTGTCACAAAAGCGGTGATTGCAAGTAATTCTTAGAGACTTGCTGCCTTTGTATTGTATTCCTTCCCCTTAAACTTTTGCTCTTCCTGCTGCCACCACTGAGATAACAGTAGGAGCACCAGCAGAGACAAAACAACGACTGCTGTTGTCATTGCTTGAGTCAGAATGGCATCTGGCCGTCACAGAAAAAAATGTCAGTAACTTTTCTAAATAGAAATTTTAGAAGTACCTGAAAAAAAACCCAAAACATATTCATTCAATTATTTCCTGATTTGATTAAGTTAATGCATTTGACTAATCCTGAAATATTATTGGACTCCTACCATGCTCTACAGTTCATTTATATGCTACAAATATCTGCTATTTGTCATGCTATTGTGATGCCTGGAACTACCTTTTATCTTTTTCACTTATTGTCCTTTTTTCTTACTTTGATCACATTTCCCATGTTGAATAGGATAACATTTGCAAATGGATGGATATTCTAATGACTGTACACTAAAATTTTTATGTATGGCACACTAATAGTCTCTCTCCATAAATTCTCAGTACAAGCTTCCAAAGCTAACATTGCAATATCAGACAATTTAGGGGAAAAGAGCTGGTTATTGTCATTTTCTTGATTTAAGGGAGATTATTTTTCCTTTCTCCCTCTAACAATGACAACTCTGCAAAATGACCTATTTATCTTTTATTGTCCAGCTCCTAGGAGACAGAAAGCATAGGCAGAGAGTGGAGCATGCACGTCCAACTTACGCATTTTTTTCACCCTGTTTCCTGTGGAAAAACAAAAGCATTGGGATCTGCATCTACTCCATTGTTTGCCACTTCTCAGACACACTGGAATTAAGGTTGGTTTTCTCCAGAGATTAATTCACAAGACTTCAATAAATGAAATAAGACGCTGAAACGGAATTCTAAGAAACCAAATATTATCCATTGCTCCAAACAATGGCTGAGGGGAAGGGAGAACAAATTAAACTGTGAATTTCTCCAAGTTCGTCTGACACAGTTCTTACCCTTCCTATAGCAGCTCTGATGTATGGCATAGATACAATTTAAAGAAGAAGTTACAATAAACCAATCAAATAAAGAAACAAAAAGCCCCAGATAGCAATTTGTAAACAGATAATAGAATAAGATAGTAGTTTGGCTCTTGTCAGACAAACTCTATTATATTCCCATTCTTTGGTTGAAGGAAACAAGAAAAAATAAAATAAAATTAATCACTTCTACCCTCTGAAGTTTTTGGAAAACCAAGCTTTAAACGGAAATAAAAAGCAATTGCCAAAAAATGCATACAGATAACTTTCTCTTTCTTATTTATTTTAAAACATTACAGATGCATTCTGAAGACAAGTCATCAGTCAACAGTGATAGTCAACAGGAAAATATATAAGAATAAATTGGGCTTTAATTTTTCTTGACTAAGTATAGACATCTATCATAACTAATGCACTTCTAATAGCACAGCATTTTTTCCATTAAGTAATCTCATCTATTTTGTTATGTGTCTTAAACCTAATTAGAAAGCAACAGTCCTAGCAGTTATAAGAGGAAAGGCAATATTTCTTTGGACCAATGTAGGTGAAATCTACTGCAATTAAAGTTATGGCAAAGTTTATGCAAGAACAGAGAGATCATATCTTTGCTAAATAGGCTGTGAAGTCCTCCTACTTTTGGTGCTTAATTATTGGTGTCATGCTTGTAATAGCGGCATCTGTGCACACTCAACACTCTAATGGGCAGCTCCTACAGGACTAATGAATTTTAATTGATGGTGTTTAGCGTGGCTTTTGGTTTGTGGCTCTTGTAGAGGAGGCTATGCCCTTCTGCTCTTGTGTCCCCAAGTGAGCTGCATCCCTGTTGGGGAGCTCGTAGGTACAGATGGTCAACAAAAGGTGAAGAATGCCAGAACTCTCTGAGCATCAGTTGCTTTTCAGTAAAGATAAAGCCTGAATTGCTAATCAGCTTCCTTTTTTCCACCCAAGCTGTTTACGCTGTGGGCTTAATGTTAATCTCTCTTAGTTAGATGACACATTCCTTTTTAATTCAAAAAATGCTTCCTAGTTTGGCAAATCAGAAGGCGACCTACTTCCCAGCCTTCCCATAGGTAGCTTTAAATGTAGCATCCTTTGTCAGAGGCAAAACAAAAGACCTCATGGCTGCACTTAATAATTTTATCCATTCCCTGAGTTTTTGCAAAGGATTCAAAACAAATACAACTTCCTAAAACTGCAGTTTTCTTTCCAAATGTTAGCCTTTTTGTATGTATATTTTTTCAGATCAAATATTCAATCTTCACACTAATACTTCCTTCATTTGTGGTTACAAAAAGATGTAATAGAAAGTAAAATTTATTTTGTGGAACTATTATTATTTTTTGCTTTATATAAAAAATTTCTAAATGGGGCAGGGAAGTAATTTGAAAAAAGAGTGGCGTGAATTTATTATTCAAAGTTTTCTTCTTCAGGAAGAACAAATCTAAATTTGAAATACATCAGAGTCTACAGAGAGATATGCTCTAATAAAAATCTGATTTATATAGAAATTGGAAATTGTCCACCTCACGGTCAGCTAATTAACAAAGCTGCTATGAGTTTTTAGAAAATTGCTTGCCTGTTTCCTTTAGTCTATTCACCTAAAAATGAAAAATCAAAATGCAATGTGCTGATTGTGAGTAATATCTCTGAAAAGCTATCATCTTCTGCTAAAAAAGTCATAACAAAATTTAAAAAAAAATGTACAAAGCCCCATTTCTTTGTGCATAATCTTATACTTTTAAAAAGACAACGAAATAAGGAATATTTTTCTGGAAAAATGTATTAATCACATCAACTAGATACCACTATGAATGATTACTTCAAATAGCCATCATTTAGTATTTTTCAGATGAGAAGAAGACTGAAAGTGTTTAATGGGGAATTTGCTTGTTTGAATACTGAAATAAACAATATTTGCATTGCTTTCTAAAACTCATCTGTTTTATCTTTGCCAAAACAGCTCTTCACACTAATTCTGATGTACAAGAAGTTGTACTGCCAAACACAGGCATTCAGCTCTTTCGGAAGATATAACTTTTAACATGTGGCTCTATTTTCTAAAAAAAAGGCCCATGTCCATCAAACTTTAAGTATGCATGCTATTGTTCACTGTGACTTCTAGAAATAATGACATCATAAACAGTTCCAGAGGAGTTGACAAAAAGAAATTAAGAAAATTAATCACTAAAAAGTGCTGCTTTTTCTTTGTATTCCAAGCTCAGCAGTTAAATATGAAAGGATTTCTGTGAAGCTGTCATTATTTGATAACAAGAACATATCAGCTAAAGGTGATATAGTTTTATACAAAAGATGTTCAGAATCTCACATCTATTGACTTCAACTGCTTTCAAAGCAGTCTTTAAGATAATTCTATAATTTATATTTGTGAGGAACAGGTCTTAATAATTCAGTCAGAATTTGGAGGGCAACAAGAACTAGAGGAAAAAAGATCCCTATAAGCTTTAGAAAGTTTTTGGAGAAGTTACTCTTTCATAATCTTTGTGCATATATCGGGTCATGTGCATTAATACTTTCTGGCTCTACTAGCCTGCTTTCTGGGTGTAACACAGCTATAAAAATAATTTAACTACCTGATGAAAAAAGGTTTGTACCTGTTTTGAACCATTTTTTTTAATAATGCTATGTCTCCAGATCACACGAATGTTGACAATGAATATGATGCCTACTTAAATCCTAGAAATAATATTCCCAGAAGAAATAAGCATATAACAGAAAGTTAAAGGATTGTTTCTGAGTATTCACAAGATGAAATTCTCCTAATATATTATTGGAAGATATACTTTTTATTCAAACACTAACATTATGTGTTTGCTTTGAACAATGAACATCATCAAACATGCAGTAAAAAAACTGCAGTAAGCCACTCACTACAGTCTGAGATTTCTAATTCAGGAATTATCTGCACAGAATTTCATATGAAACCCTGGATCCATTAAAAATTATTTCTGCAAGCCAGCTTTAATATCTTCTGTGCCCAAGAGGGTTGGTAACAATATGTGAGGATCACAGCTGGGGTGATCAGACCTTTCTGTTACCAAACAAACTGTAGTTATTGCATTTGCAGAAATGGCACTCCATTTATCAAGTGAATTAGAATGCCAATAAGTGGGCAGGTGAAAAAAGTACAAAGATGAGGTCAATGAATGATGTACAAAAAAAACAGTGAGTGCAGCAAAATAATCCCCAATGCAGCTGAAAACTAAAAAGTAAAGTACACGGTATGTTTAATGGCAGCTTACCAAGTAAATCATATCTAGAGTGCCAAATATCTTAAAGAATTATGTATGTCACCTTCAGATAGGGTTATACTCTGTTCTCTGATCATTGTGCAATAAATGAAAAAAAAAATCTGTGTATTGTTGTCATTATTTTACTTTGAAGATGTTAAAAATATTTCTGCATCGGATGGAAAGCAATACACCAGGTCATGCTCAGATCACTCTATATTGTTGTTACATACATATATGCATACACATACAGAGACACAAAGAAGTACATAAACCACAAGTTATCTGAATAATTTTATAGACATCATGGAATTCTGGGAAGCCTATCAAACCTACTCAGAGATTCTGTGCTCATCATGAACAAAATACAGGCACAGAATGCAAATCTACAGGGGGCACATTTTTCAAATATGAGCAGTTATTCTGAAAAAAAATAAAATCTAAAGCTTCACATTATAGTTACTTCAATATAAAAGGTCCCTGGCAATGAAGGAACAGCTATTCTCCCAGCCCATCCTTTTCCTAATCCTTTAACTCTACTCTCTTTTGCACCCTTATGGCTGCTCATTGGGTCTTCAAGTGAGACAGAATAAGAATGAAAACCAAACCAACAGAAAACTATTTGCATTCCCTCTCCAGTCCTTTTATTTTGGGTGGTGTTGGAATAGGTGACATATTTTAAATGCATTTTAAATTTCTGAGTCTGTTCATGATATGGTCAGACAGCCAACACAAGGCAAGCAAGAAGGGTATGGCTACTTGTACCAGTGGGAGCTATTTCTTAAGTTGTGACAGTTTAAGACAGCACTTAACTCTGAGATCTTCTGAACAGATGACTTGAATTCACTACAGTTAACTACTACCAGGTCCTTGTCAAGTGGATTGCCTAAAGTACCCATCACTAGGCAGACATATCTGATAGAATGCTGAGTGATTAAAGAAAATTAAGGGGGAAAAGACCATGTTGTAACACACATCATTAGTATGAACTTCAATAAACAGACCACCTGTATAAAAATTGTGTACCATCCTTTTTCAAAGAAGATATCATATAGAAGGCTTCAGTTGTTATTATCATTGGTAGTAAGGAATTAATATTCAAACTTACTTCCTTACATATGCATTTTTCCAGTGCTTCAGTACAAAGCTGAAGTCTGGATCTTGTGAAGTAGCACTTTTGCAGCTGCCTTTAGATGTTCTGCCACTAGAAGACAGACCTTATTTAACCTAGGAGATAACCAGGAGTTATTCCACCTACCAAAGAAACAAACAAATCAATATCAAGTCACAGTGCCCTGGCAGCCTTTCTAGCAGTGACTAGTGCCTGCTATTTATGCCTCTTGCAAAGGGGGCTGCATGCTGTAAGTAGTTTCTTGGCAGATCATCATTCAAGGCACAGTGCCAGGGGTTTACCCTGGCCATGTTAGAAGCCTAGACCCATGGGTTCACCTGCCATCATGAGGTCAGAAATTTGAAAGGCTCTGGTATCATTTAAGGCAACTGTTCAATTTACTTTAAACATGAAAAACAAAAAGGATAATGAATTCCAATGTAACAGTAGCTTCGTGCACACTTATGTTAGACAAATATATTGATCAACCTTTGCAAAGATGTACTTTAATATGTTGTAAAACCTTGCTAATATAATGTAATAAATAAAATGGAAGAGGGTTAAATGCATGGTATTAGATCAGCATATTCTGCAACAGACATATGAAATAGCTCAGGGCACTTGCTTCCTAAAGGAACATTAACTAGCTTCCATATGTTAGTCCAGTGATCAACAGACAGTTCTATTCCCAGATCTTTGTTCTAGCTCTCAGTGACATGATATTGTCCTACCCATGTCCTATCCATTATCACTAAAAACAAGGCTAGTGTAAATTGTCATATCTCCTTCTTCTCCAAGGGAACCCTGTGAGGATGTTCTGGGGCAGACCTCCATCAGGATTTCCCAAATTTTCTTGGCAAAAAAAAAGAAGTTTTAAGGTCAATAAGGAAAATTTGTGCAAAATAACATCTCTGCAATGTGGTAGAAATATTTTCTATAAGTGGGATGAAATGAAAGTCAGATATATGTAGTTTTTTGGTGTGCAGAATTTCACATTTCACATTTGCAGTTTTCTTGCCTTTCTTATTTGTTGTTTCTGTACATCCCACTTCTGAGATCTGTCTTTCCTTTTCTCAGCTATTCATTGGCAAGAAAAAGTCCTTTCAAAGTCCTTTGACTCCGCAAAGCTGGAACAAGACATTCATGGTGATGATTCTATGTGAAATATCGTATATGAAAAGGCACTGATAAAAAAAGTAGCATGTTTTTGAGATTCCATCTTTTGCTTATGACATGCAATTTTCACTCTCTGACCTGTGAGGTCTGTTTTTTTACAGATTTTCCCTGAATGCTATTGACTGAGGAGACTGAGGAGGAAATGAACATTCTCTTGATATTACAAGGTTTCTTGTAGAGTAAATATAGACCAATACATGTTCTATAAAGACCTTCAGGAAGGAACTGTATGATATACACTGATAATCAGAGCAAAGTAACCTTCCTGAGCATCCAGCAGGTCACAGAGTACTTGTTGATTCAACTTCTGCTTTGCCTAATCCACGAGTCACACAGCGTAGAGGGAGATTGGGTACTCTGGTACCTTTTACTCCCAGAAGCACCTAATCACTGTGAGGCAGAAAAAGATGAGAAAATGTTATTTATCACTGGTAATCTAGTAAGTAATCTTTTCTGCACCATCCAGCTGGTAGTAGGGAAAGAGTGGTGCCATCTCCAAACTGCTCACTGAAGGACACAGAACTGAGTTATCCCTCACCTGGAGCAGAGTACAAGGACATGATATATAGTGTTCTGGCATCTCACAATAAATAAAAGCATTTGCTCAAGTTTTTCAGTGTGGCTTAACGCAGCATCCATATGAAGCCAAAAGTCTGCACAGAGACGCTATGGCCTTGATATATTGACTTTGATGGAGTAAATCCAAAGCATATCAGTGTAACCAAGTGAAGCATCACATTTCCATTGTGCTGAGGCTGAAAATTGATGCCACTTCTAACATACCATTTTATTTTTTATAGTATTTTTTTGAGTAGCTGAATCATTGTATTAATTCTGGAAACCTTCTGCAACAGGATGTTATTTATGTGTCTAACAATCAGAACAATCAGTACAAACACCAAGCATAATAAACACAAATTTTCACAAACAGTTAAAGCAACTGTTTTTCATGGTCTGAGCACCAAAGAGCAATATTTAAATGAGCAATACTTACAAACACAATGAGCAATACTTAAATGTAGATTTTTCTGGGGGAAAACAGCAGCTCCTTCCCAATCCCCCTCTCCCAAATCCACAAATGATGGGCTATGATTTTTGGCAAAAAAAAAGGGTTTAACAGGAGGAAGGTGCAGGCAAAAGATGACAAGATATGATTCTTAGAAAGCCTGCAAAAAATCTCACAATTGCACAATTACAAGGTGGCTTTGCTGTGTAAGAAATTAAATCAATAAAGAGAAAAGGAAGAGAATAAGATTAAGCTGTCTTTAGTTCTGCCTCTGTTGATGCTGGTGTTTTTGCAGAGAAGCCTGGTCATTCCAAATGTTTATCCACATCTTACCAAATCACACCTACTTACATAAATAAATAAATATATAAATAGACAAATAGTAGAGAAAAAGACTATAAATAACTAAATAAATACCAAATAGGGATGCATTTAATCCATTTTTGCCAAGGCAACTCTATTTAGAAAGCTGTTTACCTTTCTGAAAAGCCTCATTAGGCATAAAAACAAAGAATGAAGTTGATTAATGTGCTCTAAGTGTGATGTTCAAATTGTAATTTTCATATACGTAAATGGATGCTTCTGCCATATTTTGTTTGATAATTTACAGAGTTAGAACCGACCAAACCACTAATCAGTTTCTTTTTATGAAGACAGCTGCAGAAGATCCTTTTAGAATGCTAATTTTCATTAGTGCCTTCGTTCACCAAGAACTAGGGCCTTCCTCACAGATAACCTCATCACTGTACTCTGGGGAGACCTGGTTCACTTGAAAATCATTTTTTTGGGGAATTTTTTTTTATTTTGTTTTTCAGTAGGGTAATCTGAAAAGAAGAAACAAGGGCAGCACAAAATCCTGAGTGGATGGACTTAAAAGATAAGAGGGGCTATAAATCAGAACCAAGGTAGCTATATCTTCCTCTATTTTTTTTTTAAGTATTATTATCTGCAGACTTTGCAGGAAAAAAAGTTGCACAAAGGTCGCATTTCTGTAAGTACTGTCTGCATATTTTGTAGGATGGTGACATTAATACAGATTGGTTTTGACACTCCTAGTTTCTAGTAATTCTTTTCTAAAATTCCTTTAATGCAAAAAGTATTGCTACAAATCACATACACTGAGGCAAGAAGCAGAAAAGAAAAAGTGATTAATACATTGGGTTACCAGGTATGAAAAATCATGTTTAAATCAGAAGCAGTTATAGCATGTTATGTTGTGTTTTACAGAATTACCTCAGTTTCTCTCAGCAGTGCTAAATCTGGCTCAGTGGCAGCATTAGTTTCTGTTAATTTGGAATTTTCATGCTCCAGCAACAGTATTAATTTTTTATACCACTGTAAATAGTAAGTAACCAATCAAATGGTCTAAATATATTAATGTTCTGTCTTTGTGCATAGGTATGAGAAGATTAGACTAATTCTGCTGTACAAAGAAAACAGCCTCATAGAAGCACTGAAAGTACATTGCAAGGAATGGTTTTTCTTGAAATATTTCATGCAGAACCAGAACAAAATTAGAATACTCCCCTAACTTTAATACTGAAAAGAGCAGCAATGAAAAAATCTATCAGCTTTTATAAAAAATCCAAGTATAAGGGTGTTGAATAAACTCTGACAGTTTCAGTAATCAGTCTGAGAACAGCTGACACAGGTTCAGGAGTCCCTGGAGTATCTCCACAAAGATTAGAGATCTGAATCTACATTTCAGAATGTGCTCTGTTGTCTTTCCCAGAAATACGTGCTTATACCCATAAACTCCAGTTTGAGAGTTTCCATTTCCATTCAGTCTTCCCAATACTTTCACTTGGTCTGCACTGTGCCTCCTCCTCTCCCCTGCCCCTTGATTGTCCCAGCTGCATACAGATGCCTGTCCCCACCCTCGGCCTAACTGGCTGAAATGCCGTGTAGGGTCAAGCAAGTAGGTTTGGGATCCCTCTTGTGGAGAAAGGGCACACTGATGAAAGCACATAAGCAGGATGGGCTGCTCCAAAAGGCAGAATGGTGTCCCGTGGTTGGACACCGTGAATATCATTTTGCTGCAATAAAAGAAGCTTTGCATTTGTTAACTCTGTCATTCTGCCAGAATTCCATGATTCGTTGGCTCAATGTGAAATGTTTTCTGGTGATGTCACAGAAAAATGAGAGATTATGGAAGCTGTGCCTTAATGAGAGCTGGAGTGAGGGAAATATTTACACAGGGCTACTGAACTCGGAGGTATGTACTAAAAGACCTGGACAGAAGGCAAGAAAAAGATACGATAAAAATCGATGGCATGAGGAGTGCAGCAAATGTAATTGACAAAATGGGAAAGGGTAACAGAAACACTTTGGTGCTTCTACTGTTGTTTGTACTGCTACAATGCAGAATAAGCACTCTGCTTATGCAAAACAGTTTATTTTAGACAAATAAACTTCCAGAGCAGCTATGTTTTTAGGTGCACGAGAACATCAGTCTCCAGTCGAGATATGTGAAAACAAGGCTGTCCTATATAGTGTATGTTATCTGTGATAAATACAGCAGTCGAGGGTGAGTGAAAGAAGAGGAAATAGAAAATGCTCCTGGGTCATAAATGATTATCACAGTTAGGGAACTAAGGGCTGATAGTCACAGAGGTATTAGAGTCAGAGAGGCAGAGTGTAAGAAAAGAAATGAAGGAATGCTGCTAGTGTTAAAGAAACTCAGCAGTGGAGGAACTACAAAAACCTCAGTTGTGGATTTTTTGCCAATATATTTTTATTTCAGTTATGACTGTTGATGATCACTCTGTAATCCTGTTGCTGCTACTCCTGTCTGCAGGGTCATGCCAGGCTAAAAAAAAATTAAAGGAGAAGAAAGGAGAGAAGAAAAACAAACAAACAAACAAAAACCCCCAAGTAATTAGGCAGTAAGTGATATTGAGATTCATTAAGTGATACTGGCTTTAGTAGGACTTTGACAGCCATTTGGCATCCACAAAAATAATTTCTCATGTTGACAAGCCAAAAACAGCACCTGATACTTGAGCTGTATCAATGTTGTTTATGACATCTGTAAAGTAGAGATTGTCCATCCATTTCTTACATTTCACAGTTTACCTCAGAAAACCCGTAGAAGTGTAAACATGAGCTATGAAGAGTCTTATCAGGGGAAGCATTTTAGCTGGATATTGTGAAATTCTACGAGTTTCACTTAGAGTCAAATAGCAATTACATTATTCTACTAATTCATGCCTGTTCTCAAAGAAAAAAAATATGTTCTTATGAATAAACAATCTCTAAATTGTCATGATTACAGAAAATAAAGTGTGCCAAAATGAAGATACCTACTAACATGAAGCAAAAAAACCTTCTCTGTGCTGGTCCATTGTATCTTTTTGTAGGGAAGTAATTTTCCTCTGAACTTGTCCCAAAAGCTTTGTCTGAAACATGGTACACTGAAACCAAAAAAGTTCTGAGAAAATCATATTTTCACCTAATGTTGTCACTAAGAGGAATGTCATCTTTTCACTGAAAAGGCACATAGATGTTCTGGAAGAGACAAAAGAAGGTATTAGTTTATGGTAACTCTTCCTTGGAGTGCTAACTGAATCTAACAAAACAGACTTTAGTATTAATTGTCCCTGCTGATGTCTAAGGCTTTAATTATATTATTGTCAAACTTACATAGTGCCCATACAGCTTCCTTTTTGCCCTTGAGTGTTACTCATATAAAATACAATCTAAAAGAAAATTTATTTCCATTAAGATTTTTGTAGTCACATAGTACATTTAAGGGACCATTGTAACTGCAGTACATTCTAATGTCTAAAAATATAGAAGATTAGATGATAATGGACGATTTCAAGAGTTAGCAGCTCCTCTGGACTCATTCTACTTTGTTAACATCTGCCTTGCACTGGGCAGCCTGCACTGAATGCAGTGACCCACCTGTGCTGCTCTCACAAGTCCCACTGGGCAGTGACCACTTTCCTCAACCTGCCACTGTGTTCTTCCTCCTGCAGCCCAGCCTGCCAGCATCCCCAGGGCACACTGCTGACCCATGTCCAAGTTATTGCCCTCCAGGACCCCTGCCCTGCACTGCAAACCCCCCAGCTCCCCCATTTCTCTGGGGTGAGAGCTGGCTCCCAGCTGTACTGAGGCAGGGGGTGATTCCACCCCAGGCGCAGGACATTGCATTCCCCCCAAATGAACTTCATGGGGTTTTTAATCTATCTACTTCTCTGGCCTCTCAAGAGTTCTCTGAACCTCAGCCTTGTTTTCCAATATATTATCAGCTGTTTTCCATCACAATTTCTGAGAGTGCACACCAGTTCACTGCCTTTTTCCTTAAGACATTACGCACTTTTGCCTCCAGGATTGGCCCCTTTGTTATGTCTTTCATAACCAGATATTGCTGAACTCTGAACATTGACCCACCACCATTTGAGCCAGATGAAGCCTCCACAATTTGAAAAAGATAAATTTATTATCCTGATTTTTATTAGATAATTTTACTTAACAAGCTGAATGGGGACAGAATAAGCTAATAGTAAAGACTAGGGAAAACAGACAAAAAACTTGTAGGTTGGTAAGAGCACCCCCAAGGAAAAAAAAAAAAGATTCTGTTATTAACTTTAAAACTGGAAAAAACTTAAAATCTTATGTAGTCTCAGAGAGTTAAGACAACACCATTTACCTCAAAAACCCAGTTTGGTTCTTTGGGGGTTTCTTGTTAGTTTTGTTTTGTAGTTTTGTTTGTTTTCATTGTTGTTTTTCTTGTTTGTTTCTTTGGAGTGCCCATTTCTTTGTTTCTTTTTTGTTTTATAGGTGGGGATGTTTCAAAACAACAGAATAAATTTTCCCACCTCTTAAAATGGCTTTTTTAGGAGATCAATAATCTCATTCCTTTCTTTCTCCTGAGACCAATGTCAACATCCTACCTTTTATGGTATCTATACTCAACTTCATTTTAAGATCAGATCTCTCCAGCTCAGATCCCCTCCCTTTCTCTTCATCCCCTCCCCATAAATATAAACTCAAATATTTACTGGTTCAATGGAACAAAAAAGCAGTAGGCAAAAGACTCTTACAGTACTGTACTTCATCATGAAATATCTAATAATCCTCTTTGTGACAATAAAAGTGGTTAGAAAAGAAGAGGAAGATTAAATATTCTTCATCTTTCTCTTTATAATACAAGAAAATTGACATAATTTTTAGCATAAAGTTTGAAGTGAGAAATTAAGAAAATGTTCCTTATCAAGTTCAGGAAGGGACTACCTAAATTGTCAGCTTAGTTCTTATTTTTTTTTAAACAAGAAAGTGATGAAAAGGGCTACATGTAAATATCTTCACTATGCATGTTTCATAACTATCCATACCATGATCCATTCTCAAGACACTTATTGTCTGGCTTGAGAAACCTCAAGATACCATAAAAGAAAGTGTCATAGCTCTGTTTCTAGGATTTTACAGCCAGAAACAAACAGAGCCTCAGGACAGATGTTGCAGAAGAGCTTTGCACACAGCAGGTCTAGCTGCATGCAAAGGTCCTTCAGGGAATTCTGGACTGCAGCAATTATTTTATGTTTGTCATTGGTTAATGGAGTGTGCTTTTGGAGATGGTCTGACTTTAGAGGGTCACTGAGGGTGCGGAGCAGTTCTTGTTCGGTCAAACACTCCTGTTGCAACATGCAAGTGACTGACATCCCTTCCAACCCGAGTTATCCTATGAGCCAATTGCAACTTACCACCTCAGAAATACTGAGGCTCTCTTAACTAATTCTAGTTGGGTCTGACAATTGTAGTACACTGCTGTGTGTCAAAGGGAGAAAACAGATATTTGAAACATACATAGAATCATAGAACAGGTAAGTCTGGAAGGGACCACTGGAAGTCATCTTGTCTGAGCTCCTTGTTCAGTCAGGGTCATCTTAGAGCCTCTTACTCAATGTTGTGTCCAGGAGGCTTTGGAATATCTCCACAACCTCTTTGGGCAGCCTGTGCCCATGCTCAGTCACATCCTCACAGTAAAAAGTTTTTTCCCAGTTCAAGTAGAGCCTTCTAAGTTCAGTGTCTCCCTGTTACCTCTTTTCTTGTTTCTCAACACCACCAGGATCTGATCTAGTCTCTTTACACCCAACTTTCAGATACTAATATTGATGAATTCATGAATATTCAATAGTTTAGCCTCTTCTTCAGGCTAAACAGGTCCAGGTTTCTCAGCCATTCCATGTAAGAGAGATGCTCCAGTCCCCTAACCATCTTTGTGGTTGTGTGCTGGACTTACTCCAGGAGCTCCATGTCTCTCTTGTACTGAGGAGCCCAGAACTGGACACAATGCTTCACATGTGCCCTCATGGGAGCTGAATGGATGGGCAAGATCACTTCCCTCCACCTGCAGGCATGTTCTTCCTAATGCAGACCTGGATGCAATCAGCCTTCTTGGCTGCACTTAAGGTCACACTTATGTCCATGGTGGCTCATGGACAGGTATCAGCCACTCCTTCAAGCCTTGTGCTGTCACAAATCTTGATAAGGAGGCATCCATCCATTCATTCAAGTAACTGAAGGATAAGTTAAACAAATAAGTTATTTGGCCTTGTATTCAACTGTCTTAGCAATAATAATACACAAATAAGTCCCGACATCAGACTTGAGATTTATATTTCAACTCTGCTATTACTCTTTGAATCTTTAATCAGAAAAGCCTCTTGTCAAGTATTTTGAACATACTATTTAAGTGATGTTGAAATACTCTATTCTAAAGATATACTGTATTCTATTTTTTATAAGAATTTAAAAGATGTTCTATTCACTATCAGATATATGCAGATCCTGCAGTTATACCTCCTGCAGTTGTGCCTCCCTTTACCTATGTGAAAATTAGACACAGGAGAGTGTGTCTAATTTAAGAGTTTTTGCCTGGTCACCTGCAAAGATTTATAAATTAATTTATGTGTACAGGAAGCCCATACAAGACAAAGAACAACAAAAATACACACCCAACCCTCTAAACTGAATTACCAGGAATTTAGAAAACAATATTAATAGAGTATAGTTTTAGGGCAGAAACTAAAAAATAGACCAGATGGGAAATCTAGGAAGGCAGGATGTAATTATCCAAACTGGACTTTCATCAGGACACCAGGACTGGCATAATTGTTCTGGAAAAACCAGTGGAATCTCTAATGACCAAAAGTGGCATTAACAATGTTTTTTCTCTGCATCTGCCATGCAAGCGTCCTCCCATATGTTCATGGGACATCAGCCTGATGGTAATTCAGACAAATCTGCCCATGAACCTCTGTTGAAACAGCATTTAAACTGGATGAAATATCACCAAACCGAACATAGGATGTGAAGAAAATCTGTCACAATTCCTTCAATTTTATTTTTTCTTAAGCTCTCAGTTTAAGGAATACAAGGAAAGTCATCAGGAAGCATGGCCATGGAGAGTTCAAGTCTCCCACATGTTCTGTGGAAAGATGCTTTCACAAATGTTCACATTATATTTGCAAATCATTCTTTGTAAGATTTTCAGCCATCCAAATAAGGAATAGAAACGACTTCATGCAATTTATGCAATCATAAATTACTGTTAGTGAAATCTTACTCAAGGCAAATATGCTGAAGTCTGTTGACATAAGTTGATCAAACAATTCTCCACAACCAGATTTCTAAAAATCAAAGTCTACTCGTGGGTAATTTACAAGTAGGAAAAGGTCATGCTTTGTTTATAAATGATTCATTATACGTGCTCTGCTCAGCACAGCTCATTCAGTCCATTAATAAACTGCACAGATGACAGTCTAATATTTTTAAATTTCTTTTATATATACCCTTTCAGACATCTAGCTTTTATTTCAAAGTTTCAGGAGTCTTCCTAATTAAGTTACTGATAAGGTGCCCAGTGTTAAAAAAACACCTTATTTTCCAGAGCCTAAGCCTTCCATCACCTCTCTCAGTAAAAAAAGTTGCTGGTGAATTAGTCAGAGGTAAATTCCAAGTCCAAGGATTCAAGCACTTTTCCGCAAGTTCCCTCACATTTAATCCCCATGATCTGGTCTTGAGCATACCTAATTAGAGCTCACACACTATCACAGTGTCAGAGTGCCATGGACATGTGCTGGCTTGTCTCATTTAAAGTTTGATTCTGCAGTGCTGGAGCCTACAGAAACACTTCCCTTGACATCCCCAAAGGCTGCACAAGCCCATCGTGCTTCATAAGTAGAAGATAAGTTTAAACTTATATCTCAACACACAGTAGAGC